>NW_006408657.1:860875-949974 GCF_000296735.1 Chrysochloris asiatica
ATAAATCACTAAGCACTAATTTCATAACATTTGCTATTAGTCTTTGGGGTTGAGGTTAAAATATGAATACTACTCCACACGTTAAAAGACATATTCACTTTCGTTTCAGTAGAGAGCAGAACCCTGGAGATACGAGATAACAAGTAAACATGGATTTTGTGGGGAACTGTGGGAGAAAAAAAGGAGTCCTTGGGTGCTATGGGTTAGGTGTGGAGCTGCTAACTATAAGACTGGTGGTTCAAACCCACCAACGGCACCATGGGATAAAGATGAGGCTGTCTGCTTCTGTAAAGATTTAAAGTCTCAGAAACCGTATCTATGGTCTCTATAAGTCTGAATTGACTTGATAGCAGTGTGTTTGGTTGGACTGGTTTTGTGGGAGAGAAAGATGCCCTACTCCCTGAAAGAAAGGCCTTGGTAAGAATTCTACACAAAGACAAGAGCCTATCAAACAGGAAGTGGAGGTAAAAAATGATACAACCAATGACTATTTTACCAGGGGTTAAATCTTGTATTAGGTGCTCTGGTAGAGTAGTGGTTACGAATTGGGCTGTGAACTGCAAGGTCAGCAGTTCGAAACTACCAGCTGCTCCGCGGGAGAAAGATGAGGTATTCTGCTCCCGTAGAGATTAACAGTCTCGGAAACCCTGTGCAGGGTCGCTATGAGTCGGATCCCACTCCACCACTCCACGGCACATAACAACAACAACAACAACAACAAATCTTGTATTCTAGTTCCGGTTTATTTGTGCCAGGCCATTCTGTGAAAATGAATGGGAAATGTGATGCAAAGAATTTTGATTTATCCACAAATCTCCAGGAACGTCTTTTTCATTTGTTGCACCTAGAATATTATGAAATATTCACCTAAATTCATTTGTTTAAAAGGCTACAATTGGTGATATTTCTGAAATATTTACATATGTCTTACCAACCAAGCTCTTTTCATTTTTCTTTATAGTAAGTCGAAACTAGGAGGTATTTGGAGGATTGACGTGGACGTATATAAAAATTCTAATACTGAATTCAGGCTCATTTGGCGGGGAGGATTGTGTTCCAAAGGAAATATTCCCTTGTCCTTACGGAGCTTACAATCTACATAGGGAAAGATAGACTCATACAGGACTGAAACTAACCACCAACAGATTACAGTAAGTACAGAAATGCTGAAGTAAGAAGAGAACCAAAAGGGAAAAAAAGGGAAAAGGCGATTCATTTGACCTCTTGGGATTGGGAAACATACATTTCAATTAAGATCATGCTCAGTTTAAATCACCAGCTGAATGCTTTTTAGTTTGTTGTGTTTTTGTTTTTTTTTTTCCTTTCCTAGTGCTTGAAGATCTGAAGCAAATTTCTAAAACTGACCCTGTGAGCTAATCTCTCATATTAATAATTTACTAGGGCACTGAGTTTCTATGTTAACATACTGCTGCATTATGAAATAAGAGGATGTTTCTTAGGGACTCAAAAAAAGTACTGGGCCAATATTGAAGTGTATAATAGGATAAAAGACAGAAAATACTACCATCCCCATTATGATCTCAAATCACGTTCTTGAGATAATATCAATAAGACCCTAGTGTGGGAATCTAGGTCCTTCCAGCTTGACCTATCCTCATCCCATAAAAGCTGACAAAGAATTTGAAGCGGCTTTTCATATGATACATAAGGAAGAAAAATGGCACTACATATGCTTTTGAAGATCACTCTTGTTAAATAGAAGTAAATTTGAGCTGGAAAGAAGTAAGAATGGTTAACAAAAAAAAGTAGGGGAAGAGATGGGAAGCACTATTACAATAGCCCCATTAAGAGAGGACATGAATCCAACTAAGAAAGTAGCACTGGGAATCAGTAGAAAGCTTGAATTCAAGACAGGTGGGAGGGGTCCTAGTGGCACAGGGGGTAAGTGATCAGTTGCTAACCTGAAGATCAGTGGTTTGAACACACCAACTGCTCTGTGGGAGAAATATGTGGCTGTCTGCTTCTGTAAAGATTATACAGCTTTGGAAAACCTATAGGGCAGTTCTACTCTCAACTTCACAGCAGTGGTTTGGTTTGAGTTAATACTTTTCAATCAATCGGATGTGAAGGCTTCAGGAGAAAAAAGATCCAGGATATTTTG
This sequence comes from Chrysochloris asiatica, assembly GCF_000296735.1. NCBI lineage: Eukaryota > Metazoa > Chordata > Mammalia > Afrosoricida > Chrysochloridae > Chrysochloris > Chrysochloris asiatica. The sequence goes on from NW_006408657.1 coordinate 862,998, forward strand.
ATAATGACACCATTAGCTGAGAATTCATATTTGTGTTTGTTTTGAATGTATTAGTTATGCCTGACATTGTTCCACAAAGACCTTAATACAATTGATAAGAATGCATAAACTTTAAAAATAGATACAACAAAGATACAAGAGACCAAATGAAACAGACATAAATGAAAACTCTGGAACCCTAAACTTCAAAGGAAAGGTTAGAGAAGCGAATTGAGTACTTGCTGGGAAGATAAACTGAGCAAGGGGCAGCAAGAGAGAGCCACTGACTAGTGAACATCGGGCCACACGGGGTGCAACTATCTTGTGAGCAGCTTTGGCAACAGAAGGTGGCCTGGCAGAGCAGGTTCACACAGGCAACGAGAAAGGTGTGATTTCTTCATTTTCTCCATGCGCCCCTGGTGACCAGCTCCCAACCTTATCCATTTCCACCACTGACCCTGTTCTCTACAAGTTTGGAGCCATGTGGTTGAAAGTCACACCAGTGTGAGGTGGGGACTGGCTTCCATGCTTTGGTGTGCCACTTTGGTGTCTGGATTCAGATTGGCTTGCCTCTAGACCTACAGAACCCACAGAACCACCAGACCAGCATTTAACCAGCCCGCCTGCTCTCAGTGACCTTGTGGTCCTAACAGGCTCTGAAATTAGCTCCATCAAGGACCTTCACAACCTTCTCCCAGATTCAGTGCCCTGAACATAGATAACACCAAGGTCAATAGGCACTCCATCTGGGGCCAGGAACTCTGCTGTCTCAACCCTCCCACAGCTACCTCATGAACTTGACCGGCAGGAGAGTTTTCTCCTTTCCAGGTCCAACAACTGCACTGGTTTTTGTTTTTGTTTGGGGGCTTGGCATTTTCCTTTCCTCTCGTTTTATTGTTTTTGTTTATTCTTTCTCTTCCTTCTTCTCTTTCCATTACCTGGAATTTTATCCTTTCTATCTCTGCTTTTGTTTTTCCTTTTTTGCTTCTGCTTTTTATGTCCCCTCTTAGTTTTTACCTCCTTTGGACCTTTCTTTACTACTGTCTACTCTCTTGATCTTTTCATCCTCATCTTTCTCTGGTTTTTCTAATTTTTTTCCCCCTTTACTTACTTTCTTTTATTTTCTCCCTTATTTTTCTCTTCTATATCTCCATTTCCCTGCCCCTCTTTTTAGCTGTTATTAATTTTTAAAATTCTTTCTTTTATTTTCTCTCTTATTTTAATTTCCTATTTCTCCATTTCCCTGTCCCTCTTTTGTCTTTATTGTTATCATAGTCTTTTTTTTTTTTTCCTGGTTGCTGCCTGTTTTTATTTATTTTTTCTCTTATTATTTTTTCCTTTCAATGTTGGTTCCTTGTTTATTCTGTTTTATTTTCTTGTGTGTATGTGGGAAGAGGTTTTCTCTTTCCCACCTGACAGGAGACAGCAACTGTACCCATACTGCCCAGCCATAACAGTATCCTCTGCAGCTCCACTCACTGAGAACAAACCAGTACCAATTCCTGTACCACCTGATCAATGACAAACAGCAGCCAACACAAGCCAAACTCACCCTAAACTGAGGTGCATGAATGGTGAGCAAATAAGGTGTACATGCTTACATTCTCTAACTACATCCACCAAAGACAGTTGGTGAGAGCCTAAGACCACATCAACATAAAATCATCAATTAAATACAAACATGATAACCCCACAATGCCTTGGAGCCAATAAACAATTTTAGCTCATGTGAAGAAACAAGAGAGAATGGCTCAAATGAATGACGAAGATGCATAGACAAAACATTTCTGAGGAAGAAAAGGTAATGGAACTAACTGAAAAAGAATTCAAGAGAATGAAATTTATGTACCTTCAAATGATTGACAGAAGGTTGAAGAAAGCAAGGAGAACACCAAAAAACTTTAGAAGAATTCAGGAAAACACTACAAGAACAAACAGACAAAATAAATGCAAAATTTGAAACAATGTAAAACCTGCAATTAGAAATCCAGAAGATTACTACTAAGATTTCAGAAATGGACAATACATTGAAAGGGCATAAGAGTAGATTTAAAGCAATGGAAGCCCGAATTAGTCAGCTTGAAGGTATTATCTTTCAATACTAGTATGATAGAAGAACAATTAGAAGAAAAAATAATTCAAAAACCCAAAGAAAGCCTTAGAGTTACATGGGACACAATAAAGAGGGACAACTTAATGTGTGATAGGAATTCCAGAACAAAAAGAGACAATGAAAATCACAGAGAAAATTGTCCAAGAGTTGTTGGAAGAAAACTTTCCTAACATCATGAAAGATGAGAAAATAAGCATACAAGAAGCTGAATGAACCAAACAGGACAGATCCCAAAAGAAAATCACCAAGACATACCATATTCAAACTTTCCAAAACCAAAGACAAAGAAAGAATCCTGAGATCAGCTCAAGAAAAACAAAAGGTTGCCTACAAAGGAGAACCAATAAGACTTAGCTCTGGTTTTTCAGCAGAAACCACAGGCAAAAAGGCAATGGGATGACATATACAAAACTCTGAATGAAAAAAATTGCCAACCAAGAATCATATACCCAGCAAAGTTGTCTCTCAAATATAACGACCAGATTAGGACATCTCTTGATAAACAGAAACTAGAGGAATTTGTAATGACCAGACCAACTTGACAAAAAAATTTCTAAAGAGTGTTCTTTGGACTGAGAACCAGCAATAGCAGATGACTCAATCCAGAGAAAGAAATACTTAAGTAAAAGAAACTTACTAAGACTGAAAATAGGCAGAAATATCAATTTATAATGAAGTCAACTACAAAGCAAAAATAAAGAATGGTGTAGATTCAAATTTTTCAAATGGCAAGAATGTCAAGTAGATATAAAGGTAAAACAGAATGCTTTGAAATGGGAAAAAATCACAAATTACAGGATAACCTCAAAGAAAATTACTACACCTACACATGAAAAATTTAAAAAGAGTAAAATCAGGGAGATTTAGTAAACATTAACATAATAGATATGAAACTGAAAGGAAAAACCACGAGCAAAATGAACTCAGCACAAAAAAATTATGCAGAATACGGAAATCAGCAGCGCCACAAAAAAACCACACAGCAAAATGACAGCAATCAGTTCATACCTATCACTAATTACACTGAATGTAAATGGATTAAAGCACCAGTCGAGAGACCAAGCGGAATGGATAAGAAAACAGGTGCCTTCAATATGCTATCTACAAGAGACATTCTAAATGTCCATCAACAAAAGTATGGTTGTTACATACATACTTTGTTACATACACACATTGTTGAAGAAAGAAGAGCAGCTGGTAAGTTTGAACCACTGACCTTGTGGTTCGCTTTACTCTACAGTACCATACCTAACGGAACCGACTCGACAGCACTTAACAACAACAACAACAACCATACCTAAATTCTTTTATATATATAAAATATATTGCAAGAATACTTTTTAAAAGGAGGGTATAATTTGCCTGTAGGCTTTCTGGCTGCCCAAGCAAAAGGCAATGCAAATAAAAGAAAACATGACCAACTTTATTATTTGAATTATTAATAAGGGGAAAGACCATACCAGCAATCCTTGGGGTACAAATGTTCGACTTACAGACAACTCCTACTTGCCCTCTAATGCAGGGCTTCGAATGAGTTGTCATGGAATAGGAGCAGACCTGAATTTTTACAATTTGGGGTGGACAGTTTGCGGTTCTATATCTTTGGTAAAAGGTCTGGGACATGACAATAGACTGGAAAGGGATTAGAGGATTTAGGAGGAGGAGCAAATTGGGGAGGAGCACATCCAATATGAAGTTCCTCTAGCTACATAAAGTGTCGCGCAGGGGCTAGATCATATGCTTCAAGTTTGGGGGCTGTCACCTCTGCCAGCTGTTTGTTTGGGTTGCTCTTTAGGACTATACTAGGAATTACTCAGCTTTGTCCTTTCCTTCCAAATGGCATGGTGATATCATCACATTGCAGAAGGGAAAACATTGCTGCTAAAAGTATTGTCAAGGGGAGTAACAAGTAGCTCACACTAGTATATACAAGTGTCTGTTGCCTGTCTGAGCAATACACTTCAAAGCATAAACTAAGACTCTTCTGCTCTCACGCTGCAGCGGACCTAATTTGAAGCCTTGTTAGTGTGCCCAGGTCTAGGTCAATAAATTGATGTATGGCATGTGTGTGCCTGACACAGAATGGTGGTATTTTAGGGCTGGAGAGTTCCAATCTCTTTAATACCTGTAAATTCATCCTATTAAAGGCTTGGGGAAGTTTATCTGAATAAGTGTTCATAAAGATTTATTATGATTAACCTGAAAATAGAAAAATGAAAACCCCAGAGATTCTTATCTAACTGCAGGAACATTTTAGATAGTCTACAGACACGGGGATATTAAGCTAGTACAAATAACAGCTTTAAGACTATAAAATTCTTTTCAAAGAATGATCAGCCAAGAGAGTAACTAGAAAGGACGTCAACAACTTTCTTTCTTCACGATTTCATCGCAGCATCCTTATCATCAAAGAAGTATTCATGAAATTCCCAGTAATGATATATTTTTCATCAACTCTCTTTCTAATATGTCCTTTCTTTTCTGCATTTTAAAATCACCAAGTGAAATACTGTGTTTCCAGCACTGGCTGGGAAGCTACAAACCAACTGATTAGCCTGTCAGTGGTTACTCACAAAGCTAGAATTATAATAGCCTATGCTGGTGTGGTGCTGTAGGATCAGCACGGGACTGCAAACCACAAGGTTGGCAGTTCAAACCCACCGGCTGCTCTTCAAAAACCCTATACAGGATCTCTATGAGTTAGAACTGACCCGATGGTACTGAACAACAACAACATAACAACAACAATCCCAGTTTATCTATCTAAACTCACAGACCTATCAGTCCACAGAAAAACCTCCGGACAACTTTTCTCCAATATCCTGTGATATATTGCAAGATGGCCACAAGTCTCCCTACACTCTAATCCCTCCCTCCCCACTCCGTATCAAACTCTTGTTCCCTCATTAAAAGATGGAGTCTTTTCTCGCTCTTTGTATCTGAGATGGCCCTATGATATGGCTTGCTTTGACTAACAGACAATGTCAAACATGACACAAAAATTTAAAAACAAACTTGAAAGTTCTGCATGTGACAAAGTCTGGACTAGCCTGTTTGTTAGATGATGAAACACATAGATCTAGTTCTATCTGTTACCTTAGAGCTAGCCTGCCAACCATCAGACATGATAGTTCCTATAAACTCATCCATGAGCAAGCCCAGGCAAGAGCAGTAAAGTTGCTGCATATCCATAAAATTATGAGCTAAATACATACCTACTGGGATACGGGAGTCCGAAAGCTATGGCTCACAGGCCAGATCTGTCTTATGGCCTATTTTAGTTTAGTCCCTCAGCTAAGTATGATTTTTATATTTTTAAAAGTTGTTTTAAAAAAAAGAAAAGAAATGAATATGCAACATAGGTAATGTCTAGTCCATAAAATCTAAAATATTTACTATCTGCTACGTTATAGGAAATGTTTGTTGATCATTGTGTTAAGTCATTAAATTTGAGGGTGGTTTGTTATATGGCAAAGGATAACTGATAAACATCTATCAGAGTGTTAGAAATTAGGACTTTCTCATAGAACTCAGTTGACAACTGTTCAGTTTATCATTGGGATTTCTCCGCTAGTTGCTTGCTAACTAAGATAACACAAGATATGAATAGAATGAAGAAATGCATACCAAATCTAGGAAGTTATTTATGTAGTATGCTTCTCTTTAGGGGTAGGTAGAAGAATAAGTATATAATTGTTAGCAGCTTTATTCATAATATTCCCAAACTGGAACCAGCCCAAATATCCACTGACAGGTGAATGAATAAACAAAATGCAGTATAGCTATACAATAAAGAATACTCTGCAATGAAAAAGAAACAGAGTACTGATTCAAAATCATTATGCCAAGTAAAAGAAACCAGACTGAAAAAAAACACACCCTATGATTCTATTTATATAAAATTCTAGAAAATGCAAACTACTGTACAAGATAAAAAGCAGATCAGTGGTTGCCTGGGGCCAAGGATGAGAAAAATAATGACCTACTAAAAGTCACAAGGAAGCTGATTTTGGGGGTGGAAGTGTTCTATATGGTGATTGTAGCATTGCTTTCATGGGTGTAAAATGCAGTGAAGTATATGCTTTAAATGGACGCAGGGTTGTTGTTGTTGTTTTTTGTATATAAGTTATTCTTTAATAAAGTTGAGTTTTGAAGTGTTTTTTTAAAAATTGACCTACAACGAGATTCAATATATGTATATACACAGAAATGGAGAAAAAATGAGGTGTATTAGGATTTATATAAATAAAGGATGGATCAAGGTCATGCTGTCAGTTCCTGTCTGCTTACTTCTCAAAATATAAAAACATTAGGTTCAGAAGTGACCTTAGAGATTAATGAATTACATCCTCTCATCCAATACAGAAATTGTCTTTCGGGGTGAGAGAGTCATTTCAGCCTTGACTCTCTACTGTACAAGACAGTTCAGTGCTTTTCAAGGCAATGGATTCCTTTTCCTTTGTGGATAGCCCGATATTTAGTATAAGTTGGATCTTCTGTAACATCCCATTATCTATTTGAATCTGTTCTTAAGACAAGACAGGAAAAACTAGACTAAACAAAACAAAGAACAGACCACCAAGCAACAACTAAAAAAACAAGATAAAACTCTTTATAACCTTGCAAATATTGTTGTTGTTGGTAGCTGCCATTGAGTCAGTTCCAACGCATGCACAACAGAACAAAACACTGATCAGTCCTACATCACCCTCATTATTCCTGCTGTGTTGGAGCCCATTGTTGCCGCTGTAGTGTCAATCCATCTCACTGAGGGTCTTTCTCTTTTGCTGACCCTTAACTGTACCAAGCAAGAATGATTACAGGTCTCTATCACATTTTACCCAAGCATGATTGTTGTTGTTGTTATTATTAAGTGTCATCATTGAGTCTGTTTGGACTCATAACAACCCTATGTAGGGTTTCCAAGGATCCACTTGGTGGCTTTAAACCACTTTCCTTGTGGTTCGCAGTCCAGTGCTGATCCTTAACAGCTCTACACCAGGACTCTGGTCCCTATTATATTTTCCCTAATATCACTTCTGAGGCACGAGTTCAGTGGTAGAATTCTTGTGTTAAAAGTGAGAGACCTGGATTTGATTTCTGGCCATTGCACCCCTTGTACAACCTCTAATCCCAAACCCATCATCAGGGTAGGACAAGATTGGACAACATTTATTTACATTGTGCATAGGCTCATACTTTCATTTCCTTGTCCTGTTTTCAAATGTATGATTTGGCTGTAGATCCTTGGCTATTCTGATGAAACTTTGAGAAACAAGAGTCATTTAAAATGTGATACCCAGGACTGAGTAACTGGGGCTCTTCCATCCCTTTCTTTGCCACTATTAATGCCTGGAATAAACCCTACGGCGATTAACAACAATAACAATGATTGTTGTAGCATTTCCGTTTTGTAAATGCCACATCACACTCTTTGATCATAGTGCATTTGTGGACTCCAAAAGACCCAAGGGTCTTTCAATAATCTGATATTAATTAGGCTCTCTTCTTTCTCATGTTTTTGCAATTGATTATTTAGTCTAAATGTTAAGATTTGCTTTATTTAATATGTTTTAATATTTCATCTTGCAATAAAAACTCATCTTTAACTTTTATTTCATTTAAATTATAAACAACTTCTGTCCATTTCAAATGTAAGTATAGCTGGTATCTATAATCATTCCATCAACAAATCTTGTAGCTATTATGGGTGAGGCTATGATAAGTAGTAAAGATACCAAAGATACAAAATGGTCTTCTTTTTCTTAGCATTCATAGACTAGAGCAGAAGACATATATAAAAACAAATAATCACAATTTGGTTATGTAAGTGCTGGTAAAAGGCTACGCTCACTAAATGCAGCCAAAGAAGAGCTCACAGTGGTAATATGTATGGATAAAATTGGCCAATTGAGCTCAGCAGGCAGAGAATTGAGGTAAGGGTTGAGTGAAAAAGAAATAGTCATGTGGAAAGACTCAGATATCTTAAATACATAGCCAAGGTCATATCCTGCGGCATGCCGCTCTAGACTGTATCCCATGTCAGTTCACATCTATCTACTGGCATTGTTTGGGTGTCTGTGTTTAAGCAGTTGAGAATTCTATTACCCCAATACTATCAAGATAAGCACTGGATTGCAAACCACAAGGTCAGCAGTTCAAACCCACCAGCTACTCCTCAGAAACCCTATACAGAGGTTGCCATGAGTCAAAACCGGCTCAATGGAATGTAATAATAAGAACAACAATCAAAAGAGAAGGTAACAAATGTGTCGAAATCATGAGAGATGCTGTCTTTTTGTGTAGCCATGACAAAACCGAAATGAGGTAAATTTGGCATGATGAATTTTGAGGATATCATGCTGGCTCTCAGAAACTCGCTTTTACAGTAATCATTCATTTATTCAATGTCGTTTTCTTGGATTTTATTGCTTTTTAATATTAAACATTGGTCTGTAATAAAAAAAAAAAAATTCATCTGCTCCCTTTAAAAAAAAACACCCAATAACTTCAAGATAATTCTTTTATATCTCCCTATATGACATCATCCATCCCCTACCCATGTTTTTTCTAAGCCTACAACCACTGGTTCTCGCCACAGAAAAAGAAGTAAGGATTTAATTGCTTTGGGGGTAATAAGAAAATACTCCTCGTGAATAGAAGCCATGGTGTGGTGCTGTGGGTTAATGCACTGGACTGCAAAGCTAGTTTGAACCACAAGGTCGGCAGTTGAAGTTCACCAGTCTCTATGGGTCGGAACTGACTGGATGGCACTTAACAATAGCCTGGTGAATAGAATGAAGGGCTGTGCACCCAAATAGAGTTTGGGCATTAGAATCACATGGCAGCACTTTTGCAAGTATGATCTGGCCTATGAATTGAGTTTGTTTATTTTACAACAATAACAAAAATAAGAGTTGAGCTTGTCCTTAAAATAATCTAGAAAATAATCCTTCTCCCATTAAACTTGAATAAAGTTTTGGTTGGATTTACGTAAATTTACCAGCTGGGAAAAAAGAACCTTGGTGGTGCAGTAGTTAAGCACTCATCCGCTAACTCAGAGACTGGGATTTGAACCCACCGGCACTCAACATGAGAAAGATGCGACAGTCAACTTCTGTAAAGAATAGCAATTCTTTCTAATATACAATCAAGGGAATATTGTCTTGGGAAGAAACTTCTCAGTTTTGTAAAGGACATTTAGAGGAGAAGTAGAGAAAAACAAAAAAAGATCATGCAAGGAGATTAAGTATGATGGCCCAGTTTGAATGGACTTCAACCATTATTTTAAGTCTTATCTGAAAAAGGTATTCTTACAATCAACTGGATTTCAATTTCCAATTTTAGAATACTCTCAAATTTAATAGTAATACATATTATTCGAAAAACATCAGATATGCATAATGTCTACACATTACCATAAATAAAATTTGTCCACTGTTTTTTCTTATTAAATTTCATCATAGTTATCTGTATGGATGTATTAACTCATATTTTAAAGTTTTCTAAGTAAAAGAAACTTCAATAAAGGTTAATAATATTAAACGGAATCAAGTTTTAGGCAAAATTTCTTAGTGAAAGATCCAATACACCTTAATTAAACTAAAGGTTAATATTAATAAATGGAATCATGTTTTATGAAAATGTTTTTGGTGATGGGTCCAATAGAGCTTAATTAAACTGTGACTAATATTTCATTTTTTTATATATGAACATAAACACAACAATTGAAATACAACAACAAAAATCCTGGTTAGGAATAAAAATAGTTGTTCTCACAGATGGAATTTCTATTTATATGTATCTTTCATACATAGCAAATTTTAAATCTAGGATGTGACTATCAGGCATTACAGTGTGTTTTGTTTTGTTTTTATTGAGTGATGAGGAAAATCCAAAATATAGTCAATCCTATTTGCTGAATAGAATAGAATGATGTTTTTTACAAATTGTATTTTAGGGCCAGGAGACTTTTTTCTTTTTTTGGAGGTTAGAAAGCTAAACATGCAACCAACTTATTAAAATAGCAGTTTTAAGTAATTTGGATTGGCACATAGATTCACGCTAATTTAGCCAGCATAATTGCCCTGTGAGGAGCCCTGGTGGTGCAGTGGTTAAAGTTCTCAGCTGTAACCCAAAGTTTGGCAGGAGAAAGATAATGCAAGCTGATGCTGTAAAGATTTGCAACCATGAAATTCACACTGGGTGGTTCTACTCTGACCTATAAAGTTGCTACAAGAATTAACCAACTAGATGGTAATGGATTAAGAGTCCCACACAGATCTTCTTTTTGTCTTAGCCAAAATTTACAGTTTCTCTGATATGAATAATGTTGGGAACCAAAAATGTTATGTAGAGAATCATAGAACACATGGCCTAGATTTTGTGAAGGTCTCACCTATAGAACAACAACAAAAAAGGAAATGATTTTTTAACAAATGAGGAGATGAAGAAGATCTATTTTTTGCTTCATCTAGGAATGGCAGTTTTGTCGACAAACTCATAACACTTGGGCCTTCCTCCCAAACACAATGACTAGCCAAGAATGGAAGACATTCATTACATGCATGGTGACATTCCTATTAAGAAAACAGTTGCTGTATGGAAGCATTACTATTCACACTTTTAGGCCCAACCCAATTATTTGACTGACAGTATCCAGTAAAAGTCTGCAAACGAGGGAGGAATAGAGAGGAGAAAAAAGTAGACGAAGAAAATAATCTTTGATGATGGAATTTTCAGAGAAGAAAACAAAGAGACCCACACTAGAAAGGCTCTGTGGAGATCTGAAGCCTGGAAGCTTAGCCTGGAAACTTAATACATGTTGGGCCATAGAAGTCCTTGACTGGTGTAAATGGCTAACATGCTTGGCTGCTAATTGAAAAGTTAAAGGCTCAGGTTCACACAGAAGAAAGGCCTGATGACCTGCTTCTGAAAAGTCAGCCAATGAAAACACTATGGAACACAGTTCTACTCTGACACACGTGGAGCTACTATGAGTTGGAAAGGACTTGACCACAACCGTTTGGGAGGCCATAAGGTACTCAACTGTCAGGTAATTTTGTATCATCTTTCCCTTTCTATCACTGCCTTGGTGAACACTCAGGAAGAAAATGGAAACTCCTTCCTAAAGAGATTGAAAAAACAAAACAAAACTGTTTTTTTATGAATAGGTTTTGTTCTTCAATTCCCCTTAAAAATAAGCCTTCCTTAAAGATAAAATTAATACCTCACCCCCTGAATATATCCCTCTTTCTTATCACTACTTTTCTCCCTCCTATGCCTTGCCTTGAAGTCCTAGTGTGGCACAGTAGGATAAGCACTGGGCAGTAAGTTTGGTTTGAACTGCAAGGTCAGTGGTTCAAATTCACCAGCTACCCTTCGGAAACCCTATGCGAGGTCATTAGGAATCAGAATTAACTTGACTGCAAGTAATCAACAATATACCTTGCCTTGGAACTGACTGTTGTTTACAGCCCCATTCATTTCTCACATCTTGTGTAGACTGAGGTTTTAGATATTAAACCATTCAGCCTGTCAATCTTTGTAGGAAGCACCCTCAATGTCGTTACAATGCTGTTCTGAAACATTAAAGAGGCCATCTGCAATAAAAGTGATGATCAAATGATGATAAACAGGATTGGGTCACAGATGGAGAAAGTAATAGTATGTGAGAACTATTTTCATGTTAATGTTATAGATTACACATATGCCTGTAATGAAGCACGAAACAAAGAGGGTCTTTGGAGAAGAATAGTTATGCTATTAAAAACATTGACATAGTATGCAGAATGACCCCAAGCCATCTGTTTTTCACCCTTACCATACTTTGGACATATTGTCAGAAGGGACCAGTCGCTGGAGAAGGATATCATGTTTGGTAAGATGGAGGGCCGGAGAAAAAGAGGAAGACCCCCAACGAGATCGATTGGCCAAGTGGCAGCATCAATGGACTCAAGCGTGGCAACAATAGTGAGGTTGGCCCAGGATCGGGCAGTGTTTCGTTCTGCTGTGCATAAGGTTGCTATAGGTCGGTACCGACTCTATGGCACCTAACAACAACAACAACAACACTGAGGCTCTTAGGATCATCCTTTGTCCATGGAGGTGTTATTCCAAGACAATGTGAAGTCTGTAGGATTGAGGTGAAATCAAATATTGCCAACCATTTTTATTTTATTATCAATCGATTTCCCCCTGACAAACAAACACAGCGATCCCAGAGCCTACCAGTGAGATAATGTACAAATTTCCTGTTTGCCTTGGGCTACGTAGGCTAGTTGGTCTTTTAACAACTCCAAAATATCCCTTTGGTTCTGAAGATCTTTTTTAGGACATTAAGGACACTCATGCCTGCTCAAGACATTGATTATTCATGTAAAAAGCAGCACATTCTCAACCTCATGGATGCTTGCAGGTGAAGGGACGAAAATTTCTATTGGCTCTTTCAACCTTGAAGCATATCTCTGTAGAAAAAAAACTATTGGTATTTCACAATTTTCACCATGAAAAGTTAAAACAACAACAACAACAACAACACCTTATAGGGATATAAATTATACATAAACAACAACAACAACAACACCTTATAGGGATATAAATTATACTTAAACAACAACAACAACAACACCTTATAGGGATATAAATTATACATAAACATATGGTGTTGTTGGTGTGTGGTGCTGAGTTGGTTCCAACTCATAGCAATCAGATATAGGGTTTCCTAGAGCAGCTGGTGGGTTTGAACTGCCGACATTGTGGTTGCCAGTCCAGTGCTTATCCTGAAGCTCCACACCAGGGTTCATGTTAGTTGTTGTTAGGCGCTGTCATGACAGTATCAACTCATAGTGACTTTATGCGCAACAGAAGGAAACACTGCCCAGTACTGTGCCATCCTCACAATCATTGTTACGTTTGTGCCCATTCCTATTTCTTCTCACTACTTTTCTCCCTCTTATACCTAGCCTTGCAACTGATTATTGCTTACATCCCCATTCATTCATCAATTACTGTGTAGACCGAGGTTTTAGATATTAAACCATTCAGTCTGTCAATGTGGGTAGTAAGTACCCTCAATATCTTTAAAATGCTATTCTGAAACATTTAAAAGAGACTGTCTGCAATAAGAACAATGATCAGATGATGATAAACAGGAGTGGGTCACAGACGGAGGATAGTCTGGGAGAACCATTTTCAAGTTAATGTTATAGATTACATATTAAAGAAATGTTGCATATCTCTTGTATGAGACCAACAGGGCTCAGAAAATAAAGATTTAACAAATGGGCAAACTGCTGGAAAATATTTCAAATGATATTGTGCAGTTTAATGCACTGAATTGCAAGATCGGTTTGAACCTCAAGGTCGGTGGTTCAAGCTCACCAGCCACTCCTAGGAAACCCTATACAGTCAGAACCGACTCAGTGGCACTTAACAACAACAATATATGTCCTGGTGTGGCACTGTAGGATAAACACTGGCCTGCAAGGTCGGTTTGAGCCAAAAGGTCGCTGGTTTAAACTCACCAACTGCTCCTCAGAAACCTATACCATTATGAGTCAGAATCAACACATCAACATGTAACAACACAGCAACAAATGTGTGTATAGGAGTGCTGTGACTCTATAGAATAAGCACTGGCATGCTAACAACACTGTGAGCAGTTTGAACCCACCAGCTGCTCTGAAGGAGAAAGATGAGACTTTTTGCTTCTACTAAGATTTACAGTCTCAGAAACCATATACAGGGTTGCTATGAGTCAGAACCGATTCTATGGCACTTAACAACAACAACAACGTATATATATATATTTCAGCGAGATAAATCTTGGCTGAAAGCAGAGAATAGCAGAAAGATATCTACCTGTGTTTTATTAACTATACAAGGCTTTCAACTGTATCGTCACAAAACATGGATAACATTGTGAAGAATGGATATTCCTGGACCAATACATGTTGTTTGTAAGCATTATCAAGTCGGTTCCAACTCACGTTGACCCTTTAAAGGGTTCTAAGGCTTCAAATCTTTAAGGGAGCTGTAAGTCTCATTCGCTCATGAAGCTACTTATGGGTTCAAGCAGTCAACCTTGTGGTATTCTATTGAGCTACTTTGCTCCCAGGACCAATAAATAACATCATGGTAAGCAAAGGCTGAAGCTGCCAATGATATCATTTTGTTTGGATACATATTCAATATTCATGGAAGCAGAAATCATGAAATCCAAGTACATTTTGCATTAGGCAGACATGCTGCAAAGGTCTCTTTAAAGTATTAAAAAGCAAAGATGCCATTTTTAGGACTAAGGCATTTCTGACCCCAAGTCATGGTATTTTTAATCGCTTCATATGCATGTGAAGGTTGGACAATGCATAAGGAAGACTGGAGAAGAATTGGTGCCTTTGGATTATGGTGTTGTCAGAGAATACTGAACAGACCATGGGCTGCCAGAAGAACAAATAAGTGTTTTGGAAGAAATGTGACTGTATTGCTTCTGAGAAGCGACATTAGCAAGACTTCATCTCTGGTACTTTGGACATGTCATCAGGAGGGACCAGTTCCTGGAGAACGATATCCTGCTTGGTAAAGTGGAGGGTCAGCAAAAAAGAGGAAGACCCTCAATGAGATGGATTGACACAGTGGCTGCAACAAGGGCCCAAACATAACAGTTGTGAGGATGGCAAAGGACCAGACAGTGTTTTGTTCTGTTATACAAAGGGTTGCTATGAGTTAAAACTGATTGGATGGCACCTAACAACAAAAATGTATACACTACAGAATACATAACTAGTCAAAGAGATTGACTTTTCATGCTTGTGAGTATGTTTTTGTGTGCAGCTTAGCTCTTATGCACATCACAACTCTGAAAAGACTAGAAAAGAAGCATAAACTCACAGTCTCAAAATGAGGTTTACAGGTATTGATTTTCCTTAATTCTGTCCTCTAAAAAGGTTTCAGTCTTCTGTGCTTCCCAAATTAAAACTTTATCCTTAGGTTTTGCAACTTGGATCTTGTAAGAGGATAAAGTGGGGGTGGGGACAAAAAGTTTCTGATTTGGTTGTTAATAAGATCACTTTTGATCACTTATTATCACGTAATCAACTCCAGCTGGCATATCATGAGACTAGTTACGTCAAAATAAATCAGTGATCAAAAATAATCTTATTAAAAACCAAAATCATATTGGGCCTTTGGAAAATATATTTAGGTAAAATAAAACAGGTGAAATGAAAATAGGAAGGCTATTAAAATTCAGAACCTGATTGATTATGTATTAGCCAGATCAAAGTCTCTGGGTGATAATGAGCCACTGAACAGGAATTATTACCACCTGTCCTGTTCAACTAGCAGCTGGACCTACCAAGAACAGCTGGACAGGAACTTATACGAAATTAGCTTTTAGAAGTATAAGCTAAGGTTTTTTCGCCTGTTTCTCAGGTCTGCATCTTTATCATTCATGCCAGAAGTAAAAATCTGGATGCTGTTTTTGCCTTAGGGAAAACAGAGCTTTGAACACCAATATTCCCAGCAGCATGCTAGCAAGTAACAGAGGTTGTTTTCTAGACCTGATAAGCTACGATGTCAGAGGCACTGGGGTTTTCCTGTCACTGGTTCCTCTTGTGCTCTTATATTTAAGCCATTACAAATTCTTTCAAAAGCAAGCAGAAGTATTCTAAGAAAACCAAATTATTAAAAGTCATGTATTCCTAAACTCCTACTCAGGTATTATAGTTTCACTGGAATCTATTTGAAATGATAATAGAAATGCACACCTGGAAAGTTTATCAAATAAATTTCATTCACGATGGTCGGTTAAAAAACATAATAAGGCATATGACAATCTTTATTTGGCACTCTGAATTCTTTAAAGGTAGTAATTTGTTTTGAGTGTTATCACAGAACAAGTAGAGAGATAAATTACAAATCAGCTACTGCCTTGCTACTCAAAGTGTAGTTCACAGATCAGCAGCATCAGCATTACCTGAGAGCTTGTTAGAAATGCAGAGTATCGGGCCTAACTCTAGACCTACTGACTCAGACTCTGGATTTAAACAAGATTCCTGGCGATTCATACACACATTAACATTTGAGAAGAAATGCTCCTCTGTGTTTGATCAGAACCTCTCTGTTTGTTCATTTTTTTATTAGAATGCTTTGATTTGACTATGACATTTTTACACAAACCAGAGTCTAGGAAGCAATCAATACCTATGGCATATCTATTATGGATAAGCGTAGTTCACACAGATTGCATTTAAAGAGGTTTAACCTAGGAGTACTAGAGATGTTGTCATGATGTTGTTGTCCGTGGTGGTTGTGTACTCTCAACTTGGTTCCGACTCATAGCAACCCTGGATAGAGTTTCTGTGGCTGTGTGTCTTTACCGGTGCAAAAAGACTCATCTTTCTCCGGTGGAGAGGCTGGTAGATTTAAATGATAGACCTTTAGGTTAGCAGCAGTTAGCAGGCCAACTCATAACCCACTGAGTCACCATGTTACACTGTCTATATAATGAAACAGCTTTGTTTTTGTTTTTTCATTAGACACTAAGCTGGAAGTTTCTCTGTCTGCCAAAAGGAATTCAGAATAGAATAGAATCCTTGCATTCCCACAATGCTAGGTAGAATGCAGAAAAAGGGAACACAGGGAGAGGGAGAGGAAGAGGGAGGGAAGGAGGGGAAGAGAGAGAGAGAGAGAGAGACATAGGGGAGACGGAAAACATTCTAGATGGCAAGTAACTAGGCAGAAGGCACTTTGTATAACATATTGTTGGAAGTAACATGCCTTTCAGCAAGTTGCTGAGGACTCCTTATTTCAAATCTGCACTTAGAGCGACTGCAGACAGAGAGATTGAGAATTCTTGTCAGTGAGTATTAAGAGCTCTGATAGAAGAAAACAACCATTGTAGCAGACCTCTGTGGGCCAGGAATGGAATGGAATACAATGCGAAGGATCAACAAATACTCAAGATTGGGGGTTAGGTGGGGGGAAGGTCACCTACAGCAGGAAAGAAATTAAAGCTGAAGTTTTCTTTCTTCTGGTTTGTCCATTTTAAAAATTTAACTTGAAAGCAGAACTCCTTGGTATGATAGTTACAGGCATTTGCTTATTTATTTCGTTAATTTATTTTAGGCTTTTATATATAATCAGCCTTCATTTAAGCTTATAGCCAACCTCTCATTTATATGCCTTAAGATCTCCAATTAAAGACTCTTTCAAATACTGCAATCAAATACACTGATTAAGAATTCCTCCAAATAGATAAATATCGGAACCAGGCAGTCTTCAAAATGGTAACTGCTGTCCAAAATAAGCAGACCAGTAAGCACTACCCCAAGCCAATTGACTGAATGTACAAATGTTACCCTTACCTGAAGGAAGAAGAAAAGGATTATTTGAGACCTATGTGTAGAATGGTGGATTTGGAAGAAAAGAGAAAGAAAGGAGGAGGGAGAGAGACAAGAGTTAAGGGGCAAAGGAACAAACAGTAAGATTTGAAGTGGTTTGAATTTGTACAGTGAATTAAAAACCAGAAGAACACAAGAGTGTTTTCCTTTCTCTCTAAATAGAAAAGTCTGTCTACCTTAGACAAGCACTTCACTAGCTACTTCTTCAGTTATCATCTACTTAGGGCAGGTAGGCCAATGGGTATCTTCAATGTTTTCCAAAATATTGCACCCTAGGAGCATACAGCAGTCATTAAAAAAAAAAAAAAAAAAAAAAACTTACATTAAAAAAAAAGTCCTTCCTTTTATTACTTGCCGGATAAAGCTGGTCAATTGTCGAACTTCAGCTGAGTGAAGTTTATGTCAGTTGAAGGAAGCAATGTGGGTAGGTTGCCAACAATTTGTCAGCTAACCAAGTACAATCTCATTAAGATAACTGTTATACTTTTGAATCTAAGACTTACAGAGTCACATAGAGGTAGCTTAGCACAGTGGGTAAGTGCTCAGCTACTACCCACCAGCCTGCTTCATGGGAGGAAGATGAGACAGTCTGCTTCTATAAAGATTTACTACCTTGAAAACCCATGGAGTCCTGGTGTGGTGCTGTGGGCTAATGCGTCAAACTGCAAAGTTGTTTGAACTGCAAGGTCAGTGGTTCAAGCTCACCAGCTGCTCCTTGGAAACCCTATACAGGGTCACTATGGGTCAGAATCAACTCAACGGCACTTAACAACAACAACAACCTTGAAAACCCATACCCGGTTCTGCAGCCCATACCCTGTTCTACAAGGTCGCTATGAGTTTGAATTGACTGGTGGACAACGGAGTTGGTTTTGTTGTTGTTGTTGTTTTGTCTGAAACAAAGGAACCAAATGGTGTAGTTAATTCTATGCCAATGAGACATTAAGACAAACTACGAGATTTTATGTGTGCATTGTTCATTTTATTAGAAATATATGATTTTATGTCATAGAATGCTGTTCAAAATGCCCTCAAAAAAAAAAAAAAATACAGCTGCCAGCTTTGGGAGAAGGATTCCTGCCAGAGTCATCAGCTTTGGACTGCTATTATTTATTCTATCAGTCTAAGATTTCAAATAAATAAACACTAGAAAATTCTAACATTTTCTTTTTAGACTTTTTTTGATGAGTAAATAGTGCTAACATTCTCTATCAGGTGTTTTGTTTTTCTTAAAGAAATATAAAACCATGTAATTTTTTGTGTTCTGATATGTAATTATAATGAAATGTTATTATAATTGACAATACAGATAGAATTGTGTTCATTAAGTTGTTTTAATAGTTTTAAATAGAAAATCAAATTTTAATTTCTGTTAGTTCCATATCAAAGAAAAAAAAAACATAAATAGAACCTTTAAAGCTATGTTTTACCATAAGATTTGCAAAACGATAAACCGTGAAATATGAGATTGTTTAAAAACCAGGCCTGAACACATTCGGCTTTCTCCTCTATGTACCTAATAGCAAGGTGCCAACATTATAGGATACTAAATAATAATATCAATATTGCTGGCAACAACAACACAAAATGCCTCCTTTCTGATATGGATTGAATTATGTGCCCCCAAAATATGTGTCAACTTGGCTGGGCCATGATTCTCAGTGGCTTGGCAGTTATGTAATGATGTAGTTTAGTAGTTTTGTAATCATCTCCCATGATGTGGGCTGATGTAATTATCCTCATTTGTGATGTGTTAGAAGTTTTGATGTCTGTATGTTAATGAGGCAGGATTCAAGGCAATTATGTTAATGAGGCAGGATACAATCTATAGGATTAGGTTGAGTCAATTTCTTTTGTGACATAAAGAGATAAGTGAGCAGAGATAGAGGGACTTACTGCCACCAATAAAGAAGCCCGGAAGCTAAGTGAGTCCTTTGGCCCCAGGGTTCCTGGACTGGAAACCTCCTAGACCCAGTGGAATACTGATGACAAGGACCATCTCTGAGAGAGATATCGTTCCCCTGGAAACTACACCCTGAATTCAGACTTCTAGCCTCCTACATTGTAAGAGAATAAAATTCTGTTTGTTAGGCCCATTGACTTGTGATATTGCTATTATAGCAGCACCAGAGAGCTAAGACAGAATCTGGCCCCAGAAGGGTAGGGTGCTGCTGTAGCAGATACCTAAAATGTGAAAGTGCTTTTGGAATTGGGTAATGAATTGCTGAAGAATATTGACATATCATGGACCATCAAAAGAATGAACAAATCTGTCTTGGAAGAAGTACAACTGGAATGCTTAGAAGTAAAGGTGTTGGGACTTGGTCTCATGTACTTTGGACATGTTATCAGGAAGCACTAGGTCCTGGAGAAGAACAGCATGCTTGGTAAAGTATGTGTTGTTGTTGTTGTGTGTCATGGAGTCAGTTCCTACTCATAGCGACCCTGTACAGGGTTTCTGAGGCTGTAAATCTTTATGGGAGCAGAAAGCCTCATCTTTCTCCCGCGGAACAGCTGGTAGTTTTGAACTGATGACCCTGAGGTTAGCAGGCCGATTCGTGGTGGTGAAATGCCAACGAGTCGGTTCTGACTCACAGCAGCACTGTATAGGGTTTCTGAGGAGCAGCTGGTGAATTTGAACTGCCTACCTTGCTGTTCAAACCGACCTTGTGGTTGAGTGCTTATCCTACAGCACACCAGGACTACCGTCAATGAAAAAGGGGAAGACCTTATAGGAGGTGGATTGATACAGTGGCTGTAACAATGGGCTCAAGCATATCAGTGATTGTGAGGATGGGGCAGTGCTTAGTTCTGCTATGCTTAGGGTTGCTATAAGGTGGAACTCCTTTGTAAGCACCTAACAAGAAAACAAGGATGAGTAGAGACTGGAAAAATTTTAAGGTGTCAAATAGTAAAAGCCTAGATTGCCTTGAAGGAACTGTTGGTATTATGGATGTCAAAGACAATTCTGTTGAGGGCTCAGAAGGAAATAAGGAGAGCTGTAACACCAGAGACTGCCAAGAAGCCATGACAGAGAAACAGCTATAGCAGAAGCAGAATGGTGAGAGACGGTGTGGGAACTGACCTATGGAGTGAGAGAACCGAGTGCCTTCAGGCAGGATGCTTTCTGGTGGACTTGTCAGAATGCTTCTGGGCACTTGTCGAAGGAGCTAGACTTGCAGACTGGCAGGAATAAGAAAGCTAAATGACTGGGTTAAGACTTACTGGTATAATGGAGTATCTCTGGGCACTTATTGGCTAAGCTAAAGAGCCGTATACATTTGCCCAAGTAGGGCAGAGGATGGTCAAGGAATCAGGAAGCAGAAGCTGAAGAGACAATGAGTACAGGAAGTAGAGCTGCCTCAGTCTCCAAAGGTACTGCCAAGGCTTCTGGGGTTTCATAGGGTGGAACCACCACAGCCTGCTGAGTTTCAAAGGATGGGGCCACAGCCTCCTAGGTTTCAGAGGGTCACATCTTCACTAACTCTGTTTCAGAGTGCAGGGCTGCATACATGAATGTCAGAGGGATGGGGCTGAGGGGACAGGGCTATAATGTCCTAGGGGCAGAAGAATGGGGCCTGCCCAGGATAAGAGGGTGAGGTGGCCACTCAGATGACCTAGAAGAATAGATCCACCTCAAACCAAGAGAACAAAGCTGTCATCCCAATGGGCCTTGAAGGTGGAGATGAAGCCCAGGGACCAGGGGCCTCCACCCAGAATCCAGAGAACATAGCCAAGAGGGCAGTGCCCTTGCCCAGATGATTGAAAACAGCAGAGGATTATTTTTATGCCTTGAGAGCTAACATAAATTGTTCTGCTTAGATTTGGACTTACTTTGTGCCTTTATCTTTTCTTTCCTTCCAATTTCTCCCATTTGTAATGGAAATGTCTACCTGTTCCTGTTCCACCAATTTACTTTGGAAAAGAAACCTTGTAGCCTAGATTGCACAGGTCCACAGATGAAGAGGTATTTTATCTTAGAATGGAATGTGTCTTACCTGGGCCATGAGTCTCATGGATTGGCCATTATATAATGATGTAATTTGTCAGCTATGTAATGATGTAATCATCCCCTATGATGTGGTATGATGTAATTATCTTCTATTTGTGATGTATTTGTTGTAAATCATGGCCTCTTCTACATAACTGATGCCTTTGAATTATGGTGTTAGCAAATAATAAGGAATGTACTATGGAACAAATAAATCTTTCTTGGAAGACGAAAGCTACAATGCTCCTTAGAAGTGAGGTTGGCAAGAATTTATCTCTCATACTTTGGACATGTTATCAGGGGGAATCAGTCCCTGAAGAAAGACATCATGGTTGGTAAAACAGAGGATCTGTAAAAACAGAGAAAAATCATCAATGAAATGGATGGACACAGTGGCTACCCTAGTAGGCTCAAACATGGCAACAATTGTGAGGATGGCACAGATTAAGACAGGCTGCGAAGAAAGACCTGATAATTTACTTCCCCAAAATCTAAGAGTGAATACCATATAGATCAAACTCATTGGATCCCATTGTACATGGGGTTCCCATGAGTAAGGAGCCAACTCTATGGTAGTTAACAGCAACAACATTTTGTACTTTAACACAGATTAGATTACAAGACTATTATTAGACTACAAGACCATAATGGACAGAAACAGTACCCTTTATGCATGTTTGTGTTTTCCATCTTCCTTGTGCAGTGGTTATAAATCCTTGTTGAATGAATAAAAATATCTTTATTAACTTTTCACTCATGATGTGTCTATCCTTTTTTCTTTTTAAGTTTTTACTGTGAATTATGTGGGTTTACATGGGATAACATCAGTTTTACATTCATCCTATTGTATTTCGTTTCATTGCAATGATTACAATCCCCTCCATGCATCATCAAATAACCAAAGGGTACACTTAAGCTGTCTCCATCTTTTTGCTATTGTAAATAGTGCTGCTATGAACATTGGTGTGCATATATCTGCTCGTATTATGGCTCGCATTTCTTGTGGGTAAATATAAGGTAGAGGAATTGCTGGATCATAAGGTATTTTTATTTCCAACCTTCTGAGGAAGCGCCATATTGCTTTGTTTCCAGAGTGGTTGGACCATTTTGCAGTCCCACCAACAATGTAGGAGGGTCCCAGTCTCTCCAAATCCTCACCAGCATTTATTGTTCTCTACTTTTTTGATCTTTGCTGTTATTGCTGGTGTGAAATGATATCTCATTGTTGTTTTGATTTGCATATCTGTAATGGCTAGTGACTGTGAGCATGTCTTCATACGTTTGTTGGCTGTCTGGATCTACTCCTTGGTGAACTGTCTGTTTATGTCCTGTGCCCATTTTTTAATTGGGTTATTTGTCTTTTTCTTGTAGAGGTATTGCAGTTTCCTATATATTTTAGAAATGAGTCCCTTATCTGATGTGTCACTGCAAAAGATTTTCTATGCTTTCTTAAAGCATATTATTCACAGGATCTTAGTAAAAAGCAATCTAAATTCCCTGCAGAAATTAGAAAGAATGTGAGATTCCTTCACTAAATATTACCTTGAAAAGTGACAAGGGCTAAAAACAGTAACCTAAAAAGAGACTGCCAGCTTTATTTGGGAAATTCAATCTATGACCTGTTGTTGTTAGGTGCCATCGAGTCAGTACTGACTCACAGTGACCCTATGCACAGCAGAATGAAACACTGCCCAATCCTGGGCCAACCTCACAACTGTTGCCACGCTTGAGTCCATCGATGCTGCCACCTGGCCAATCCATCTCACTGGGGGTCTTCCTCTTTTTCTCTGACCCTCCACTGTACCAAACATGATATCCTTCTCTAATGACTCGTCCCTCCTGACAATATGTCCGAAGTATGAGAGACGAAGTTTGGCCATCCTGGCCTCCAATCAGCACTCTGGCTGCACTTCTTCCAACACGGATCTGTTGGTTCTTTTGGCAGCCCATGGCAATTTCAATATTCTCCTCCAACACCATAACTCAAATGCATCAATTTTTCTACAATTCTAGACAATTGTAAAGGTTAGAGTAAGGGCCAAACCAAAAAATCCACTGCCATCAAGTCAATTCTGACTCCTATAGGACAGAGTGGATCTGCTCCACAGGGTTTCCAAGACTGTAAATCTTTTGGGCAGCTGACTGATGCATCTTTCTCTCACAGAGTAGCTGGTGGTATTGAACTGCCAAACTTTTGGTTAGCAGCCCTGCTTAACCCACTGTGCCACCAGTTCTCTTACTCAAATCAGCTTTTGAAAAGTCTAAATGTCGTTAAATTTCTCATCAAAGTAAAATTAAGGAAAAACAAAAACAAAAAATAATGCAACTGAAGATATTCCAACTATTTACAAATTTTGGTGTTTTAAAATCTAAAAATTTTTAAATATAATAAATCAAATGAGCTAAATTTTTCATATGCAAGTGTGTAAGTTTAAAACTTTGAAATCTAATGTCTGATATCAATAAAAATTTAATTATATCATTGTTTTGCTTTTCATTACTTTGGAGTAGAAGTTGCAAACTAGCTGTCTTTGGTCTAAATTTGACAAGCACACATGTTTTGTTTAGCCCACACAGTTTTCTTTTGGTTGTTTGTGTGTGTGTGTATGTTTCATTTGAATTACTCAATGTTTTTAAATTGACAGATTTTTTTATAGAGTAATCTGAATTTCTAACTTCTCATTTAAATGGAATGATTTGGCCATATTAGACTCAGATTCTTATATGATAATGATTAATTAAAACTCACAGTGTATAGAGGTGAAAACAATATGCAGTCTCTACCACTTCCGATTGTATTCTCACTCCTTTACATTTTCAGGCTAGTTTATGTTGGCATTTAAGTTTGCAACATCAAGAATAGACTAGCAAGGCCTGAGCACAGCAATTTCACAGTACCTTACTTTGTTTTAAGCCAACTAACTCTGACACATGAACTCAAAAGTTGGAAGAGTCCTATAAATATTTAAGAAATTAATTTTGTAATTATGAACTTTTCTTCAAGGAAAATTCAAGATCTAGAACACATCATTGGTAGAAATAAAGTCAATGTTCCATCAAGCCTTCCAGAGAATGCAGACCTTTTATGAGACCAGGACAATGCTGACATCAAAATTGGACAAGAATTACAGACTGATATCACTAATGAACACAATGCAATAATCTAAAATAAGATATTATCAAATCAAACCCAGTAATTATGTTTAGAATCATAAATCACAAATCGAGATCATTTCAAGAATGGGAGTGGCACAGGGTCAATTGGATATCCATATTGGAAAAACAAATGAAACTCAATCTCGATCTTACATGCCATACCAAAATCAATTCCAGGTGTATTATAGACATGTTGTTGTTATGTGCCGTCGAGTCGGTTCCAACTCATAGCGACCCTGAACAGGGTTTCCGAGACTGAAAATCTTTACTGGAGCAGAAAGCCTCATTTTTTCCCCACGGAGCAGCTGGTAGTTTTGAACTGCTGACCTTGCGGTTCACAGCCCAATTCGTAACCACTGCACTACCAGAGCTCCTTATTATAGACATAAATGTGAGATTAAAAAAAAAAAAAAAAGATTCGCACTAGTTAGAGTATAAATTGGTACAACCACTTTGGAAACTGTTTGGCAGTACCGAGTTAGGAGTTCTGATGTGGCGTTGTGGGTTAAAGAGCCAGACTGCAAAGCCGTTTGAACTGCAAGGTCGGCAGTTCAAGCTCACCAGTCACTCCTAGGAAACCCTATTCAGGGTTGCTATGGGTTGGAACCGACTTGATGGCACTTAACAACAAGAAGTAAGGCTTAGCACATGCATACCTTCAGCACAGGCAATTTCACTCCTAGTTACATCTCCAGCATTAATGTATGTGCACGTCCACCAAAAGACCCCAAAATATTCATGTTGTTGTTAAGTGCCATTGAGTCGATTCTGACTCATAGCGACCCTGTATAGGGTTTCCAAGGAGCAGGTGAGCTTGAGCTGCTGACCTTGCATTCCAGCACATCAACCCACAGGACTCATAGGAGCCTTAATAATATGCTTTCAAACTTCCAAACAAAACAAAACAAAAACACCACAAACAAAAACTATGGCCACCACCAATATAATGGATAAATAAATTATTGTATACTCATAGTCTTACAACTGGGTTTTATATAGCGATGAAAATGAATGTTAGCTACATGCAACAACATGTATTAGTTTAATAAACATAATGTTAAGTAAAACTATCCCCCCACACAAAGATTTATATACTGTTAAATTGCTAAGTGCTGTCGAATTGGTTCCGATGCATGGTAACCCTGTATAGGGTTTCCGAGGAGAGCTTGGTGGGTTTGAGCCAACGACCTTGCAGTTCAAACTGACTGTATGGTCCAGTGCATTTCCGTGCAGTGCCACACGAGGACTCCTGTAAAGATCACAGCCTAGAAAGCCCAATGTTTTCTACTTTGTCACATGAGGTTACTACTATGAGTCAGAATCAACTCAAGGCACCCAACAACAACAGCAACATGGTGAACATGGGTGGGTTCATTTCGTGATGATTGCATTGAGTCTAAAATGTATGACTTGTATACTTTCTGAATATGTACTATTCAAGTAAAAACAAAAGGTAAAAAAATGGATGTTAAGTAACCTATGATTCAAAAATGTTTCTTTAAAACAACTCATCCATACAACACATTCCTGAAATACTAACCCCTAACGATCTGTGTTTTCTTTTTGTTTAGTTTTGGCAGCATTTAGGAGAAACTACATATTTTTAGATCAGTTTATTTAAACTTAATGTGGTAATGAGGTTTAGGTTAAAATTATAATGCCACAGCCTCACCTGCTGGTTGTTTACATAGCCAAATTCTAAACTTACTTCTGTATTGTATGGAAATCAAAGATCTCCCCATGCTTGCTGCTTTTAAAATTTATGCAGGGCAGGATTGTTTAGGGTACAGGGAGAGACACAGGAGGGGTTGATGAGGTTGGTGGCAGTGTGGGGTTGATATCAAATGGTCATATCAGTCAGGTGACTACATAAAACACAGTTGTGACTCCCCAAACAAATGGCAAAACCAGAAAGTGAAAGAAAGTCCATGTTTTCCAAAGCTAAATTGAATGACTGGCTTGGGAATGAAAGAAAAACCTGATTATAAGAATGTTTCCTGTGTGTTGATTACCAGCAGGAATGAATTAACAATGTAGCACAATAGAAAACGTGACTCAGCTTAGAGAAAAGTGACTTAGGTCCCAGCTTTTCGTCCATTGTAAATACAAGTGCACTTACCATTGGATACATTCCGACTTCCGGTGACACCATATGTGTCAGAGCAGAACTGTGCTCCGTAGGATTTTTTTCAGAAATATTTTTCCCATGGCAATTCTGGGCTGACTCTGACCTCCAACTTCTCAGTTATCAGTCAAGTTATGAGTCGAGTGTGTTAACAGCTCCACCCAGGGACTCCCTATGGTAATTTATCTTAGGTAAATTAAAATATTTTGGATCCTTTGTTTCCACATTTGGAAAAATGAGGATCATCATATATACTGTCCAAATGATCCATATGCTATTGTAAGAATCAAATGAGATGTGAAAGAGTTCTGGTGTGGTGCTGTAGGTTAAGTACTGGACTTCTGACCATAAGGTCGGTGGTTAAAATCCACCAGCCACTCTTCAGAAACCCTACACAAGGTCACCGTGAATCAGAACTGACTAGACAGTAGTTACCAACAACAACATACAAATATAGGAATCCTGGTGTGACACTGTAGGATAAGCAGTGGACTGCTAACCACATGAGGTTGGCAGTTCAAACCTACCACTCCCTCCTCGGAAATGCTATACAAGATCACTATACCCACTGGACGGCACTTAACAGCAACAACAACAACAACAACAAAAATACAGAGCACAGTGGCTCTGTAAGATACGTACTAGACTGCTAAGCACAAGGTTGGTGGTTCAAGGCCAACAGTATGAGGCTTTCTGCTCGAGCAAAGATTTACAGCCTTGGAAATCCTATGCAGGTTTGGAACCGAATTCAGGATACTTAACAACAACATACAAATACAAGGGACTAATTGTCAAGTCCCTAGTTGAATAATCCTTCTACCTCATAACCCATTGTGTAGGGAAAATAGGACCACGTATCATAAGGAGCTCTGGTAGCGTAGTGGATACGAATCGGGCTGCGAACCTTAAGGTCAGCAGTTCGAAATTACCAGCTGTTCCCAGGGAGAAAGATGAAGCTTTCTGCTCCCATAAAGATGCACAGCCTCGGAAACCCTGTACAGGGTCGCTATGAGTCAGAACCGACTCCATGGCACACAACAACAATCATGAGATATAATTTCCCAGATGGGCTTAGTTTCCTTGCCAAAATTATTTTCTCCTTTTGAATCTCATTTTTCTTATCTGTAAGATGAAGAGTTTGGGTTGAATTATATCTAAGATTCTTTCCTCCTCTTCTATTTCATGATTTTCTCTCTTTACACCTGAGTGAACTATTTTCTGAAGTCTTCCTAGCTGATTGTAGATACTATATTGATGACACATTATAGAGATGTGCTGGCAAAGATAAGTTAAAGAAAAAAAGTTTCAATTCTAGAGCCTTTGCAGGAGGAGCCCTGCTCCCTTAAATGATTGCTCATGGCTTTAAGTAGCTACTGATGAAAAGCAAGAAGTAGTTGGCTTACTGGATTCTAATTCTATTTGTTAAATGGAAGTCAAATATAAAATTCCTGTGCTGAGTGAGAAAATGTTGACTGAACAGAGTTGAGTTGGGTGATATTCCTAAAGCATCCAGTGTTCATGCATGTTTCAGGGGAGTGTACCCAGAATTGATTACTCATCTGTGTTTGTAAAAGGGTGTGTGAATTGATATTGTGTATTAGTGGTAGTAAGGAGTTCTGGTAGTGTAGTGGTTACGAATCGGGCTGCTAACCTCAAGGTCGGCGGTTCGAAACTACCAGCGGTTCAGTGGGAGAAAGATAAGGCGTTCTGCTCCTGTAAAGATTTACAGCCTCGGAAAACCTGTGCAGGGTCACTATGAGTCAGAACCGACTCTACGGTACTTAACAACAACAGCAACATTAGTGGTAATACGCAATTTATTCTAGTTTATTTGGCTGCTTTATTTAGGGGGGAAAGTCCATGGCTGGAGAAAAAGGTTTGTGCTGGGCTACTAATATAAAAGTTGATAGTTCAAATCCAACCAGTGGCACAGTGGAAGAAATGCTTGGTGATCTATTTCCATAAAAGTACAGCCTCTATGGAGCAGTGCTCTCCTCTGAAACACATGGGGTCATCATGAGTGGCAATTGGCTCCATGGCAACAGAGTTTTGGTTTTTTTAAAGGGGAGGGTGTTATTTAGGGAGAAAAGTAATGAAAATAATTAAGATATCTGTATCAGCCGAAGAACAAAAAGTTCTTTATTATGGATGCAGACAATAAACTTGTAAGAAACATTTAACTTTGATGATGTAATAGATTGGTTTGTATTGCCAAAATACACCACCAAAGTCCTAAGCATAGCAAAACATATACTCTGGGTATAAGAGAAACAATCCAGAAAGTGACATTTACAATGAGCTACATTAAAAAGTTTGGTAACTAACTTTTCAATATGTCCCTGAGGACAGTCCAAGGATTTAAGATAAGAAGCTATTAAGAAAATCTTCCTGAGTTGTTAAACACTGAACATGCATTACCCAAGAAAAGATGGAAAATCTCCTTCCTACATCAGAAGAGAATAGACTCTCGTTGACCTGGAATGGTTACAGTTTAGCTCTGCCATTGGAATAAACTGGATGATTGCCCTCCAACTGAATAGTCCTTTAGACTGTACTCTAAATTCTGTAACTAGCCATAAGTATGGCATCTAAAAATAAGACTGATAACTTGAGGGTGCTTGGTTATATAAAAAATTACTCAAAATATCACTGAAAAAGCTACACTTTTTTTCATTTTCAAAAAGCTAAAAGTAACCTATTTTTTAATCAAATAGATGATGACTTCAGTAAAGACAATTTTGTCACAAAGAGTTTTATAGAAATCTGCAGTTTATTGAAAGGATCCCCTGAGAAAATTCTGTGTACTGATCCCTTTACAGCGGGTCAAGAGATTCTGATTTCCAGAACAGAACAGCTTTTTATACCCCATGTAAAGGCAGACTAGCAGGGTCCTAATGTTACAAAGAAGTACTTTGAGTTAAATGAAAGAATTATAGTGGTACAAGGGGGAACAGATAGGGCACATAACTACAATCATTGTTCACACGAATTTTACTCATAATATTCCTGATGCCAAGTCATAAATGCTTTCACATCTCATCTAATTGGTAGGACTTTCTGATTAGCACTAAATTCCCAGGCTTTTCATTATTCGTTAGGTTTTGTGCACTACGCATGGATTGACACAGCTCTAAATTGGATCACTAGAGGTCAACTAGAATTTTTCTAAGCCATTAGCTATTCTTAATCATTTGAGTTTGTGTGTCACAACACATGCTTTTGCATTTGAAGCGAGATCGTCTCTAAGAAAATGAATCTTTTCTGAAGTCTGTATATACTTTCTTGCTCCGGATATAATTGTGCATACAGTAAGCATGGACACTTACAAATACTAATAGATTCCCTTCTGGGAAATGGATTGTTAGAAAATGGGAAAAACTACACTGAAAATGAGTCTGTAAGTGGGCTATCTATATTAGTTTATACCCAAGTTTCTCATATTGTGGTAAACTAAAGCTTGTCTGGTGATCTGGAAGGCCTAAAAGGAAGGGGGTAGTTTGAAAGGTAGAGAAGCAACACAAAAGCTACCATTCCCAAGGTGACAACAGCTAGTGACTAACATTGAATATGGGGAACCTTCTGTTTGTATGGTTTCTTTGGATTTTTGTTGTATAAATCTCTTTTGAACTTATATAGATGTTGCAGAAGGAAACATAAGGCTATTGAAAGGAAAGCTATATTGTTTGGAAGCCATTTTCCTTGAGATTCCATTGGCTTTTTGACTTTTCAAGATCTGTTGGAATAAAGGTCTAACTTAAAATTTTTTCACTGTGAAAGAAGAAAAGAAAGACAGTAGTAGGTGCTGGTAACACAAGGTCAGAAGTGGTTTTCAGAGCAGTCAGTCATGCATCCCTGCTTAATGGGTTCAAGTTATCCTTAAACCAAAGAACCAAGCCAGTTGCCATTCAGCAGACTCTGATTCATGAAAGCCCCATGTGTTTCCGAGTACAACTGTGCTCCATACAGTCTTCAATAATTGAATTTTGGGAAGTAGATCACCAGGCCTTTGTTCCAAGATGCCTCTGGGTAGACTTGAACTACTAACCTTTTGTTTCACAGCTGTGCTCTTAACTGCTTGTGCCACCCAGGAACACCCTGAGTTATCTTTACAGATGAACCCAGTCATTGATTGTCTGTCATCCGATCATGGCAGATGGAGAACCCTAGAGTCAAAGTTCTCTTCTGATCACCATTTGGTGGCTGGCATGGACTAGGCATAGACTGACTGGGTGTACTGCAGGAGAACTGTGTACAGACATATGAGTTCTATGGTTTCATTATCCTGGAACACACACACTGGGATCTAGCTTCTGGGAGTTGTTGTCTGAAATACCACAGAAACACTCAGTTACTGTTACGGACCAAGTGGCCCAACTGACCTAGGGACTTGTCCATTTCAGAAAGCTTATGTAGAGATGCATTCTGAACTGAAAGTCATGTTCTTTGCCTCATTTTGTTAGTTAGTGTGGGCTAGCACAGGCTTGGAGTCCTGGTATGGTGCTGTAGGATAAGCACTAAACTACTGGTGTGATGCTGGACAGCAACGTTGGTTTGAACTACAAGGTCGGCAGTTCGAACCTACCAACGGCTCCTTGGAAACTATACAGGGTCGCTATGAGTCAAAACCAACTTGACGGCACTTAACAACAACTAACCATATGCTCAGAAGTTCAAGCCCAACAGTTGCTCCTTGGAAATTCTACACAAGGTTGCTATAAGTCGAAACTGGCTCAACAGCACTTAGCAACAACAACAATAAGCACAAGCTTGTTTTTAGGCACCTGAGAGGAATGCACAACTTCTAGTCCTTACATGTAATGGGGAAGATAACTCTGATTCATTTCGAAAACTAAAAGGTGCAAACATACCTGTCTGTATCCCAGGTTGGGGCAACACTTATAGGTTTGAGCTATGACATTTTTGTATAATAAATGAAACTGAAACTCATTTGAATTTCAGAATTACCTACTATTGCTGTGATTTAGAAGCAGCTGGTAGGTCAATATGGTGCTTTTTAAAATGCATTTTCATACTGAGAAAAACATAAATGCTAGCTATCTGAGATATAGTTTCTCAGAATATAAGAATTCAAATAATACACACACATAGTAATAGTGGTGATAATATTGCTTGAGAGTCAAGCTGTCTTGGATGCTATTCAAAGAAGCGAAGATGACACTGGTTTCTATCTGACTCACTTTTTAATTCCAACTGAAAATGAATGAAGATAATCACTGACCTATATCTTCAACACAGTTCTATTTTTTTTCCTTGTAAATGAGTTCACTAGAGGATCTACCAGCATAAATCTATTTCCCATGAATTAAATGCAAAAAAAAAAAAATAAATCATGAATGCAGATAATACTGTTAGATTGAACCAAACATTATTGTGAGTACAGACACCCTCAATCCGCGTAGCATTGGTGAGCAGTGGCTTGGCAATCAGTAAATGCTGCTCAGCAGGTCAGATGTGTACAGCTGGAGAAAGATCATGAAATTTTGCTAGTATACTAGGGAAAACACAAATTTGGAAAGAAGAGTCAAACTGCAATTAAAAAACTCTATATAGACTTTGAGAGCTAGCACAGTACACATACTCACAGAAACATAAATATCTACTGAAAGAATTTCAAGATGTTTTGCCTTTGAAGATTTTTTTCTTTTCTTTTCTTTTTTTTTTTTTTGGAAAACAAAACACAACAAAACACCTCCTGTTGCCCTGAATGCTAATGATGGAAGACTGTTGCTATGGTGATGCTAATTTCAACCCTGTTGCCTGTGGACTTCACATGAACTCCCTGTTTTAACTTCTGCAAATGTCATTTACAAAATGAAAACCCATTAATGATTAGCGAGAGCACAATGTTCCACTTTAATTAGAATAATAAGGAATGCTGATGCACAAAGTACAGGTTTGTGAAATGCTACTGAATCTATACTGTCAAAATTAATTACCACCAATGAGGATTTGGTTCTTTTTTTTTTTTTTTAAATAAAGGAAGCTGTAGAATAGAACAGTTGTATTTTGGTATCAAAGAAATGAAAAACTCTCTCCTTTTTTAATTTGAAGGTTAAAAAGAAAAAGAACATCACTCTAGTAGTATGAATAAAAACTATGATGAGCAAACTAGAAGTTAAAACCAAGGGTCAGTTATTTCTCAGTGAGAACTGATGAGCAACTGTTTGTTGGATTAAAAAAATAAAGGACCAGGAGCTGATGGAAATAAGTTGTTTAAGAACTAAAATAAATAAATAAAGATATGAGGGAAAAGTGCTGCATATGACAAATATTTTGGTGCTGGAAGTATTTTACTTTTGTGCTCCCAATATTACATACAGAGAATATTGAAAACAACAGGAAATCAGTTATACTTTCCCCTACGATAAAGAGATTGTCTTAGTTTAACACACACACACACAAACTTTTTGTTTTTCACCTGAGCTAATTTTGAGGCAAAATATAAAAATAGATTGGCAAGGCTATATTCCATATTTAAATTTGTTTCTACATGGCTTGCTGCAAAGATTTCCTGGACAATTTTATTTTTGATGCTCCAAAATCCCATTCTGGATCAACTTCTACTCAGTGAAATCCTTTTGCGCCATTGGTGCAACTAACCCAAAACTGGTGGTGTTTTTTTTGGACGAAGAAGGAACAAAACTCATTTTTCAAGATTAGACAAATCTTCCTACTGAAGTTCCAAACCTATGGGTCTATGATCAAGGGGAATGACACCAATACTCTATAGAGCCTTTAGAACAATTTGTGAAAAATGTCATCATGCTATGGTGTGGCACTGTAGGATAAGCACTGGAATACTAACCACAAAATTGATGGTTCAAACCCACTAGCTGCTCCTTGGAAACCCTTTGCAGGATCGCTCTGGGTTAGAACAGACTCTCCAGCACTGAACAACAGCAACAACTCTGGGATAGAACTTTTGGGTCTTGAGTCAAGCAATACAGGTATGTAGAAGTATCAAATCACCTGTGTTAGCCAGGTAAAAGCTAAATTTGTGGTGACCTTATTTGTCTAGCTGATATTACACTAAGAAAGTGATATTACACTGATATTTCACTAGGAAAGATAGTTTATAATCTGCCTTCAATAGGGTGAAGTAGGAAGCTAGGGCACGTTGCTTATATATCTCATATTTAATTCTTCATTGCTCAAATACGTAGAGGATACAGAATTATGTAAATCATATCTTCTATATTTTATCAGGAAATTAAAAAAAAAAGAACCTAAAAAAACAACAGTATCAACATATTCATAGCAGTCATCTGGATGGTTATGGATCATTGCATTTGTCTTTATCCTCATCTAGATTTCCATAGTGAACATTTGTTTTGAGAGAAAAAACTTATAAATCTTAAAGTATTGCTTACACTTCCAGCTTCAACTCCAAGATGTAGAGAGCCACAGAAGTAGCGTCTCCCATGCTTACAACAAGAACAAAGCTGGACAGATAAATTAATGACTTTTCCTCAAGTCATCTGGAAAGTGAAGTTGAAGAACAATCACCCCAAAATCTGAAGAAAGACTAGGCATCTTCAGGAAGACACGGGGCCTAAGCATTTGGTTCCTTGAGGCAGAAGTCACCAGATGTTATATAAACTGGTTGATGTTGTTAGTTTCCATACAGTCAATTCCACTTATGGTGACCCCATGTGTGCAGAGTAGAACTGCTCCATAACAT
The DNA here is from genome assembly GCF_000296735.1 of Chrysochloris asiatica. Lineage (NCBI taxonomy): Eukaryota > Metazoa > Chordata > Mammalia > Afrosoricida > Chrysochloridae > Chrysochloris > Chrysochloris asiatica. The sequence continues at coordinate 897,468 of NW_006408657.1, forward strand.
TCTCAATTCTGTGATCTTTCAGAAGCAGGTGTCGACAGGCCTGTCTTCCAAGGTGCCTCTGGGTGGGTTCAAACTCCCAACTTTTCCAGTGCTTAATTGTTCCTACCAGCCAGGGATCCATATACATAGGTCAGAAGATTATGTGGTTGGAGGCCACAGGAGGGCTTACCTGAGAGGTTGAAGCTCCCAGAGACCACAGTCATACAAAGGTTTTCAACCATTTATAAGCTTTTCATCCAGGAACGTGCCCAGAATGATGGGGAGAATTTGGACAAAACATCCCCACTCACACCCATGCTGGTGCTAGATGGGGATGGGTAATATCAGCCCCTGCAAATCTGCCCAGGCCCTTCTCCCTTAAGAAACAGAAGACTCAGTCTGCAGATGGAAGGACACTGCTGAAATACCTTGGCAGTTGGGGCAGGGGAACACCACAAATTTCTTCCACATTCAACCCCCACCCCCCCCCCGAAAAAAAAAACAACAACTTGTTCCTTAGGGGAAAGGACCTCAGGGCCATAAACTAAGAACACTAGTGGATATCCACTACAGCTGGGGTAATAGATTGGGAAGTTGGGAAAACTCTATTCTTGGAGATGGGGTAGGAATAATTTTGAAAGCCACACTCCTGAAATCCAAGCCAGCTGTGTATCCATCAGAACATTATAGGATACCCCCCTCCAGTATCCCGTCATCACACTAACAAGCTTGCAGTAATAAAACAAGGTCATTAGAGGCATATGAAGTCTCTGGGGCCCATAGCGACAAGAAACATCAAACACAGTCCAGCTTCCAATTATATTAACATAAATCGCTACACTAAAGTCCATATTACCTTAGTATCTAGTACAGTATACAATAATATCTCTGACTTTCAGATATATATATAAAACAAGGCATGCCAAAAGGCAAAAAGAAAAAAGAATCAAAGTCTAAAGAGACTAAGTTGATCATTAGAACCAGTTTCACATATGTTACAGATGTTGGAACTATTAGACAGGGAATTTAAAACCACCATGAAAATATGTTAAAGGTTTTTATAGAAAAGGAAGACAACATAAAAGATCAGATAGGTGATTTTAGGAGAGAGCTAGAAACAATGAGAATCAATCAAATGGACATGCTAGAAAAACAACAAAAAAGACAGTAATAAAGATGAAGAGTATCTTAAAAGGACTCCTCTGTAGACTTGGCACAGGCAAAGAAAGAACTAGTGGACTTGAAGACAGGCCAACAGAAGTTGCACAGACTACAAAACAGTGAAAAAAGGCAGTTTAAATGCAACTGCAATAGTAATCATTTTTCAAAATTAGGGGTCTAGACAACAGCTACTTTTCAGATTATGTAAAAATTTTGTACAGTTACGTTGATCAAGTACAAAGAATTAGGAATTGAAGAGCTTACTCACAGAAGCAAGTTGGTACAACATATCCTATGGACTTGTTACCATCCAGTCGTTTATAAGGATGATTTTTTAAAATGTTTAATTTAAATGAAGTCTTAGGAAATGAAAAAGTCCATAGTACAAAATAATAAAGGTGTTTTCTTGTACCACCCAGAATTAATAAAGGTAAATATTTTTTCTTTGTTCAGAGAGGTTTTTTTAAATGTTTTATTGTGAATTATGTGATAGTTTACATGGGAGACTATTAGCTTTACATTCATCCTATCGTATATCATTTCGTTGCCATGGTTACATGCATCATCAACCAACCAAAGGGTATGCCCTGTAAGCCTTCCCCCTGGTTGTCAGCACACAGCCCATCTTCCTCACTGGGTCTAGAGTTCCCAGTCTTTCCCTCTCTCCACATCTCCATCTCTGTTTCCATCTCTGGAGTCACTGTTTCTCTAGGTAGGGTACTGCTTTCCACCCTTTTCCCGTGATGATCCCAGGAACCTCCGCTCCTGGACTGCAAAGTCAACCACTCCCCTCATTTTGCTACAAAATCTCTACCTTTATATTTCCAACCTCACAGTCAGTCCTGATAGCAATTATTCACTGTTGTGCCACACGAGAGCCATCCCCATCTCCTGTCATCAGCCCCGCCCAGACAGATTGGATACTACTCCATGGAGATTCTGCCTTCCTCCACACCCTCTGCATCTAGGCTCCCTCTTGAAAGCTTATAAGCCAGTCACTTCTTGCCTTTGTGGCCCCCCATTTTGGGTAGCCAATGTCTAAATTGCCCATCCCTGTCTACCTTTTGTATCCAGGGGGTGGAAATGATCCATGCTGTAAACATTTGTTCCCTCTTTTGAGCTACTGCATCCATAGGTGTAGGTCAAGTTCATCAAATTGTATCAGATTACTCTTTTTTTCCTCTTTCTTCTTCTAGTTGAATTCTGATCATCCAGCCATTGAAGCCAGATCAAGTGGGTATTATCTGCAAGTGTGGGTGTTCTTGTGCATATGCGCTTACTTCTTATCAGCTGGACACTTCACTCTCCACTCTAGTCCTCTGTGGCTATTGTCACTGACTCTGGACCTAGGAGTCCCCAGGTCTTGCCACGCTGCTGGACAACCAGGTCTCCACCGGAGTTCACAGGAGTCTATTAAACATGGTAGGGCTTAGCTTGCTGCTTCATTGCTGTTTTTCCCTCATGTCCCCTTATTGGTGACCAACGTGGTCACAGGTCAGAGTGCATGTCTGTTAGCGTATTCCCATTGAGTCTTAGTCTTGGAAGGGGGTTTGCCCTAAGGGGACCCGACCACTTGCCTTGATGTCTCTTGGGTGAACAACTTGCTTGTTTTTGTAGTTATCAGTCAGTCAGCCTATATTGTTTTGTATTTTTCCTGTTGGTTTTTCTTTCAAGAAGTATCTTCTGCTCTTCTAGCTGCTCCAGGTTGGTCTGCTTGTCCTTTCAAGTGGAAATTTCCCACCTCAGAAGATTCTGGATGGGGTTCAGGGTTTCCCCTACGGTCTTATGTAATACAGAGGCTCCACAAGAAGCCTCCTTCACTGGGCACGTTGTAGCCCCATTTTAGGTATTCCAATCAGTTATAGAAAGAAGATGGACTTACAAGTTTTCTATGGTGATATTTCTGGCTGTTCCTTTCCTTTCCCCTCAATTGTCTATTTTATAATGGTTTGCAAGGGAAACCAAGATTCAAAAAAAAGTTTCTTAACATTGTTTCCCCTCTTTTGCCCTTTCCAACCTTGCCTCAATCCCTGTATCCCAGAGCCCTGTTTTTCCAAGGTTGTGCATACATCATTATTTACTTCTGTCCCACTAAGCCCATGCAAACCTACTGAACTGTTCTCCCATCTGCCTTGTTCTTCCATTCCCTTCCCCTTTCTTGTGTATTGCCCCCCTCTCCATCACCCAAACTGTCCTGTGTCTATTCCTTGCCCTGTGTTCCACCTTCCCCTCCCTCCCCTCACCACACCCCCCACATCCCGGTAACCAACAAAGAATCCCCTCCCCCCTTTGCATGGGTTCTCTTTCTTAGTTTTTTACAAGAGTGGTCCTGTGCAGTACTTCTCCTTTTGTGACTGACTAATTTCACTTAACATATTGTCCTCAAGGTTCATCCATGTTATGTGGTGGCTTGCAGCTTCCTTGTTATTCTTCAAGGTAGCATAATATTCCATTGTGTTTATGTACCACAGTTTGTTTATCCATTCTTCAGTTGATGGGCACTTAGACTGTCTCCATCTTTTTGCTATTGTAAATAGTGCTGTTATGAACATTGGTATGCATATATCTATCTACTCATGCTAAGGCTCGTGTTTCTTGTGGGTAAATACCAAGTAGAGGAATTGCTGGATCATAAGCTATTTCTATTTCCAAACTTCTGAGGAAGTGCCATATCGTTTTCCAGAGAGTTTGGACCATCTTACAATCCTACCAGCAATGCAGGATCATCCCAGTCTCTCCGCATCCTCACCAGCATTTATTGTCCTCTACTTTTTTGATCTTTGCTGTTATTTCTGGTGTGAGATGATATCTCATTGTTGTTTTCATTTGCATCTCCATTGTCTTCTTGCCTGCATCGTTTCTGCTGAAAGATCCAAGCTTAGTCTGACGGTTTTGCCTTTGTATGTAACACTTCTCTTTTCCCTAGCTGCTTTCAGTATTGTCTCCTCATCTTCGATTTTGGAGAACTTGATTATGCTATGTCTCAGTGATTTTCTTATGGAGTCTATCTTTTCTGGGGTACGTTGAGCTTCTTGAATGTCAATCTTTTCACTTTTCAGGATGTTAGAGATATTTTCTTCCAGTAGTTCTTTAACTATATGCTCTGTGGACTTGTGTGATTCTTCCTGTTCCAAAATGCCAATAATTCTTAAGTTATTCCTCTTCATGTTGTCCAACATGAATCTTAGACCTTCTTCAGATATTTTTATCCTTTTTTCTGCTTGCTCTTCTATCTTGGTGGTATTGAGAGATTTGTCTTCCAGCTCACTAGTTCTTCTTTCCATCTCTTCTATTCTAGTCCTTTGGCCTTTCAGTGTATTGTCTATTTCTGATATTCTATTAATGATCATTTGGACCTCTTGCTGTAGGTTTTGAATTGTTTACAATGCTGTATTTATCTTATTTGATTGTTCCTGTAGTGCTTTCCTGACTTCTTCCTTATTTTTCTCAACTCCATTGTAAAGTTTTTCGAAACATTTTATAATCATTTTTCTGAATTCCTTCTCAGGCATTTCCAAGGTCTGCCCTCCTTCCAGAACATAGTCCAGACTACCTCTACGTCATTTGTCTCAGACATTTTATCTTGTTTCTGGACATGTGCTGATATGGTCATCTGCTTTTGCTTCTTGGACATGTTTAGTGTTTATTTGTGACCTTAATACTTAATTGAGTGTGTGTGTGTATGTGTGTGTGTGTTTTAATGCTTTCTGATAGCCTCCAGGTAGAAGCAATCAGGGTGTGGGCTTCCCTTTTCACTCTTCTTATTGTTCAACTCAAAGTAAATTTTGCAGGTATTGTCTGCCTCCCTGGTATATGGAACTTGGTATTGTGGAGTTTTATAGGGGGTGATTGTAGCTTAACTATATGGCAGCAATTGCTGTCTCTTCTTGGACACTATAAGGAGACAAAGAGTCCCACAAAGTTAAAAGGGGGAATAAAAACAGCAAAATAGCAACAGCAAAAAAATAAGAAAAAAAAAACCCACCAAACAACAACAAAACTAGATAGATACTGTAGTTTATAATTGTAGAAAAAGGAGAGGTGGGAGAGAAGAAAAAAAAAAAAATCTGTAGCCTAATATGAGTATGACTTTAATGTCCTTTCTTCAGCTTCTTGTCTTCAAAGCTGCCTGAGAGATTTCAAGATGCCACTGTTGGTTGTTATGCTGTAGCTCAGGATTTGATTTTCAGCCTGTTTTGTTTTTAAACTCTCTCTCTCTCCACCTCCCTAGTTCTGGCCTTTTCCCTATTAATAAACAGTTCAGGGCTGGCTGCTGAGCTTCCTGTTTCTGCAAATGCTGAGAGAATCTGCGTGCATGCGTGACAGAAGAACCCACCCATGGTGGGGGTGGTGGGTGTCCATTCACTCAGGCACCCCCTCTAGTCACTAGAATGGAGGTGCGCAAACAGTGGGGGGGGCAATGAACAGGTACTCCCCCAAAATCAGAACAAAGTAAATCTGACAAAGTGTTTTGTCCACCTTTGCTCCAAGGTTCCCATTGCGTTCTTCTGTGGTGGGTCTGTTCCCCCGCTTGGTCTTGCTGTTTGGTCTCGCCCAAGCTGTTGGCTCTGGGCCGCCGAGCCTGGCAGATTCTAAAGTACAGGATTCTAAAGTACAGGATTCTAACTTCTGCTACAAGTTCCACTAATTATAAGCCTTCAAACTTTAAAAATATTCCTAGATATGTGGTTTGGAGTTTTGCAGCTCTGCCTTGAACCCGCTTCATCTGGTATTCTGTGGTATTGCTGATGGAGAACGTCACTGCACCTCTACCCTATCCGCCATCAAGCCCCACCTCTCAGAGCTTCTTTTTAAATAAATTATACACTGCAAAAGAAATTTATATCCCCTTTGATGCCTCCCTTACCTACAATCAATATGATAAATTAGATGTGTATTTTTTTTTTAAAAAATATTGCAATTGTACTTCAAAAAGCAAAGAACTTTAAAAATGTCCTTATAAAATTGTTTCTGTTGTTGTTGTTAGGTATCATTTAGTCGGTACCAACTTACAGTAGCCCTATGTACAACAGAGCAAAACACAGCCCAGTCCTGCGTCAACCTCACAGTCCTTGCTACACTTGAGCCCATTGCTGCTGCCACTGTGCCTATCTCTTTGTCACTGACCCTTGTTTTACCAAGCATGATGTCCTTGTGCATGGAATAGTCCCTCCTGATAATATGTCTGAAGTACAAGAGATGAATTCTGGCCATTCTGGTTTCCAAGGAGCATTCTGGCTGTACTTCTCCCTACACAGATTGGTTTGTTCTTTTGGCAGTCCATAGTACTTTTTATATTCTCACCATAACTTAAATAAATTAAGACTTCTGTGATCATCCTTATTTATTGTGCAACTTTCACATGCATATGAGACCATTAAAAATATGATGGCTTGAGTTAGGTGTACCTTAGTCCTCAAACTCTTTGCTCTTGAACATTTTAATGATGTCTTGTGCAGCAGATTTGCCTAAGGCAATATGTCATTTGATTTTTTTGACTGTTGCTTCCATGAGCGTTGATGGTTGATCTGAGCAAAATCAAGTCTTTGACAACTTCAAACCTTTCTCCATTTTCCTTGTTATTTACTGGTCCACTGGTGAGGATTTTTTTTTTCTTTTCTTTTCTTTTATGTTTAGGTGCAATTCATATATAGAAGGCTGTGGTCGTTCATCTTCATCAGTAAGTATTTTAAGTCCTCTTCACGTTCAGCATTTCATCTGCATATCATAGGTTGTTAATGAGTCTTCCTCTGATTCTGAAGCCACATTCTTCTTCAATATAATCTTGCTTCTATGACTTTGTGCTCAGCATATAGATTGAATGTTGTTGTTGTAAAGTGCCATTGAGTCAGTTCTGACCCATAGCGACCCTGTATAGGGTTTCCAAGGAGCAGCTGGTGAGTTTGAACTGCCAACCTTGCAGTTCAAACGGCTTTGCAGTCTGACGCATTAACCCACAGCGCCACACCAGGATTGAATGAGTATAGTAAAATAATACAACCCTGGCATCCACCTTTCATAATTTTAATCCAGTCAATGTTCCCTTGTTCTGTTCTCACAACTGCCTCTTGGTCTATGTACAGGTTCCCCATGAGCACAATGAAGTGGTCCGGAATACTCATTCTCTGCAAAGTTGTCCACAGCTTGTCATAATCCACACAATCACAAGTCTTTGCATAGTCAATAAAGCACAAGTAGACACCTTCCTAGTAATTCTTTGCTTTCAGCCAAGATCCATCTGACATCAGCATTGATATCCCTCATTCAATGTCCTTGTCTGATTCTGACTTGAACCTCTGGCAGTTTGCTGTCAGTGTGCTGTTGCATCCATTTTAGAATTATCTTTATCAAACTTTAATTTGCATGATATATTAATGATATTGTCCAATGATTTCTGCATTCTGTTGGGTCACCTCTCTTTGGAATGGAGAAAAAGAGGATCTCTTCCAATAAGTTGGCCAAATAGCTGTTTTCCAATTTTCTTGACATAGATGAGTGAATGCCTTCAGTACTGCATCGGTTTGTTGAAATATTTCAATTTGTATTCCATCAATTCCAAGAATCTTGTTTTTTTCCCATTCCTTTATTGGACCTTGAAATTTTTCCTTCAGTACCATTTGCTCTTGATCATATACTACCCTTTTCAAATAGTTGAAAATTGACCTTTTTTTTTTTTTTAGAGCAGTGACTGTATTCCTTCCATCTTTCCTTGATGCTTTCTGCAACATTCAATATTTTGCCCATAGAATTCTGCAATATTGCAAGTTGAGGCTTGAATTTTTTCTTCAGTTCTTTCACCTTGAGAAATGCTGAATGTGTCCTTCCCTTTTGGTTTTCTAACTCTAGGTCTTTGCACATTTCATTATGTTTGGCTTTGTCTTCTCGAGTTGCCCTTTGAAATTTTCAGTTCAGCTCTTTTACCTCCTTTCTTCCATTTGTTTTAGCATCTCTACACTGGAGAGCAAGTTTCAGAGTCTCTTCTGATATCCATTTTGGTCTTTTCCTTTTTTCTTGTCTTCTTAATGACCTTTTGCTTTCTTCTTGCATGATGCTCTTTATGTCATCCCACAACTCTTCTGATTTTCGGTCATTAGTGTCTAATTCATCAAATCTGTTCTTGAGGTGGGATGCATTCAAGATCATATTTTGGCTCTTGTGGACATGTTTCAGCCTTAACTTGTATAGGAACAATAGATGGTATGTCCCACAGTCTGTCCCTGGCCTTGTTTTGGCTGATGATATGGATGGAGCTTTTCCACCATCTCTTTCCACAGATGTAGTCAATTTGATTTCTGTGTATTCCATCTGGTGAGGTCCATGTGTATAGTATAATCATCTTTTATGTTGTTTTTTAAAAAAGTATTTGTAATAAAGAAGTCATTGATCTTACAAAATTCAAACATGAAATCTCAAGCATCATTTCTATCACCAAGGCCATATTTCCCAATGAATTATCCTTTCTCTTTGCTTCCAATCTTTGCATTCCAATCACCAGTAATTACTAAACCATCTTGATTGCACGTTTGTTCAATTTCATACTGAAGAAGTGGGAAAAATTCTTCAATTTCATCATCACTGTCTTTAATGATTGGTGTGTAAATTTGAATAATCGTGGTATTAACTGGTCTTCCTTGTAGGTATATGGATATTATCTTATCACAGACAACATTACACTTCAAGCTAGATCTTGAAATGGTCTTTTTGATGACGGATGCAATGCCATTCCTCTTTAATTTTTCATTCCCAGCATAGTAAGTCATGTGGTTGTCATATTAAAATTGGCCAATGCCAGTCCATTTTAACTCACTAATGCCTAGGATATGGATGTTAATGTGTTCCATTTCATTTTGACAGCTTCCAATTTTCCTAGATTCATACTTCGTACATTCCGTGTTTCAATTATTAATGGATATTACAGCTCTTTCTCCTCATTTTGAGTTGTACCCAATCATTAAATGAAGGTCTCGAAAGCTTTACTCTAGTCCTGCCATTGCGGTCAACTCTGAGGAGGCAGCTCTTCCTCAGTAGTATTTTGAGTGCCTTCCACTCTGAGGGGCTCATTTTCCGGCACTATATCTGATGATATCCTGGTGCTCTTTGTCATGTTCCAATATTTAGTATCCTGGTACTATCTGATAGTATTTTCACTGCTGTTAATAAGGTTTTCAGTGAGTAAATATTTGCTAGTAGCCCATCTCTCCTTTTTCCTAGTCTGTCTTAATCTGGAAGTTCAGCTGAAACCTGTTCACCATGGTTGACCCTGCTGGTATGTAAAGTACCATTTGCATACCTTCCAGAATTATAACAACATGCAAGCCATTACAATATGACAAAATGACAGATGGGTAGCATTTTGGATGTAATTCACACTATGGTTTCAATTACTAGCTGTACACAAATGATATCTAAATTAATGACTACAGCTAAGACTCATCTAGACTATGTCGTTTTTGTTAACTTCTGTCGAGTTACTTCTCACTCCTAGCAACCCTGTATAGAGTTTCTGAGGAATGCCTGGTGAGTTTGAACCGCTGACCTTGCAGTTTAAATGACTTTGCGGTCCAGTACTTATCCTAACAGTGCCGCACCAGGATTCCCATTGGGACCATTGACAGATATTATCTATCTGCTTAACAGTTCTTGGTGATCACAAGTGATCTGAAACTCAAACATGTCCACATCAAATTTCCAACCCAAATCTTACATTTTTTCAATGCTCCCACCTCAGTAAAACTGTCCATTGCCCCAAAATCAAGGCATTACATCGTGACATATTTTTCGTCCTTCCTCTCTGCCATGTATTTATCTCCTCGTAAGGAACTTTGGTAGTGTAGTAGGTTATGAGTTGGGCTGCTAACCAAAAGGGCAGTAGTTCGAATCCACCAGTCACTCCATGGGAGAATGGTGAGACTTTCTGCTCTTGTAAAGATTGTAGCCTTTGAAACACTATACAGGGTCCCTATGAGTCAGAATCGACTTGACGGCACACAGCAGCAGCGGCAACTATCACTCATCATCTTTCACCTGCCATTACCTTGGTTCTTGAACCATCATTGCGCACCTGGATATCATAAATAGCATTCAAATGGGTCTAGTTGTTTCCATGGAGTCCTCATGCAATTAATTCATCTCTATCAGCTAGGGGTCTTTACCCATCTCCATACTGCCTCCAGCAGCAGTCACACTGTTCTTTTAATTTCTTGTATTGACAAGTTACCTCCAGCTAGAATGTCTTGACACAGGACCTTCCCTCTTTTCTGTGCTAATTATTATTCATCCATAGTATCGCAGTTCCTTTATCTGTCTGTTCTCTGGTTATAATTTGGAGAAATCATGTTGTTGTTGTTGTTAAGTGCCGTCGAGTCGGTTCCGACCCATAGCGACCCTGTACAGGGTTTTCGAGGGTGTAAATCCTTACGGGAGTAGAAAGCCTCATCTTTCTCCCGCGGAGCGGCTGGTAGTTTCGAACCGCTGACCTTAAGGTTCGCAGCCCGATTCGTAACCACTACGCTATAGGCGTTGCTTATCAAATGTGTCTTCTGCATCTAGTTGTTATTGTTGTTATGAGTCATCCAGTCATAGTGACCCTGTATATGGTTTCCGAGGCTGTAAATCTTTACAGGAGCAGGAGGTCTCATTTTCCTCCCAAGGAGAGGCTGGTGGATTTGAACTGCTGACCTTGCATCTAGTTCTTATTTTTGTTAAGTGCTGTCAAGTCAGTCAGGACTCATAGTGGCCCGGTACAGGGTTTCTGAGGAGCAGTTGGTGAGTTTGAGCCGCTGATTTTTGGTTCAAACCAACCTTAGTCCAGTGCATTATCCTGTACTGCCACACCAGGGCTAAATAAATATTTGTTGATGAAAAAATGAATCAGTCAAGAGAGTTTCTTTAAATAATTACTTAAGGTTTCTTTTGTTGTTATGTGCAGTTGAGTTGGTTCTGAACACATAGCAACCCTGCACAGGGTTTCTGAGGAGTGGCTGGTGAGTTTAAACCACCAATCTTGCAGTTCAAATCTATCTTGCAGTCCAGTGCTTATCCTACAGTGCCATACCAGGACTTCTAAGGTTTCTTAGGCAAGGGGAATTTGACTATTTCTTAAAGTAAATTAGAATTAAAGAACATTTTAGCATTTGTAAGAAATTTTGAAAGCAGCGACAAATTACAATTTCTGTTTTTACAAATATTACTGAGGTTAAACAAAATATACCAAGTAAAAAATAACTTCATACTAAATTGACTAATTATGGGTGAAATTGGCCATTTATGCTCTGACAATGATCAGAGACACCCTTGTAAATGATGCCTCTTTAATGAATAATAATGCATTTTATAGTTTTATGCTTCCATTTCTGCATTTCAAAACAGTTCACAAATATACCAATTAATCTCTGCAGTGGTACTGTACTTCTATATTGTAGGCCAATTCAAGGAAGTAAATCACATAGCAGATTTCAAAAGCATGGGGGGAAATTCTTGAATGCCTAAGAGTAATCTCTCTACCTCCTTCACTTTGTTTATATATGTTTTTATAGTCTTAGATAAATCTTAAGTATAGAACTAAAATAAAAATAGAGAGATCATTATTTAAGCTATTTTATTTAAATCTCCTGTAAATTTATGACTGACTGCCTTTCTGGAGAATGTTTTCATTCCACATGAAGCATTAAACATTTTAAATAATCAGAGTTTTACTTCTTGCAAAAATAAGCTATGTTAATGCTTTCTTGATTAGTTCATGTCAACTGCCTTCTTCCATTCTGCCTCTTAGATTCTAATCTCTATTTTTTCCATGTAGATTTCATCCACTAGGATAATTTTGTTGTTTTTAAGTCAATCTCAACTCACAGTGACTCTGCATAGGGTTACTAGGAGTGGCTGGTGAGTTTGAACCGCTGATCTTATGGTTCACACTGACCTTGTTATCCAGTGAATTATCCTACAACACTACACCAGGAGAATAGGGACTGTAAACTCCAGGAGAGCAGGGAGTGTGCCTGTATTTCTCATTACCATATCTCCAGTGCTTAGTACAATAGCTCACAGAATAGCCCCCAATAAAAATAGTTTGGAGAATCAATTTAATGAATAACTTAATACATTTTCCCTTGGCAGAGCCGAAACAAGCCTAAGATTGTGGCATCCCAAGATTTCCTCTCATTGGAATAATCTTACCCCTTTCCATGAGTCTAAGAATCATGTGTAAGTATGTTGATGACTCCAAAGTTAGAGACCTCAGCCTGACCTCCTTCCTGAGCTTCAAATTCAGATTTTCAACTGCACACTTAGCCAGAATGCTCCTGAGAAGCCAGAATGGCAAGACTTGGTCTCATGTATGTTGAACACGTTATCAGGAGGGACTAGTCCCTGGAGAAGGACATCATGCCTGATAAAGTAGAGGGTTAACCACAAAGAGGAAGACACTCAAGACAGGAAGGATAGACACTGGTTGCAACAATGGACTCAAACACAAGAACAATTGTGAGGATGGCTCAGGACTGGGCAGTGTTTGGTTCTGTTACCTGTAGGGTGACAATGAGTGGTAACTGATTTGATGGCATTTAAGAAGCATGACAACAATTTAGACTAATCCCAAACTGTGCTTTTAAAAACTGAAAAAAACAAAACAAAACTGTGTAGCATACTTTGCCTGGGGACATTGAGAAAAGTCAATGTTTACATTTCAAAGGTTTTCTCTTTTTGGGGTGGCAGAAAAATTATTTAAGACTCAACTTCGATAGCCTTCTTGTTTATTATAAACCAGTTATGTTTTCTTAATTGGCAATAAATATGAATGTTAGGTTAGGTGTACTTTATATTTTGAGCATTAAAACAAAGACATGTCTGCCAAAATAATTATTCTTATTTATGGCTGCGTTTATTTGACCTATCTTAAAAGTCAACCGGGGGGAAGCCCCAGGCACTTAGGCATTTAAAAGATTGTCTTCTTCCTTTAAAAAGTACACAAGAAAATGTGGAAATTAGGAAAATATACTTGTATTTTCTCAAGTCAAAGAACTGAGAAATGCCCAATTAGGATTTCTATTTTCAAATCGAAGACATTTGATAAAGTTATACCTTTATCTTTGTAGTTGTTGATTACCATCCATGGTGACTCTTTTTGTGCGGACTAGAGAGCAGTAGGGTTTTCAAGGCTGTGGCCTTTGGGAAGCAGATCGCCAGGTCTTACTTCCCAGGCATCCCTAGGTGACTTTGAGCTATCATTCTTTTGGTTAATAGTCGAACACGTAACCATTTGCACTACCCATGGACTACACCTTTATGTTGTGCAATCCTTACAAGTGATTTCTGTATCTTCTGATTAGTTTATAAGCAGAAGTGATACTGTTGTGTTCAGGATCCCTCTCCTTATTTTACAGAGTCATGAAGTTCAGAGAGTAAGGAAAGTAAGTAATCCGAACTAGTTTGGTTTCTGTGAAGCCAATTCCAACTCATAGCAACCCATAGGACAGGGTTTCCACAGCTGTGCTTGTTTTTATGAAACCAGACTGCCACATCTTTCTTCCATAGAGAGGACGGTGGAATTGAACCAATGTAACCCGGTTAGCAGCTGAGCACTTAACCACTATGCAAACAGGAATCTGTACAAAATTTTATAAGAGTATACATACCAGGGATTCTTACAAAATTTTACAAGCATATACGTAATATTTGGAGTCCTGGTGTGATGCTGTGGGCTAATGCGTCAGACTGCAAAGTCATTTGAACTGCAAGGTCAGTGATTCAAGCTCACCAGCTCTTCCTTGGAAACCCTATACAGGGTCGCTATGGGTCAGAATCGACTCGATGGCACTTAACAACAACAACAACAATACATAATATTTTAGAACAGTTACAGAATTTACATCTTTGGACACTGATGCCTAAATTTAATCTCTTATCTGTGTATTCGTTCTCCCCTGCCTTACTTTGATGTTTTATATCTCAAAGTAAGTTTCCCACAGATTTTCTTAGGTATATTATTACTATGTACAACAGCAATAATCTGTTCACTACACACAGCATTATTGCTTAATGAGCTTTGTAATTATTTTACCTTTTCTCTGTTTGTGTTTTGTAGTACATGTAATTAGGCAAGGGCAGGCAAAAAACCCACAAAACAAAAACAAACAAACAAACAAAAATCCTAAATTGCCAAAGTACAAAGAGCAAATTCAGTAGATGTCGATGTAGTCAAACAGAAAAATCTGGATAAAGTTGCCAACTTTGAGAAGTATACCCTATAACGCTAAGCATTCTTTTTTCACGCTGTTCTGTATAAAACTTGGTGATAAAGGCATTTGTTCACTATGGAACTAGCAGTTATTTGTATAAAAATATTGCTGGTCTGGGATTCATGCTTCCCCAAGCAATATTGATTTGCTGGGGATTTTTTTTGCCTTCCTATTCAATGTTTTCAATTTAAAATATTTTATGTTTATGTTGTTTTTTCTGATGCTTTATTGAATTAATTCTATATTTTTGAGACACTAGCAACTACTCTAAGGGTATGGCCGAAACTGTCAGATTATATTACTCAGTATTCCTCTCCTTATCCCAGATCCTTCAGAGGTAGAGCTATTTTTATACATTCTATTAGACATCAGGATTTTGAGGGTTTAATTTTAAAGAAATGTTCCACATCTGAGTCCTCTGATATACCCTGAGTTATAGTTACAGTTTACAGTCAGATAACTTCTCAGGAAAAAATGACTTTGTAGTTTGAACATGTTTTCTCCATCCTACTGTATTAATTTTTTCCAGTTCACAAGTCAAAACAAGATTAGCATGCTTTGAAACCACTAGCCAGTAGAGAAAGATCAAACTTCTACCTCAACAGTGAGCGTCTCCCTTTCAGCTCCTACTTCTTCTCAAGCAATACATTCAAGGATTTGGAATACAATCGATAATTCTTTGGATGATGAGTAAAGATGAGCAGAGTAAGGAAGACTTTTGCTACTATGCAATGTTTAAAAATAAATATGACTTGGTGGCTAGGAGTATATGACATATGAGTTAGATAAATAGTTCTAAGTTCCTTAATAATAAAGTCTCTTTAAACAGATATAATAGGATCACTTTACTGTCTATCAAATTAATCTGTATTTGAAATATATATACATACTAGCTATCTTTTGTTGGAGCCCTGATGGTGTAGTGGATTACATGTTGGACTGTTAACTGCAGGGTCAGCGGTTTGAATCCACCAGCTGTCCTATGGGAGAAAGATGAGGCTTTCAGCTCCCATAAAGATTTACAGCCTCAGAAGCCCTATACAGGGTCCCTATGAGTCAGAGCTAACTCAATGATGACACACGACAACAAACAATCTTTTGCCAGGAATCCTGGTTTGGCACTGTAGGGTAAGCACTAGGCTTCTAACTGAAAGGTTGGCAGTTCAAACACACCAACGACTCCTCTGAAACCCTATACAGGTTCGCTATGAGTCGGAACTGACTCAACGATGGCACTAACAACATCTTTTGTCGACCTTAGGCATTTACACAATCTATTTTCTATGTGCTGGATAATGACATTGATTGGTAAGGTCTGGTTGGTTGAATATGAGTAAACATCAAACCTGAAGGCTTTTCTTCGCGACCCAATGCCATTTTGGCTTTACCTCCATGTCTCTATTACATTCTACCATCTACCTCACCTCAAACTTCTTTCAAAGTCTTTTAAGATTAAGACACAGGATTACATGCATTCACCGAACAGCCTTGGCTCCTGAAGGCAGTCTGAATTTTTATAGAAACATAGTCTAAAGGTATTTTCCTTAAATAGTCTCGAACAATTTTGGTCAATTTTTTCATGTGTTAAATAATATATAATAACTGTTGACAATGATACAAAGATGACACATGTGTTGTCAAGGAGTTTATATAGCTTAGTTGGGATGATAAGGGATCTGAAGATGAACACAAACAGTTCCAGAATTAAACAGTTAAAATGACTCAGAGCTGCAACAAGGCTGTTACAGAGGCCCTTGTTATATCTAAGATCTATTCTAAAGGTTAGGAGCTCTGGTAGCGTAGTGGGTTGTGCATTGGGCTACTAACTGTGAGATTAGTAGTGTGAACCCACCAGCTGCTCCTTGGGAGAAAAATGAGTCTTGCTGCTCCCAGAAAGATATAGAGCCTTGGAAACCCTATACAGGGTCACTATGAGTCAGAACCCACTTGGTGCCACACAACCAACCAACATTCTAAAGGTTACATTTTATAAAAATATTTGAAGGTCATTATATCATTTTCTTTATAATGATACCTGTGATTTTCTAGAACTTGGAACAACATGGTAAGGAAAAATATATGAACCCATTCGAATGATTCTGCTATTTGAGACTTTCCTTTTAAAGGGATATTTTTTAATTAAACATACTGTGTGAGCAAATGTGTTAAATTTCGTATTGGAATCACCCACATCATGAATTCTTGTCTAAAACCTAGAGCTGTGAACTGGTTCAACCCCATGCTGATAATTTGCCTCTCCATCCCAAACAGGGAGTCACTAGGATTGGTGTTACCCTTTGAGGTAAGGCATGTCCCCACCCTCATGGACCTCCTCCTGTTCAGACCACATCAAATCCTTAATCATGTTTATTATAAAGTTTAATCATAGAATAATATATGATATGTATAGTTGTAAACTGCTCAAATGTAATATTTTTAAATGATTTGAATACTAACAACAGAAATTGTTTTGTAAAATGCTTCTACACTGAATCACAACATTATTAGTTAGAATATTATTAATAACTGAGTGGAAGTCTTTTTAAATATTTCTCATTTTTTTCCCTTTAATTACTACCTCCTTCTCAAAAAAGCAATTGTGATAGGTTCACAAATGCTAATTATGACAATATTGTAGCTATAACAGCAGAATATTGGACAAAATCAGCAACTATCAAAACACCAGCAGCAACCATGCTTGTAGCTTGTGCAGATGAACCGACAAAATTTGAATCTTCCTTGTTACTCGGTAATAATGAGAGCTCTTACCTGAGCCCACTGTTGTTGTTGTTAAGTACCATGGAGTCGGTTCTGACTCATAGCGACCCTGCACAGGGTTTCCGAGGCTGTACATGTTTACGGGAGCAGAAAGCCTCATCTTTCTCCTGCGGAACGGCTGGTAGTTTCGAACTTCTGACCTTGGGGTTAGCAGCCCGATTCTAACCACTATGCGACCACAGCTCCCTACCTGAGCCCATTAGATGGTTCTAAAAGTCAATTACCAAAGTAAAACCTGGTAATTACATTGATACACGTAAACTGGGTTTAAGAAAAAATGTCTTTGTTGCTACAAATAACTACAGGGACATTTTATTTTAAAAATGACACATTTCTGCTGAAGCACTGCACACAAAAAAGATAGACAGTCATTTTGGTGTCACCCCCTCTGACAATGTCACCTGGTATGGTCTGCATATTCTGCCCCCACCCCTCCCAGTGACACCACTGACCCCAGATATATTGAATCAGAATCTACATTTTAACAAGGTCCCCAAGTGATTCTTTAGGTCTTACAGATCTTCTCATACATCTTGTGTTGTTGTTGTTCAGTGCCTTGGAGTCAGTTCCGACTCATAGTGACCCCGTACATAGTTTCCAAGGAGCAGCTGGTGAGTTTGAACTGCTGACCTTGCAGTTCACACCAACCTTTCGTTCCATTGCTTTATTTTGCAGTGCCACACCAGGTACTCCATGGGTATTTTGTTGTTGTTGTTGTTGTTGTTGTTGTTAAGTGCCATCAAGTCAGTTCTGAGTCATAGAGACCCTATATAGGGTTTCCAAGGTACAGTTGATGGGTTTGAACTGCTGAACTTGTGGTTCGAAGTCCTGTGCTGATCCTCATAAAGCCACACCAGGAGTACATAGGTCTTATAGGTCTTGTTAAAATGTAGATTCTGATTTATTATATCTGGTGTGGAAATGTAAATTCTTAGAATGGGGTTGAACTGGAATAAACTGGTTGGAAGCCCTGCAAGTACCAACCCTTAGTAATGATTTAAAGGATTATAGGAAGGCATCCGACACAGATGAAGTATTCTTTCTCTGAAGTAACCTGAAACAATAATCAGACACATCTCTGCAAAGTGTCCATTTTCTTATCTGTTACGATGTGTTTTGAATTTAGTTGAACAGATACATTTTCTAAAAGCATATGTGGAAACATTGAAAGGAAGAGTCAAAAGGCCCCCATTTTATCATCTGTTTAGGCCTTTTAATTAGTCCTCCATTTAATAATCTATTAATTCAGTTAATTCTTCTCTAACTAACCATGACCTGAAAGTCTATAAATTCCAAGTTTATTTATGATAAGAAACATAGACCAGTATATCTACCAAATATGTTTTATAGATAGGGATTTACTGATTTCTTTCTGCTAGTTAAATGCCATTAACAAGATTACAAGGCAGTCTGGAAGGTCATTAGCATGTTTACAAAGTGGTCTAGTGAAGCCATTCACAGTCCACACATCCCCCAGGGAATGAATCCCAGAACTCCTGGTCAAACCTTGGTGTCTGTTTTTCTCTCTTCTTCTCTCTCTGTCTCCCCCCTCTCTCTCTCTCCTGTGTACACAGTGCTGACCGGGTCTTTGTTTCTTTATAGCCCCCTTCTTAATTGCCAAAAGTACAATAAGGAAGTTTGTCTCTGGATGGGTAGACAAGTTGAGGGAAAACACCAGAAATGCAGGGAAGGGATAACAGGTTAGTGTTGGTGATGTCCAAGACGGCACCCCACAGTAGCTGCACTTACAGCTACACTTACACGGTTATACTAAGGGCCAGTTTTGAACCAATAATACTAGGAAGTTAGAAAAACTGGGAGCACCATGTGACATGATGATGATGAAGATGATGGTTTTAAATCTCAATTCCCTATCCTTTTTTTTTTTTTTTGGAATGACTTGTTTCTTTATCAGAATAAGAGTTGTTATGAAAATGAAATGATACAGATGAAACACCCAGTATAGCCCTTAGCACACAGTTGTTGTTGCTGTTAAGTGTCATCCAGTAAGTTCTGATTCATATTAACCCTGTATAGGGTTTCCAAGGAGTGGTTGGTGAATACAAACCACCGACCTTGTGGACTTTGTTGTCCAGGGCTTTATCCCACAGCGCCACACCAGGACTCCACAGTAGGCACATATTAAACTTTGCTTTTCTATTTCCCTGCTGTTGTTGTTAAGTGCCTTCGAGTTTGTTCCGACTCACAGTGACTAGGAGATTATATTGGCTGTGATTATGTGATACTTGATTTATAGAAAGCTCAAAGCTAAGAAAAAATGACCACAGTAAAAAACCACAACCACCACAAAAAAGTTCCTTTTAAAACAACAGCAAAGCAAGTTAAAAATTACACTTTGCACTGACTATCTGACATGCAATGGCTTTGGGAACCAAGATAGATGTGGATAAACTGAGAAAGAAAAACAGAAAAAGCAATTGAAAGTTTCAGGAGGAGCAGGGAGGCTTCTTGGCTTCATTCACTAGGGAGTTAACGATGTCACAGAAGATGTGATCATTTGCTGAATGCTGACAGTGGGCTAAGCTGTATATAGGATTTGTTCTTAGGAGCTTTCCAGAGTGCCAAACGCATAGATTTTTTTTTTTTTTTCTATCATGTACAAAAACTTTTTAAATTTGCAATGTGACAGCACTGATTTGTACATTTTACTCACAGTATATATTTTTTTAAAGAAGATTGTGTGTGTGTGTGTGTGTGTGTGTGTGTGTGTGTGAGCGTCTGTTAACATTCTGCCAGAAAAAAAGTATTTGATTACTTCTCTCTCTCCATTCCAACCCCTGGAATAAGGGAAGGACTGAATGCGATTTGGAGTTTTCCTGCTGAGACGGGGACATTTTCTGCAACCAGGTCATCGTTCAAAGGACTAAAGCTCTAAGGAAGCTATCCAAAGGGGAGAGGCAGTTCAGGGTTATTAAGTTATTTTAAAATGTTGTCTGGGCTGCTGTTGACCTTTGTGAAGGGAACAGGATGCTGCATCCCAGGGGACATGACTGGAAGCAATTAGAGAAACCTAGGAGAGGTTCAGGAATGTTTGCGAATTATGTGGGAACTCTGAGAATGAAAATAGACTAATTTGATCAAGGACATATTTGGGTCCTAGACACTGGGCATATCTGTATGAGTGCTTCGTAAAAATCCAACATTTGGTATGTAGTAGAGATCAATTAGACTTCAACTTCGTTTCTGAGAAGGGAAGGCCAGGCAACTAATATTCACTGAGTGACCTTCCTTATGGACCATAAAATAGAAAGGGTGTAAGTTTAAGTAAATTGTTCAAACAATAGAGTCAGAATATCATAAAGCTGGGTTTCAAACCTTGATCTATTTGATGCTACAGCCCATATTTTGCCTGCCAAGTGATCATGTAAGATCATGCATGTTTAAGAACATTAGCAAAAGAAAACCCTGAATCATTTCTTCCTCTCCCTTTGGGCAAATCGATCTGAACAGGTTGTATGTATACTTTTTCAGTTCCAGTTGTTGTTAAGTGCTGCCTAGTAGGTTCCAGCTCCCAGTGACCCAGTATAAGGTTTCTGAGGAACGACTGGTGAGCTTGAATCACCGATCTTGCAGTTCAAACAGCATTTGCAGTCCAGTGCATTAACCTGCAGGACGATGCCACACGAGGAATGTAGCAAGTGACACGCATGCTACACCATGTGGATTATTGTTTTTGACTAATACACATTGTGTTTCAGTTACTACATATGTAAATGCACATGTAAGCATTACAGATAACCAAAAGAATGCTACAAGAACACTCTAGAAAATAAAAATTTATCATCAATGTCCTTTCCAGATTCAATAGCTACTAGAACCCAGCGCCCAGACTGGATACTATACACAATGCTTTGTAAAACATTAATTTAAAGTTCTATGAACCACTAGAAAACCAGAGGAAGTCTCATGATTGATATTTAAGAAAAACAAAAAGCTGCCAGTCCCACTGAAGCAAAGGAAGAATATTGTTAATTAATGACAGAAAAAATCTAGACCTCAGATTTTGCTATGTACAAATCAGACATGGATGCAAAGGATTATCTTCTAGGCAACAAACTACCGGAGATGAGTGGTCTGAGAAATCATAAAAACTTCAGCACCCTTTCTAATATATTAAACTTGATGTTTAGAGGTGGGAGATTTAAATTAAATAAATAATAGATGTTTTGAAAACAGAAGAAGCCAGGATTATAAAGTGCTTGGAATTACTGGAATGCAGACATGCATTCATTCATGCAAGTATCTACTGACTACCTGCTATTCTGTCTATCTGTTGTTCTGCTATTTCTATGATATTGCTAGGGAAAAAAAGGAGCCCAGATGGCACAAACTGCTAAGCGCTCAGCTGCTTATGGAAAGGTTGACTTGCGGAACCCACTATCCACTCCCCAGGAGAAAGATGTGGCAGTCTGCTTTCTCTCCAGGAGAGAGATTTGCAGCCTTGGAAGCCCTGTGGTCCATTTGGGTCACTGCGACGCAGCAATTGAGTTGACAATAGTGGGTTTGGTTTTTGGTGTACTAGGAAAATAACAAAAGCACCTGTCCTCATGAAGTCTATTTTTTCAGGCAAGGTTATATGAAAGGATTTCAAAAGTTCATGGAAGAATTACCTTATCTTTTACTTCTATTTTTCCATGAACTTTTTGAAGCATCCTCACATGTACCAGCTTATGAAACTACAAAGAAAGGTACACATTTTTTTTAAATGATCCTCTGAGACACGGAAGATACCAACATGTACATGGACTACAAAACCCAAGGCAGTGTCTGCAAGACACAGTGGTGGCTCATTCACTCTATTTCAGTTCATATCTTAACCTGAGTTGTTTTCATGATCACATCATCAATTATGCATTACAGACTCTTCCTTCATTGTGGTTCCAGAGCTTAATGAGACTTAGCGAATGTGACCTTTGGAATCATCACACTGTGGAGGAGAAAACACAGCAGAGAAGATTGACCTCTGGGTTATCTTTGTGTACTCAAGCCTTTTCAAAAGTCAGAGCACCAGGCTTTTGGCAGCAATTTCACAAATTTAATTACCTAGAGATATTCACCAGCATCCTCAAAGACTGACAGCTCAAATTAGACAGCTCTCAGTTGCATCCACTGTCTTTCATCGGTGGTGCTAAACAGTTAAGTAAAAGGATTCATATTATTTGCCCTTTCTATCTGGATGAGACTGATGGTACAGTAAGAATCCTCAAGGGCGATATGAAGATTCATTTCCATTCCCCTGGAAAACTGTCACAAACAATTTCCGTTTCAAAGTGGGCATTCATACAATCACGGAATGCCAGAATTGGACATGACCTGTGAGATTATGTTATTCAACCTCTTTTGATGACAGGTGGAGAAACTGAGGAGCAGAGAAGATAAGTGATTCATGATTGTCTTGGAAGAAGCACAGCTAGAATGCTCCTTAGAAGTTAGGATGACTAGATTCAGTGTTACGTACTTTGAACATACGATCAAGAGGAACTCTACCCAGAGAAGGACATCATGCTTAGTAAAGCAGAGGGTGAGCAAAAAAGAGGAAGACCCTCAAGAAGATGGGCTGACACAGTGGCAGAAACAATGGGCTCAAACATAGCAACAATTGTGAGGATGCCATAGGACCAGGCAGTGTTTTGTTCTGTTGCACATAGGGTTGTTATGAGACAGAATGAACATGACGGCATCTAACAATAACAAGAAAGCAAAACTGGGACTAGATTTCAAGTTTCCTGATGTTTGGTCTAATTAATATGTCCACTATTTCATACTGTCCTATAAAATGTTAGAAATTACGTTTTGAAAGACAATATATGTGAAAAGAGTCTTACTAGAAACATCACAAAATTACACACTCTGTTCATATCTTAAGAAAAACTCCACCGCTTTCAATGAATGTTCTAACTGAATGTCAGAGGACTGCCACTGAGGCATCAGGAAGGAGAAATAGAAGAACGTTTTCTAAGTTGGGTATCATAGTCCAGTGTTCACTAATAATAGAACATTCATATACCGCAAACCAGAGAATAGAGATAAATAGCTTGTTGATAGCTGTTAAAGTTAAGACCTAGAGAGCCACTGCTTCCTTTGGTATATAATTACAGGGACTGGAATCCCAATCATTAACTCAAATTACCAATAAAGCAAGCAAAAATTGAATAAGAGCATCTTCTGGCACAAATGGAGGGAGCTGGATCAAGAAGAGAGCACAATATGGCCACCACATGGCAGGGATTCAGGATCTGAAAAATTATCAAGATGGTAACAATTGAGCCAATACAGTAGGAGAGGGCAAGTCAAAACCCAAATGATACTGGAGTTAGGGAGCATGGGCACTAAAAATCAGAGCAAGATCCATGAGTTTAAACCAGAATGCAGACCAACAGGAAACAGGAAGACACAAATACCAAAAGGGAAGTCTAGACATATGGTCATGATTTCATGTAGAGTCAAACATTTGTACTAATAGTGTCATAGGAATGGTAGGCCATAAGCAGACACGACAGTCAGAATCCATACCAGAAATTTTGTCAGCAGATAAAGCAGCAGTAATATGAAATGTTGACTGAAGTGACATTAGCTTCAGCCAGGATGGCTTTTAATTGCTTTCTGCTAAGCAGAAACCACCAGAAAGTTGTGAACAATTATGGAAACATGCCTGGAATTTAGAGTGGAGAGAAGGGAAGATCAAGGTTATTAGGTAACATCTACAACAGTACATGGCGAATGCTGTAGCTTTGTAGGTTAAGCACTGGACGTGAACCACAAGGTCGGTGGTTCGAGCCCACCAGCCGCTCCATGGGAGAAAGATGAGACTTTCTGCTCCTGCAAAGACTAACAGCTTTGAAAACCCTATACAGGGTCACTATGAATTGGAACCGACTTAATGTCACTTAACAACAACACAGCAGTTTATACAACATCCAAAATAACCAGCAGGAAAAGATAGGGCACTCCTTTGGACGTGACTTGTTTCTTGAGAACTGCTTGTTACAAAAAGCTGAAGAGGTAATAGGGAACTCAGGGAGGAACTGAGAAGAGTGCTGCTACATTGAAAAGGTTACAACTAAGGTCACAAAGCAAAATGATTACAAATTGTTAAGTGGAAAACGAATTTGCTTTGTGAACTTTCACCGAAACCACAATAAAAGCTAAAAAGCTAGCAAGTTCTCTAGAACCCCATTTTTTTTTTTTTTTTTTTTAAAGTTTTCTGTTCCGTGAAGTGCTTCAGAGATATTTAGAAAGGGAACCCGATGAAATGCATTACTGCTGATTGAATCAGCAGGTTTACTACTGAGTTTCATTAGTGAATGCCTCCTAATATTTAGCAACCACAGCGTCTTTGAAGGAGGAAAGAACCAGCTTGTCTGAAAATCAAATCCTTCCTAAGGGACAGCCAGCAGAAATATAAGGTCAAACATTTTAGCTGGTATTTTTGAAAAGTAGCAGAAACACAACTTTAAGCCAAAACTGATAGATGTAGAACAGGTTTTGACCTCAATTGGTTTCTCCATTTCTGTCTCAACACAGGAGGCAGTGAATAGCTTTTACTTTCTTCATGAGTGAATAATGACTCGAGACAATAGTAACAAATATAATAAGCAATATTTGGGCCATTCTAGTCACTACAGTTCAAGGAAAGTATAACAGGGCAGAAAAAGGTCCAGGGAAAAGCAACTAAGACGATCAAGTAGAAGGTTTGTTTTTCATTCAAGGACAGACTATAAGACTAAAAAAAAAATTAGACTTGCTCAGACTGGGAAGATGAAAATGAAAAAGGGTTTGGTAGCTGGGTGGGGGTTGTAAGATTGAAGTTGACTGCAGGTAAATATAAATGTATTCACTGACTTCCAGTGAATTCAACTGGGGCCATTTCTGGATCTTAAAAGATGTAGAATCAAGATAAATCAAATCTTT
Source organism: Chrysochloris asiatica (assembly GCF_000296735.1). NCBI lineage: Eukaryota > Metazoa > Chordata > Mammalia > Afrosoricida > Chrysochloridae > Chrysochloris > Chrysochloris asiatica. The sequence continues at coordinate 922,553 of NW_006408657.1, forward strand.
GTCTTCATCTATATTTGTTGTTGTTGTTAAATGTAATGAAGTCATAGCAACCCAATATTGAGTTTCTGAGGAGAGGCTGGTGTATTTGAACCACTGACCTTTTGGTTAGTAGTCTAGTGCTTATCCTACAGCACCACACCAGTACTCCTTATATATATGGAAGGAAGTAATCTTATGGAACTTATTATTTCTAAGACAAGACCAAGGTGGGAAATGAAAAACAGAGAAAGTTTAAGAAACCACTGGGTAAGCCGAAGTCCAATCGATCTATAGTGCATTCATAAGATATGGTTATGATGCATCCTAATTCTTGTTTAAATGCAAGTTACTAGGTTAACTGACATCTTGGACAGAGTTCTGGGATAGTTGTCCAGCTGGTTTGACAATAAAATATAGAGTTGATCTGATATTTCTTGTGCTCTGATTATGATATCTATGGCGAGACATCCTGGATATAAGTTTGGGATTACTAAATTCTTTTGACAGTCCAGAACACAGAAGAATATTTTTCTAACTCATTAAGAAAGCAAGAGAGTCCTAGCTCTTGGCTCCGTTTGGTTTACCCATATGGGAGTATGCGACATAAAAAGGTGAAAGAAATCCTAACAGAATGCAGCAGCTGGTTAAAGGCTATTATATTGAAATTTTCATGAGTTTGACAGTAGGCCAAAAAACTACAAAATGGTAGAGAGTGGAAAAGGCAGTTGTAACAGGTTGAACATTGTTGGTGATTATTTTTTCAGTGGCAATGAAAGCTGTAATCAAATAACCTGAAAGAGATGCTGGCAGGAATAAGAGAGCCCCAAGGGAGAAGGAATATGAAAACTGTAACAATGATATATGCTATGGACTAATAAACTAGACAAACATGAAGCTTGAAGTATCAAAATCAAGGTTCTTAGCATCATATGAAAAGCTGGTGTCGGTATGCAGGCATAAACACTGCCTGATTTGCACTCCAGCGCAAAAGTTGTTGCCAATGATTTAAAACCCCAAGGATGAAAGCACAACTCAACAACCAACTAGGAACTGTGCTATCCTTGTAGAAGCTTCTTATTATTTAAATAATCAGTTTTTCCAGCATCAAAAGGAACATTTGTAAATCATTAAATATCATAAGAGAGAAGACTCCTGGTTTTGCAATTGGGCATGTGTGGTAAAAATGGTTGAATGGAAAGCTACACAAACAAGAAAGAGGAAAAATTGGGACTGCAAACTTATTACTAATGTAGTTTTTCACCAATAAGACATTTCAGTTTATGAATGGCGTTTGCCAGTGCATGAAATCCACCAAATCTTGTATAGTAGCAAAGTAATTTGCTCTAAGTGTTTTAGGCAATAATAGTAGATAATAAGATAAAAATGTCTTTAAAATACATTATTCATTAATATAGTAGAACATACAGGGGGCAAAGTTCTGAAAACCTCTTAGCCATAACCAAATGCCTTGAAGGAATGAGTTGCTGGACCTGGGGGTTCAAGAGCATAGTCTTGGAAGATATTAAGGTAAATTGGTACAACATAGTTCACAAAGAAAATGCTCTACATTCTACTTCCGTGAGTAGCGATTGAGGTCTTCAAAGTTTGTGTGCAGCCATCTAAGGTGTAACTAAGGTCTCTCCCTGTTTGTAGCAAAGAAGAGAAAATAAAATCAAAGCCACATGGAAACAATTTGTCCAAAAGTCTAATGGACTGTGTGAACTTCAGTCTCCAAGACCCAGAAGAACTAGTTGCACAGTTACCACTACCAACTGCTCTGAAAGGAATCACAGTAGAAGACCTTAGATAGAATGAGAGAAAAATTTGAAACAAAACTCAAAATCATAAAAAAGACCAGGTCTACTAGTCAGATAGAGACTAGTGGAATGCCAGAAACTAGGACTCTAATTCAACCTTCATACCTGGTAATGAATTCATCTCAGTGTCTTAACTTTCAATCAAACAATAAACAAATTTGTAAGATGAACAATAATACTAGTGACGTATGCAATCCTTATAAAAATCAGTCATTTGAGATCAACAGGGCAGTATTTGCCCAAGGTAAAAATTCAGAAGACAGGAAGTGTTAAGGAAAGAAGAATGAATGGAAACAGGAAACACAGGTAGAAGTGGGAAGTACATTGTGAGTACTGCAATCAGATGACATGAAACAAAGTACGTATGAACTGTTGGGTGAAAAACTGATTTGCTCTATAAACTTTCACCCAACTCACCATCAAACGTTTCTAAAAAAGCATTATAATGTTTTTTGACAATGTACACTAAAATAACATTGAGTGTTGCTATATGAGTATTATGGTTTACAGCTTTAGAGGTGTATCTACGGAATTACAATACCCCTATTTTTAAATAGACTATAATTGTAGAGAGAAATGTTCTTTATAAAATTTCAGAAGGATCTTTGGAAATTTATGTGATTCCTCATTCCAAGAAACGGATCATTGCAGAGGTTTTTAAGATCTCCATACTTACCTGCCCATTAATATTTCCTATTTCTTGTTGTATGTCTTTTATCATTGGACCAGGAAGAAGAATAATTCTACATTATACGCCAAGACTTAAGTATTTTAAAGAGGTTCCTGGGGAAATTGGAATGGGTTGAGAGGGCTTATCCAAAGGTAATTGAGCAGTGGAAAAAAGAAAATCCCTATAGTTTTAAACTGAGAATTTATATTACATTAATAATTGAAATGACAAATTTAAAAAATAAAGATAAGTTTCTTGAAAAAAAAAAAAAAGCTGAGATCCTGCATTTTTTTAATTTGGAGAAGACCGCAGAATGAGCCGTACTCATTGGTCTTTGGAGCTAGAAAGAACCCTAGACATCATTGAGTTTAACTCAATTTATAAATGAGGAACCAAGGTTTGTGTAGGTTGTGACTTGCCCAAGGTCACACAGTCAAATAATAATAGAGACAAGACTAGAACTCAAATTTTCTTGTTTCCAGACCTGTGCCCTTATCAATACCACTACCATGGTCTTTAAGTACATAAAAGAGCATTGGATAAATGGTATAGTTAACTCCCTTCTTATTTCACAGAGCACCAGCAGGAGACTAATTTACTGGGAGGTGGGGTGGGAGGAGGGAGGAATCATTGCTTCTCTGGAGCATCTTTACAGTTTTGGATTGAATTAATTTTCACTTCCCTACAACACTGGGCTGTGATCTCCTTTAGTAGATGTAACATCAGGGAGGAGAAGACAAAGGTAGAGTATGTGGGCTCAGGGATTCTAGAAATCACTCTGAGACTCTTAGTAAACAAACTCTAAACAGATAATAATTTGGAGAATAATGGCTTAAAGATGTCTTAGGATTCTGTTGGATACATTATTATTATTTTTAGGTGGTCCTAAAATCTCATCTACTATAGGAGAAAAATAACCTTTATTTCAGTTCATAAGGGAATTGGATAAAATGAGCACTTTCTAAATAGGTCAAAAAAAGAAGCAGGTATCAAGCACCTTAATAAAAACCGAAAATGATGGGCTCTAATGATGACAATGACAGTGATGTAGATAAAAGTTGAATGTGAAAATGGAATAAATTTGTTCCATTCAATACACAGTGATCTAAAGCAATACAGTGCATGTCTAAATGGAATTTAAAATCAAACACGAGTTTAAGTGGGCATTTAAAATATGTACTTTCATGTGACCACATTAATGAATTAAGTATAACAAAACCAAAATAAAAATAAGAACATTGAAAAGCAAGGTGGTGATACACAAAATAAAAATTTCTCATGTTAAGAGATACCTTGTCGGGAAAAATTTAATAAGAATATATCTTTTCTGATAGAGCACAAGAGTCCTCTCACTCCCATTCTTCTGAGTTAACAAAATAGCAGTAGGAAATCAAATTTCTTGAGAACTGTAGTAATGAAGATCTAGGGCCACTGTTATTGCTTTTGAATTGAATTATGAAGAACTGATGGGCAGCAAAAGAATAAAAACAGACTAGGTAAAAGATGGCAGGCTGAAAACAACAACAACAACTAAGAAAACATTTAATATGTGTAGTCAGATTCATGACAGAAGCAAGTTCAAAGATTTTAGTTAGTACCGAAGACTGTTCCATGAACTCGATTAATTTTAATTGTTCTTGGGGAGAGTAGCCAATATCAAGTTAAATTTAAGTTAGATTCTTGTGTAATTGACAAGAGATTGTTAAGGTTTCATAAAAACTCACTAATCTCTCTTCTGTCTCCTTTATGTTGACTTGATGTACTGTAAATTATATTTCATGCATCATCCTTCAGAAGGTACTTTCAAACTGATAATGAAAATTCCTAGTTTGAGGGATAATTAGTATTCCTTTGACTGGCAAAAATGGCCCCAGAAAACAGTAGCATTCTGTTGTTGCTTTTAGGTGACAAATGCTGAGCACTAGAACCACAAATCCAAGACTGCTGCTCATTGCCTTTGGGGTCCATGAAGCAATCAGTCACCTCAAACTGTTTGTGCACATATAGCTCTACAAATATTCCATTTTTGTCTAAGGAAGAAATGTGGTGGGAAAACCTTGAAATAAATGAAATAGTTCTTGTAAATATTTACTCCCACTATTAACAATATTATCTATCTGGAGCTTTCAGTTCTACTGTGACAATCTGACCCTCCTCCCTCATCTTAACACACACCACAAAATGTTGCTTTAAATGGATTTTTCTTAAAGGCTGTTGTTCTCTATTGCATCAGCAAATTTACAGTGGTAATTTTAGCATGAGTTTATTATGATCCAAGCTTCCGCGGGGAAGAACGAAATAGGTATTGTAGGCCAGGCTAACATCAGGTTTTAAAAATAAATTCATTTGTGCATAGACAGATTGGCTACAATAAATGCTTCTTTAAGTATGTGATTCTTTCAACTTACTTGATATAGTAGGGCACTTTGTTTGGTGAGATGGCTCTCTCCCAGGGACCCTGGACAGAAGCTGAAAAGGGGAAAAAAGAAAAAAAGAAAAAGGAGGTCAAGTTCACCGCAAACAGGAAAGACAACATTAATCTCCAGAATTACAATTTTACACTGATATTGGACTGTTTGCTCAGTTGCCCATGAAGACAGGACAGATTAACCTGCTGTTCTGAAATTTCTGTTCTAATCTAAGTGAAATTGAACTCATTCAGGCACAAAGATAAATGCAAAGAAAGAAGAAGGGGGAAGAAAACCTTTCCGCTGCTAAACCTATAGAACAGATAAGAAACTGAAAGAGGAGACTGACTGGTTTTCTCTTATGTGTCTCCACTGGGCACTTTTCTTATAATACTTCCTATTGCTACTTCTCTATATCTTTTACTATTTGATTGACTGGGTTTTTTATTAGTTTAGCAGCTAAAATATCCCTCTGTGATATATTTACATTCTAAGTGACTGAAGCTAAAGTACTACACTTATCACTCTGGTGTGCTTGTTTTTCTCTTTATTTTGGTTGAAACACAATCCAATTTCATTTACCGATTATCTGTTTAATTGGTGCCTCAAAATGTCAGCTGACCAGCATGATCTTATTAGAAAAGATAACCAAACAGTGAGAGAAAGGCACTCGATACCAGAGTGTAATAAAACTTTGTTGATGAGTGATGAATCCTATAGGTAAAATTAAATTTCACATCCTGGGAATTTGTTTTATAATGACTTTATTGTGTATTAGTCACATCAATCATCTTTAAACTGCTTTTTAATACGTAAGTTGTAGGTTTTTTTCTTCCCTAAAGCTGAACCTCTAAAAATACCTTTTATATACTGTTTAATCTGATTTTTTTTTCTTACTTCAAGACAGAGTTATCATGTTTAGAAGGCACTATAACATTTTTCCAACAATAAAATCTTGCTCCTGAATACAGTTTTAAGGTCCTGAAGTTTAAACACACACACACACACACACACACACACACACACACAGAGAGAGAGAGAGAGAGAGAGAGAGAATGTCATCAGGAATAGAAACATAAGCATTCTTATTAACATTTAGTGATTTTATTTACATGCACATTTTTTTCCTGAATTTTGCAGTTTCCATCTCGCGAATAGTAATTTGAGGAACAGCTGATGCTGACCACGATTCCTTCCCATGAAAAGTTCCCTTCCAATTGAGTCTCCAGGAAATTCATTCCACAGTATATTGAGATGTAAGAAAATGTCAAAACTAATATATCCTTGACTACACTGTATAATATGAAAGAACAGCTTCTAATAAAAGTTAACTTCACCTACTGCCAGACAATTTTAGGGTAATGAAACTACAGATTCTTGGTTTTATATAAAGTAGGATAGACTCACACAACCTTTAACAAGACATTCAGCTTTGTGTCTTGGCAACACGTCATTCAAAAGGTACAGAAAAATAGATTTGTAGTTAGCCACTAATTATACTTTTCCATTTTGGTGGACAGAATTTTTTAATATGAGGGAAAAGATACTTAACTATTATTTTGAAGAAGTAGCCTGCTGTGTTTTCCTCTCTCCCTTTTGTCTCACTCCCTGCCTGACTCCCTCTTCTTGTGCATTTTGTCCTGTAGGATAGAACTCTTCTTTCCAGGTTAGTTCATAGAGTAAATGTTGTTGTTGTTATGTGCCATCGAGTTGGTACTGACTCATAGCGATCCTATGTACAACAGAACGAAACACTGCCTGGTCCTGGGTCAACCTCACAATCACTGCTGCACTTGAGCCCATTGATGTTGCTAGTAAATAAGACCTGATTTAAGAACTTGGGCTGGACTTCCTGACCTGCCTGGCCAGATTCTGATGTTAATGGAAACCTAAACCCCCAAACCATCTTTAACATGAGACAAGGTAGGGAGCCAGAAATCATAGCTCCTGGCTACCCTCTTCTTAAAATCTCAGTAGCTTCAAAGGAAGATGGCTTTCACTGCCAAGCCTGCAAATGCCTAAACTGAGAAAAGAAAAAAAATGGCTATTTTTTTCTTAAAGGTCTCTATGGAAAGAGGTTTCAGGATTTCTCACACTATCCCTCCCTTTTCATTTCTTTATCATTGTAATGGGCCATAAATTCTTTCTGATTTGGAGAATGATGGGAATGTCCTGTGGTCTAGGAGCCAATCTGGATTTCCTACATTATTCCTTTGGAGTACATTGGAGAGGTCTGCTGGCTGCCTGGTTTGGCTCAGCCACAACAATCTTCTTATCTGCCTGAAAGCAACAAGCGTCAGGCAGATAGCCTGAGCAAGAGACAGAGGAAAACTGGTGCTGAGGGGCTGTGCTAATAATGAAAGACCCTCATAAAGTCTCTGCTATTGACTTTGCATTCTTAGAAATGAAAGGAGGGGAAACAAAACAATTACATGCCAGAGGAGTTATCAGAATATGCGTGGACTAAATAGTTGAATGTCGTTGTTAAATGCCTTCGACTCGGTTCTGACTCATAGCAACCCTGTAATAGAGTTTCTGAGACTATAAAGCCTCTGATTCTCCCATGGAGCATCTGGCGGGCTCAAACAGGTGACTTTGTGGTTTGCAGTCCAGTGCTTATCGTATAGAGTCACTACGCTCCCAACTAGTTGAATAGATTGTTTTGAATTTTAAAAATGATAAATTCCAGAGCAATGCAAAATATTAAGCTTTTACAACTGAAATTCTTAATTGTTCATTGTGGGCTTTCCTAGAATCCCAAGCAATGCCTTTTATCTTAATGTGTAGCTATCCAAGCGGTTAAAAGGTGAGATTCAGGGCCTCCCCACTCCCCTCCGAAACATGTTTTTTTTTTCTCCTTTGACTCGCAGTTCACAAATTCACCTAAGTAAACTGCTTTGCAGTCAACATTTGAAACCCTGGAATTGTATACTCCAAAATGTCCTTTATGCAGTAAAAAGGGAAAAGTATACCATCCTCCAGTCCTCTCCTAACTCATTACCACCACATACACATGCACTAAAACTACATGTGTTGGAAATAATACACATTTGGATGATGGTTTGATGTGATTGGATTCAGTGCTCTTTCTCAAGAGATTGTTAATGTGTGCTCTGTTTTGGGCTGCCAGACGATTCTGGTCCTGCATATATTCACAAGTTGATCAAATATATGGTACCTCTCATAAATATGTCCCCAAATTGTCATTTCTTGCAATAGTCCGATGCTAACAACAGCTGTTTCTTATCTCAGTGTACCAGTGGAAGCTTGCCATACTTCACAAAGCTAGCCTATGTAACACACACACACACACTCATCTTTTATGCCTGATGTGTCCGTTTTTAGTAGCCCATCAGAAGCAGATTTATTGGCAAATAGCTTTTATGACACCATGCTGTCCTTTGGTATTTTCTTATACAGATGTTTCTATAACTGCTATGTGAAATTCCAGGGCAGCTTGGTGATTCAGATTCTCAAGTGTAAAAAATCATCCATTATCATACCATACCAGCACCATGGGGGTATTGTCTACCGAATTTAAATAGCAAACTACACATGAGTTTATTTATTCTAAAACCAACCTTTGAATTTCCCCCTTGTGTTACAGATGTAGTACGTTATTAAGAGCAAGAGGGTAGCAGTTCTACTTTCAAATGCTTTTCCTCCCTTGAGGTGACAGGATTCAATATTGTGTCCAAGGTGGTTTTGAAAATCACCAACACAGTGTGTAGGAGAGCTTTCTATTCCAACCATTTTTTAATGCATGATGAACAGAATGTGCCAAGCCATGCACCCCGGTGTTAAGGTATAGTTTAAACGACACAGGGGCCTAACCAGAAAATTAAAAAGAATGCTAACGTTATTTAAACCATGCCAAAAGAGCACCCTCAGGAATGCAGGCTCAACTGCTTTCATTAATCTTTCCACTTTGCTCATATTTGGTGGATTTGGAGCTTGATAACATAGGTAGAAAGAAAATATGGGGCAGGTTAGAAAAAATAAATCATTTAGTGTTCACTGGAGGCAAAAGAGAAAACTGACCTCTAGGAAAAGAAGTCCTGGTGTGGCACTTCAGGATAATGCACTGGACTGCAAGGTTGGTTTGAACCTCAAGATCAGCAGTTCAAACCCACCAGCCACTCCTCAGAAACCCTATACAGAGTTTCTATGAGTCAGAATCCATTCAATGGCACTTACCAATAACAGGCAAAGAAAATCTCATTAGGAAGCCTCTCCTCACCACAGGTACGTGGCTCCTCACCACAGGTACGTGGCTCCTCAGAAGTGTGGATATATTCTATATAATAGTTCTACTCAGGGGCAATGTTTTCTCAATCTTTTTACCACTATTGCCCACACCAAAAGAGTCTTTTGAAACTTTTGTTTCCCCCTAATTGCCTAACCTCCACGAAATGTTAATGCCACAGATATAATTTATCTGTGCACTGTACAAATTGTTAAGTGCTGCCAAATTGGTTTCTGAAGAGCAGCTAGTGGGTTTGAACCATTGACTTTTTGATTAACAGTTCAGTGCTTATCCTACAATGTAACTTGTGTATATCTACATATAACGATGGGTAAATCTTATACAGAAAGATGAGCAAGAATTTTTTCACCTACCAAGAACCAATTTTCACCAATTTTGACCTGTGTGGTAGGTACTATAATTTTAATTTTGCCAGTGACAAAACTTAAGATCAAATGAAATAAATAGCATGTTTAAGGTCCAAAGTCAGTAAGTAATAGATTCTAATTTCAGTCTATTAGTCTAAATGAAATAAAATGGAGAGGAGAAAACAAACCTGTTGCTGTTCTACAATGTACTGTTTGTCAATGTGTGTGCTGTATGACTCTACTAAATACTCGATGAGGTTGTAGCTATCTTAAACTCATGACAACCCCATGCACAATTAAATAGGAATGAAACATTGGCTGGTCTGGCATCAGCCTCATGATTGGTTGTAGATAGGGTCATTGTCATCTTTATGGAGGCACACTCAAATTGCCTGGTCATTCTCCCAAGAGACTGTTGGTTGGCAGCTGAACACTCAATTGTCTCGCAATCTGGGCTCTTTATTCTATGTGAAGAAACTGAGGCTAAGAAATGTTCATGTCACACAGTTAGTAAAGGGTCCAGCCAGGATTCATATGTTTAGTCTTTCTATTTGATTGTATTTTATCATGTGTGGTACGTAACAGGCACTCTATAAATATCTGCCAAACAACTGAGTAGATAAATAATTCTTGAAAGGGATTGTCAAGTCAATTAGTCCACATTCTCTACATGATATCTAATATTGAAATTCACATCTACATCATTTCTGCCAAATGGTTTTCCAGGAGCTGCTTTGAAAAACTTAATTGTCAGAGTGTTTGCCACTCTTGGATTAGCTCTTTTGATTTACCCTAGCTTTAGTGATAATTATAAACAGCTTCCTTTTATTCCGGTCAACATCTACCTCCCTATGAGCTGTAATCTCCACCATGAGTCTTGTTTTAAATGTCTAAAATCATTCATCTGATCAGTTCAGAGAACCTAATTTCACAAGCTGAGACTTATTTTCACCTGCTAAAAGGAGCTCCATTCCTGAATGAGACAAAACAATACTAAACATCACTTCATTCATTATGCAAATTTTTATAGCATACCTACTATGAGCTAATGTACTGCTGTAGGATAAGCACTGGACTGCTAACCACAAGGTGGGCAGTTCAAATCCACCAGACGCTTCTCAGAAACCCTAAACAGGGTCACTAGGAGTCGGAATAGACTAGACGGCAATTAACACCACCACTACCACTATGGGCTAGACATGGTGCCAAGTGCTGATGCTTTAACCATAAATAAGACAGACAACAGCTACTGGCATTTTTCACTTAATATCAGTCTCTGGGATATTTTCGAATGAGCACATCTATTATGCTAGCATTAAACTCATTCAACTGGTATTTACTGAACACACATTATGTGCTCAGCCCCATGCTTGGTATTTGCGGGTGGGGGTAGGGTGGGGTATGGAAAGAGGCCCTAACGTGTCCCATGCCCTGAGGACCTTATTATTGAATAAAGGGAATCTGTTTTGAGACGACTCATATATTATAAGAAGACTGAATCAGTCAAGCACCTGGCAGAAAACAGAAGGCACATTCAAATCAGGTAATTTGAGGAACACTTAGTAAAGAGGCTGCTGACAAAGGTGTGCTCAGGATGTAGAGAAACTACAAAAGATATTATTAAAAACAACAAGGACCCATTACCATTACTGGAACCTAGAAAGAGAGAGAGATTGAAGAACAAGACCGTGCACTATTACTGGAAACCAGACAGAGAGAGACACATACACACAGAGAGAACCACAACAAAAATGTGCACTAGGTGGAGGGTTACCTGAAAGCACCATTACCCCTGTAACAACAAAGAAATGTAGTAAACATTTCAACCTTATTCTCCATCTTCCTACCTGTCTCCTTCCATGGTTCTCCATTGATCAAGACCAACCTAAATCTAGGAGGTTGTGGGGAATGTTCCTGGAGCCCACACAGGTCAGTCTTTCAAGGCAAAGAACATGGTGGGGATGTGTGAACAGTGGATGTGAAGGAGCAAACACAAACACCTCCTCATAACTTCCCTCGGATTTTCCCCAACTCCTCAGTAAATCCAGTATGGCATTAATCAATGTCTCCAAAGTAGTATTCAGAATACACCACTCTCCCTTGTTCTGAAACCTTCCATAGTCCCTGTCTAGGAAAAAAAAACCATTCAAACTTCTTTGCCATTTAAATCTCATCATGGCTTTAATTCCCTGCTGTCTCCCATTCCTTCCTTATGTGACTTCAATGTTTCTCTTTGTCCGAACTCAGTGTCCCTTGCATCATGTTTACTCTCATCTTCTTTACTAATAGAATTTCTAATTGTTGGGTACACAAATGCTCTTGAGGCCTATGAATGCAAGCTGTGAATATCTGGGTTAGGCGTCTGGGAAAGTTGGTTAAAGGTGGCTGACTAAATTGAAAGACCGTGTTTGCCTTTTTCCTAGCCTCCTTCTTCCTACCAGTAACAGGGATGTAATGATGGCTACAACTGTAGTAAACAGGAGAGTGAAGGCCATCTTGATTGCAATCCTCCAGAAGACAATCCTGAGATAAGGATGTGGGTGCAAGTAGTTTGTGTGCTCTAGTAGAGGAGCCAAGAAGTGGCAGAGGGAAGGGGAAAAGTCAATGAAAGGTGCTTTATTGTTCTGGGCACCTCTAGTTTAGTGGAGCCTAAAGCTTCAGTGTAGCAAAGACTTGAGTGAGTTATTCTACCTGAGGGAAGCGAGAGATGTATCTATCACAGATCAAAGGTTTATGTGTATAGATAGATGTCTTGTTCGTTTAAATTGGTATGGTAGTATTGTGGTTAGGAGTTGGGCTGTTAACCTCAAAGTCAGCAATTCGACACTAAAATCCATTCTGTGGGAAACAGAAGAGGCTTTCTGCTCCCATAAAGATTTACAGCCTCAGACATCACATGCAGGGTTGCTCTGTGTCGGAACTAACTCCATGGCACACCACCATTGTAGAGTTCATGTGGGGCTTTTTTTCTCCAGCGTTTGATGATTTTGAATAAAGCTGGTATCAACATTCACGTACAGGTTTTTGTGTAAGCATGAGTTTTTGTTTCTCTAAGAATGGGCTGGTTGGATTACAACAGATTTTTGGTGACTGAACAGTATTCCATGAATAAATATACCTTGATTTATTGAAGAAATTCCCTTTTGGGGAACATTTAGGTTATTTCCAGTGTCTCACTGTTATAAGTAAGACTGCAACAAACACCTTTATAGATAAATCTTTGCACATATTTCTGTTAATTTTCTTATGCAAAATTCCTAGAAGTATATTTGTTTGATCAAAGGCTATGGACAGCTTAAAGGCATTTCATATAAATTACACTCCTGCCAGCCGAAGTCATTTTTTATTGATTCAAGTGGAAAGAGAAAATGCATTTTCTACAGGTTAACGGCATTTAGTTGGTGAGATATACTGGCTGGATACCATGGATTATTTGAGCACTTGTCTCTCATGCTCTTTCTTCCTTGGACAGATTGTAAGCTCTTTGAGTTCAGTAAGAAACCCAGTATATTATCTCAAAGCTTACCTCAGTGTCTTGAGAGGTACCTGGATCAAGTGTAAAGAGCACAGATTCAGAAGAAATATTTGATGATCTTGAGCAATTGTTTTTCTCTCGGAATCTCATTTTTTAGATGTTAAATGGGAATAATAATATCTCCCTCACTGAAATGTTAGAATTAAGTGGGAAAATAAATATGAAATTGCTTTGTGAAATCACTATAAAAATCATGTTTGTAACTGCATACCTTCTGCATGTTATCTGAATGATGATAATCCTAGAATGAATTTCTCTGCCTCAGATGGACAGTATATTATACCTCAGTTTATCCTTGGATCTACTATTGACTAGTATTAACATGCTTTGCTTTTTAGGTGCTTTCGAGTCGGTACTGACTGATAGCGACCTTATGCATGACAGAACGAAATGAACGAACAAAGCACTACATGTAGTATAAAGTGTGGCAAGAGAAATAAATGCATTTGAACACTATGTAACTGCTAAGGCTATGGCACTTCTTTCTCTACCTCTATCTGTCCACACCAGTGGCATCTGCTCAACCGATCTTCCTTTCTTGGTTAGACCCTCTGCCTCTCATTCATTAACATGAATGATGAACAAATTAGTTTATATTTGATATAGTGGAAAATGTTGTTGTTAAGTGCCGACGAGCCAGTTCTGACCCATTGTGACCCTGTATAGGGGTTCCAAGGAGCGGCTGGTGAGCTTGAACCACAAGCTTTGTGGTTCAAAACGACTTTGCAGCCCAATGTGTTAACTCACAGTGCCACACCAGGAATTCTGGTGTCCTGGAGTGGGAAATAGAAGGATATTTTATAATCAGAGGATTACCATAATGAATAGGTAAGAAAATTGCTCTGGTGGTAGCATACACAGTGAGTTAAGGGTAGGAGAGTAGAGTTTGGTAGGCAGTCCATAAGTGAATTTGGTGTCCAGGGAAAGAGAATCAAATGACCTCATACTACCAAGACTTAGTTACTAGTCTTAGTTTTTGAGGTTTCATTGGCAGATAAAATAACTCGGGGGAGTTGAATTTCAGATGAATTATATATTTCAATCAAAATATTTGAAAGGTGGATGCTTTTATTGAAACTCATATGAAATAAAACTGTTAAGTGCTAGAATGAAAACCAAAGCTACAAGAATGGCTGAATTCTTTAAGGGAGGTCAACTGTATCCTGGGATATGCCCTAAAATGGTAGTGGCAATGGAAAAGCAGTTAAAGAAAAGCAATACAGAAACTAGAATAAAGTCGGTGAAAACATTTCAAGAAGGATAGTCAAGTTGGAGAGGCATGAGCAGCTACGGGTTCCAACGGAATAGGAGTGTAGAAGAGAAAGATGTCGCAAGGAGAAAACCTGTGACCTCAACAAGGTAGTCCTAGTGTGGTGCCTATAGGATAAGTTCTGGACCACAAGGTCAGTTTGAACAGCAAGGTTGGTGGTTTAAATGCACCAGCCACTCCTCAGAAACCCAATACAGGATCGCTTTGAGTTGGAACCAACACGATGGCACTTAACAACAACAGTGAAGATCCAACAAGACCACAGAGGTTAAAGCACAGAGGAGATGGAGGCGGAGTAGTGGGATTAGGTCCTGAAAAAGGCTGTGAGAAGTTGTGTGTGAAAGGAGGAGGATGTAAGCTGGTAGGGGCAACATCTGAGGGTTGGTCATCTGAGGGTTAGTCGGCCGTCTCTCCTGCTCTGTTAACTAGCCCATTCAATTCACTGAATTGGCATAGGCGCTTCTTTATCACATATTTCTGCCCTTTTTTCTTCACATTTTAAAAAGTCAAATTCAAGATAATAGTACAGTATTTAAATTTTCAAGTACTTACTAATACTGGAGATATATGTGTCTGGCCATCTTCCCCCCTCCCCCATTTCAATTGCTTCCTGTATGGTTCCTATTTTCATTTGATGTGATACATATAGTTCCTGTAGCAGATGTTAATTTTCTGTCATTTAACTGAAAGACCAACTTAAATGTAATGTTTTTAAAAATCTTAAATTAAAATAAGAATAGTGCTTTTTATGGCTATATATCATATATCAAAAGTAAAGGTTCAATGAAAACTTTAAGATCACTTACTAAACTTTCAAAGATGGGCAGATTTTCCATAAAGATTTCAACAGCAGAGACAGATGGGCTACATTCCAGAGGGGAAGGTCACAGAGTGATGAATGAGACCTCTAATGTCTGCCATAGCTGTGAAAATCTTTATGGCTAACTAAAATTCCTCACGAATAACCACCTGTAAATATTATATGAGCTGTCAGAGAGATAACACTGAGCTCAGAAAACATTGCACATGGTGAATTGAATACCACACCATGGGATTTGTTATTAGATTGCCAAGTCATTTAGAGTATCAGGCTTACATTTGGTCTGGGAAGTCAAGAGTTCATATTAAAGTACTTGGCAAGGTGAGAGAATTGCAGAGATAAACACTATATCTAATATCCAATACTACTGGCTGCACAGTTTCACAAAGACTAATAACCAGTATTTGATGGCGTTACTCATGAAAGCTCCTTCAAACTGACTCGTACAAAATTTCCAGAACCTCACTGTGATTATTAGAAGACTGAGAAAGAAATCAAGCCTTAGAAGGGTAGATATAGGAAGATGGGTGTCGATCTAAATAGAGCACAGATTGACGTATGCTCATGGAATTTCTGAATAATGGTGAACAGAATTGGCTGACTGCATTACCAGAGAACTTTCCTCCAGGTAATAGTGATTACAGTCTTTGGGCCATCTGGGTTAAGTCAGGTTACTAACAAGTCAGTGCAATATTGCCAGGTGCCTTGAGTGTTTCTCCAGATGTGCTTTTAAAAGACGGCAGGCAGTCAACACATTCTGAATGCTCTCTGTGTGAACAGTACTGTATTAGACACCAGGGAAATTTCAAGGAAAGTAAAATATGAAGCCTGAGACAGTAGGGAACAAGTCAGATATTAAAAAACCAAATGACTAAAGATGGGATGTGCATCCTATTTAGAAAGCAACACAAGAAGAATGAGAGGGTGGGAGAGATTGAGTTTTGGTCCCAATTCTTTACTTCATTGTCAAAGCAAAGACAAAACAAAATCAATACCTTAGCTCTAGCCTCATAGTGGGCAGAGTGTGTTTCTCAGCATCTTGACCTTGGACTTGACCATGTGACTTGCCTTGGACAATGGGGTTTTAGCAGACAGGATGTGAGCAGAGGCTTGTCCTTTTGTGCTCTGGTGATCTGCCAGGAGAATATGCTCCAGGTGGCCTTAAGACTTTGGCTTGGGCCTCAAAATCCAGTACACTTGGAGAGAATTGGAACTGAATTTATAGCTTGGATTCAAGCCGAACCAACCTGAAGCCTGATGCAGAACTTCTCCGTCAAGTTTTGCCTGGATCACCTGAACCACAGTTGTCCTGGAGACCCACAGGCATGAGACTAGAAGCTTATTGTTATAGTAAATCACTGAGGTTTGGGGTTGGCATGTTACACAGCATTATTGTGGATGTGGCTGACTAATACAGAAAATGAGAGAGAGCAAACGGAACATCAAAGATGTTAGAGAACAGAAAACATCCCTGAGCACAGTTTCTCCCATTTCTTACTAATCATCCAAAAATTAATGGGCACATAGACTAAAAACAGTCTTTTCAATTGAGACTGTGGGCTGCCACTCACTAGTCTCTGAAAGCCTTTTCTAAAGCCAGGTATTTATCAGGGTTACAAGTAGGAACTTGAATAGGTTATTAAACCTCTCCAGTCTCTGTTTTCTCTACTGTGAAAAGAAGATAATAATAGTTCTTATTTTATAGAGTTATCATGAGGATTGAGCAGGTCAATCCCATGTACAATTCTTCATCAGTGTTAAGAGCACAGCTTGCTTAATATCTATACATACATTATAATTTCTCCATCTATTTATGTTATTATTATAACTACAGTGAGTTATCAGGACTTACTACCAGTGTGAGGAATCCCAAAGTAACCAGGCAAATGAGAGAGGCCTTATATGATGGTAGAGTTAAACTCACTGTTAACCACAAAAGCAAGAAAAAAAGCCCCTTCCTCCTTTTCCAACCACTGTCTTGACTCTTCAAAAATTATAGGCCACTGTCAGAGAAACAAGTCTCTCTGACAGTGGCCTATAATTTTTAACATTAAATTGTACATTAACAGACGTAATATATCTATATACGTATATATTCCCATTTCAATCAGTGTGGGCCCTCTGTGTTATGTCCTGTCCCATTTAAGACATAAGCTTTGTTGCCCTTTATTTTGCCCGAAGGTAGAAAGATTTTTGTAAGCTTTTGTGTTACGGGCTCCAGAAAGAACTGAAGGTTCAGTTCAAATCTTCCCCCCTCCTTCTGACACCTCTAATAGATGTATCACCTCCAAAGCTCCTGGACCAAGTCTTTTGAATTATTCCCTTTCCTTTATCTGTCCTAGGGCAAGTTCCACAAAACAAACTCTTCCACTTTTTGCCTTTTGAGAATAAATCCCTTCTGTCCTTAACTCACACCATAAAATGAGTTAATTCCACTTCATTCTTCTTCTGATTTCCCACCCCAGATAATTCCAACTCAGACTTTTTCTTTCCAAGTCAAATTACACCCATGTTCACTAATCCTTCAATTATTCTTTCTCTTGTCTGAGTATTTCTATCTCATTAAAACATTAGCACTCTCTGAAACCTATATTTATATTCATTATACATACATAAGAAATCCCTTTTCTCAACAAAAGGGCTATAAGGAGACTACGTGTATAACTGGAGAGGGGGATATTCATCATATTAGAATGGCTAAGTAGAAAAGAGACCCAATTCTTAGCACTGAATACATCTTATGACTCTTGCCAAGTGAAATCAAGGGCCAAGCAGTTAGAAGCATTCTTTGCTAGATTTCTATCATATGAAATATCTACCTTGGATTTTGTCTGTAGACTCTGGGATAATGTGCATTGATACTAGTCTAGATAGAGCATCTCATTTTCCTCATTGTAAAAGCAATTCTTCCTTCCATTATATCCCTATACCACCCACAATTTACCATCACTATAGATGGTCACGATTTTTTAAATAGATCTTTTTATTTTTTTTGGTAAGAATACGAATATCTCAAGGGTAGGGTTCTGGGTTTTTCTCATCTTCACATTACAAGTATAGAGTGTTTGTTAACCAGGAACCCTGGTAATGCAATTTTGAATTTGCCAGCTGCTCTGCAGGCAAAGAGACCTGAGGTTCTGCTCCCATAAAGTGAGCTGCTTCCATAAAGATTACATCTTTGAAGACCCTACCCTGTCATACAGGGTTACTATGAGTTCGAATCAATATGAATGGGTGAACGAATAAATGCTATAGGCAAAGGAAGTCCGATCATGTCACTTCTTAGTTCAGAACCCTCCTAAGTTTTCTCTTTTTAAAAGAACAAATCCAGAAGACCCTACCTGAACTGGCTCTTAGTTAATCATTGAACTATAATTCTCGGATTCATCTGTACTGGCCTTCTTACTGTTTCACAAACCCTCTAAGCATTCACTGTTTCCTCTACCTGAAACTCTTTGACCCCAGATATCTGCATGGCTTGCTCTCTCATTTCTCTGCTCAAGTGTCACTTTATCAGTAGGGTCATCCCTGATCACTTCACGGAAAAAGCTCCCCTCCCCCATCATCTCTAGGCCTTTTAACCTACTTTCTTCTTCTTTACCAAACATATTGGACCTGATTGTCCATCTTCCATTAAAATTTAGATGGAACTTTGTTTTATTTACTGCTGCTTCCCTAGCACCCAGGAAAGAGTTTGGCATATGTTTGTCATACAATAGACATTTGCTGAGTGACAGAATGAATCAATTCTCTTCATTGTCATATGTGGCCTGCCCATAAAGTAAAGTTCCTAATGTCACATTTTTTTTTTTTTTCAGGAAATTAGACTAGACACTGGACTAAGCTCAGTCCTCTTGAATCAGAGTTGGAACAATCTTAAGAGTTGTTGTTGTTGTTGTTATGTGCCATGGAGTTGGTTCCAACTCATAGCGACCCTGTACAGGGTTTCCGAGGCTGTAAATTTTTACGGGAGCAGAACGCCTCATCTTTCTCCTGCGGAACAGCTGGTAGTTTCGAACTGCTGACCTTGTGGTTCGCAGCCCGATTTGTAACCACTACGCTACCAGAGCTCTTAAGAGAGTACCAGTTAATCATTCAGTCAAAAAATGCCCAGCATCTATGTGCAAAGTGTTGTGTTAGATGCAAGACATTATAAAAAAAATAATAAAAAGAACAGTGCATGTCCTCTACCCTTACAGCATTCACACTCAAACCTATTTCCTTTTATGACCTATTTTATTGACCATCTTGCATTCCAATACTTGTCAGTTATTGCTATGCAGCTTGCTTAGCTTAACCCTTTCCTGACCCACCAATATTTGTAGCCTTTCAGGTTTTTTGGAGGAAGCTGCAGTCCTCCTACTTGTAGTATGTGCTACCACCTGGCAGGGACCTGTATAATATAAGAATTTGAATCAGTGGGCCTCTGTCCACCAATCCTACAAATAGAGTCCACTTGGAAAATGTGTCCTACATATTCATATCAAAATTCATCTTACACTAATGTTTTCTCTTGATTTCAGTATGTTTTCCATTACTAAAAACACACAGTATCCAAACCAAAAATCCAAAGCAAAAAATATTTCAGTCATCAAAGGGTATAAGATAAGAGGGTGATGTCATTTTAGGCTGTCCCAAAAGTCCTTTCCTGTTAATGGATATCATAAGGTTGTGGTTGCGGTTGTTGTTAAGTGCCGTCGAGTCGGTTCCGACTCATAGCGACCCTGTACAAGGTTTCCAAGGTGCTGGTTCAAACCAACCTTAAGGTCGAGTGCTTATCCTATATCCTTATCGAGTGCCGCATCAGGACTCCTTAGATAATGGTGGTCATCACTTACACCTCATTATGACAGAAAAAGTAAATTAAGTTACTGAGTGACTTCTTGTTGTTGTGAAGTGCCGTTGAGTCGGTTCCGACCCCTAGCGACCCTGTATAGGGTTTCCAAGGAGCAGCTGGTGACCTTACAGTTCAAATGGCTTTGCAGTTTGGCGCATTAACCCACAGCGCTACACCAGGACTCCATTGAGTGACTAGGATGGGACTATTATAATGTCTTTTTCTAAGAAGCATTTCAATGACTGTCAGCTGCATTCATCCCCTCAGAGGTGTAGTTCACCCGGAAGCTGTGCCCTTAGGACTGGCTTCTGTGGAATGGAGGTGAAGGAAGCAGGGGTGGCAGTAGGTGGAAGTTTAGGGGGGATGCAGGACCAATTATACCCTCAGCTAAACCCACAGGGACTTCATGAGGTGGAGTAGCCCATTAGAATTGTCCCAAGCTGGGCCAAAATGGTTAGACCGTTATAATCTTGCATTGGCCAGTCATTAGTTGTGACCTGCCATGGCAGGGGTATAATCTTGGGCAAGGCAACTCTCTGAAGCTGAGGGCATTACTGAAAGACAGCTAACTGAAGGCTGTCCACCGAGGGCATTTTCCTTCATTAAAGGAGACCTGGGAGTGTTGTTGTTGTTCGGTGCCATCGAGTCGATTCTGAACCATAGCGACCCTGTAGAGAGTTTCCAAGGAGCAGCTGGTGGGTTTGAAACCCTGACCTTGGGATTAGCAGTCCAGTGCTTATCCTACAGCATCACACCAGGATTCTTTATGCCACTCATATTAGTGTTCTGTGGGACGCCGTTGCTATGATCACAAATTACACAGGGATTGGCCTACGGGAGTGATCCTCAACTAGGGATGATTTTGTCTTCCAGGGGACATTTGACAATGTCTGGAGACAGTTTTAGATGTCAAAACTGGCAGTGGGAAATGCTACTGGCATGTAGTGGATAGAGGCCAAGGTTGTTGCTAAAAATCTTGCAACGTACGATACAGTACCTCACAGCGAAGAATCATCTGGCCCAAAATGTTAATAATGTTCAGATCAAGAAAGCCTGGTCTACAGTAAATATCTCATTGTATCTGAACCTTTTTCATGGACAATTTGGATAGAACATATAAAGAAAAAAACTAGACAGTAGGGAGCAGGAAAAGTAAAATGTGTCAGAGTATATAGGAAGAAAACAGAAGTCATGAAGCAGTAGAAGCTATGAGTAAGCAAAAGACATGAGGTGGAGAGGAGAGGAGAGGAGAGGAGAGAAGCTCCTGATAGTTTGAAGTCTGCAGCAGCAAAAGCATCTATAGAGAGAAGCAAACATACGCTCTGTGTTTCCATGTATCCTTAACATCCCTGATCAACTCTGCTTACCCCTGGTCCTTACAGCATTAAGGACACAATACTTTCTAGCAGTACCAACAACAGACAAAAATCAAGGTAATTTTTATTGGTGATACCTAAATCATATTTTAAAAATCCAGGATAATGGTTTTTAAACCAGGACCATTTAATGTAAATCCACAATAGAATAAAACACGTTTGTCCTCACCTCAAAGTACTTTATATGAAAAGTATTTTATAATCCCAAAATGGTTGTGTTCTGAAAATGGAAAACATCCAAATGGAAAAACGAAAGTAATGATTTTTGCCCACAGGGATGTGATTCCACCATTTCTGTTGTGCAAATCTTTGTATTCTGGGACAGATGACAAAATGCTACCCTAGGCCAAACTCACAAATGTCTTCATTTTCTGTGGAGTATGAAAATATACCTTTCAGAGCCAGCATTCCACTAAAATTGTGTTCATGTGTTGTGGAGTTAATTCAGAACTGTAATGATCTGTGTGAGACCCAGATGAATCTGTAACAATGAATTAGGCGCGATAAGAAAGAAAAGGGTCATTTGCCACATCTCTGCCAGGCCACAGGACTAATTTCCACTTAAGTATGGGATATAGGCATTGTTGTTGTTGTTGTTAAGAGCCATGGAGTCAGTCCCAAGGGTTTCCAGTGAGTGGCAGGTGGGTTTGAACTGCTGACCTTGTGGTTTATCCTACAGTGCCACACCAGATTACATGATACGGGAGTTGTTGTTGTTGTTGTTAAGTGTCATTAAGTCAGTTCTGGCTCATAGTGACCCTGTATAGGGTTTCCGAGGAGTGATTGGTGAGCTTGAACCGCCAACCTTGCAGTTCAAATCAACTTTGAAGTCCAGCGCATTAACCCACAGTGCCACACATTTCCAGCAGATGAGTGCACTGGCCCAGTAAAGGGAACTTCTCGAATGCTTTATGGTCCTATTATGGTGGTATTGTAGTGAAATGCCGTTGAGTGATGGTGGTGGTGGTTATGTACTGTTGAGTCGGTTCTGACTCATAGTGACACTTTTCAGGGTTTCTGAGGCTGTAAATCTTTACAGAAGCAGAAAGCCTCATCTTTCTCCCATGGAACAGCTGGTAGTTTTGAACTGCTGACCTTGCGGTTTACAGCCCGATTCGTAACCACTGTGCTGCTAATCAAGCTAAATGTCACCATTTAGTTCTAAAGCCAGACTATGTATGAACTCCTTGTGTGGCCTTATAGGATCAGCACTGGACTTCAAACCACATGGTTGGAAACCCTATACAGGGTCGCTGTGAGTTGGAATTGACTCAATGGCACTTCACAACAACAACATCATAGTAGAGCCATAAAGTCTTGGAGAGGTTAATGCTATTGGTATTCCCTTTACTAGGTCGGTACACACATCCCCAGCTGCTGTGAGTGTTGGTTAATGAGGTCTCATTGTCCCCTTTTGCAGAGAACCTCCCCCAGCCAAACAAGACCCATTTTGCTGTCCTCTGACCAGTTGCAGTCCAGTTGATCTGTGTCTGTCAGAGTACAACTGTATACCATAGAGTTCTTAATGGCTGACTTTTCTGAAGTAAATCATCAGGCCTTTCTATCGAGGCACCTCTGGGTGGATTTAAACTGACAAATTTATGGTTAGCAGCCAAGCGCTTAACTATTTGTGCCACCCAGGGACTCATAAGCCAACTTAAATATTTAAATATCCATAGCAAAAAGTTGAGATCTCTACTAAGTTTCCTCATGTGTTCAAATAAATGGGCTATGCACAGCAAATGATACAAAAATTTGTTAATAATTATATTTTAAGAAAATTAATCTGAGGTCTTATTATTGTTGTTAGGTGCTGTTGAGTCATCCCCGACTCAAAGCGACCCTATGCACAATAGAAGGACGCCCTGCCCATTCCTGCACCATCCTCGTAATTGTTACTTCATTTGATCCCATTACTGCTGCCATTTGGAGAGTATTAATTTGGAATAACTGAAAATAGGCCATAGCAGTCAGCTTTGAGAGACAAGTGTAATTATTATCACTGTGACTCTTTTTTGTATCTGTTACCCAGCATCACTGATAGGTTGGATCTCATCTTTCTCAAATCCTCAGCACCCAGGACAGCACATAACTGTTGAAGAAACTGGCCCACATTATTTTGCCCTGAGATTTTACCTGATAGAGAATATGACTAGCACCTTTAGGCTGAAAATCATCTCACACTGTAGCCTTAAGATTCTTTCTGACTTTTATCATGATGGCTTCTTTAAGCTGATGTAAACCTTTAAATTATTGGCCCACTCACAATTCAAATTCATCTATCCCCTGAGGATGCTGGTAGCATAAATTGGAACACTGTTAAGTGAAATGTCAGAAGTTATTAGATGTGCTTAAAGACCCCCCCCCATCTTTATTAAGTGATTAAGTGCATGTGTGTGTATGTAAGATGGTGAAGGTCTGGTGATTCTCAAAAATGGAAACAAACTGTTTAGCCCATACACAGCAAAAGGAAACTGTAAAGCCTTGGAAAGCTTTCACAAGACAGAAAGAGTTAACCAGGGATTTGATGAAGGCAGTTAAGACTAATAAAGCCTGCAAGAAATAAGTGATCAGTCCTTTCTTTTTACTGTGTCTCATAATCTGAGAACAAGAGGGTCACTCAATGAAACTCACAGCTTTTAAATTCAAAATAAACAGCAAAAAGAAATTCTTCTTATACAGTTTCATAGATGCCAAGAGAGCATAATATTGCAAGAGGTCACTGGGTTAAAAGATAGAGCATAAAAATTTTACCTTTATTGCTGTTGTTTTTTATTTGCATTACACAAGTAATGCCTGCTTATCACAATAAAAATCTACAAAAGTAGAAAGAAAGAAAACCACAACAGACTTTTGCTTTTTGGTGATTTCTATTTTCAGTCTTCTCTCTTTTTTAAAAACTTTTTTTCTTTGTCTTTTTTTTTTTAATGATTTTTATTATGAATTGAGAGAAGGTTTACAGAGCAGATCATCAGTTTTACATTCAACAATCATATTCTTTGCTTCATTACAATGGTTGCAATCCCCTCCATGCACCATCAGTTAACAGTATTTACCTCTGTTCACTTCAACTCTTGCTTTCCTCCCTGTGTCTCCCCCTACCTTTGCATTTCCTCTGCCAACCCTCCCTCTTGTATATTGCTTGCCCCATCACCCATGTTAACATGTGCCTACTCTCCTGCCCAAGTGTAATTTTCCATCCCCCTCCTCCCCAGTACCCATCAGAAAATGTTTCTTTTATCAGGAAAACCTTTTCTTACATGCAGACCAACCCAGAACTGTCTGGAGAACAGAAGATTCATATTGAAAGAAAGATCTGCAGGAAAAAAGCAGACTGTTTGGCTGTTTGAATATCAAGCAAGCTGTTTGCTTTGGAGGCATCAAGGAAAGCAAAGTCAGCCTGTCAGGGAAAACCCTGAAATTCAAAGGGGACTGAAATTCAAAGGGGGCCCATGAGCAGTCTAGTAAGCTCACTGGTGATCAGCTGGGTCTAATTGTGAGTGGAAGTGGGAGAAATGCAGCAATGAAGACATAGGCTGAAGTTGGCTATGTTCTGTTGGCACCCAATGACCTTGAGATGAGAGAGAGAAGAGGAAAGTCTGGCTGGCCTGCAGTTTAGGAAGATGTGTGAACTCCTGAGTTTATGGGCACTGACCTAACCCCTGAGGACTAAAGCTGAGAGTGAAGCAGCCAGCTGGTTTGAAGTACAGGGAGGAGTTCATGAACTCCCAAACGTGCAGCTAGTACCTATTTGACCTAGCTTGGATGGCTAGCTGATTAGAACTCAATCTGAGGAAGATACAGATGTTTGATACTGGAAACAAGTGCAAATTGCTACAATCTGACAAACTAGACTATTGCCTATGAATGCAGTGACTCAAAATTCCAACTGGAATGGAAGGATTCTTCATGTCAAGGAACAACCTGGTTCCCTCAGTGTACTGGGTTGATAGGAACAAGAAATCTAGACATTAGCTATAAAAAATGGGGGGAGGAGGGACTACAAATGCATAAAGTGGCTGGTTTACAAGCTTTCATGAATGTGCTTAGTTGCAGAATGAGGGTGGTAAGGTAGAATCCCCACTGAATAGTTTCTCTCTGAATAGTTTCCCTCCTTCCCAGATGGATCTGCTGAAAGGGGAGGGGGAACAATGGTAATAGGATTTTATAACTCAATCGTGAATAATGTTTAGCAGGATTAAATTGTGGTTGTCAAAACTGTAATTATAGAACATGTGTAACTAAAATGAGGGAGTAGTTAATCTTTCATTTCAGGAACAGGTGATCCCAGGACCATCAAGAAGGAAGAGCATGAGTGGAGCGTGAGATCCCTACCTAGAAGAGCGATGACAGCAGAGAATGTGGCTGTGGGCCTGCGGGCATGAGGTTGGCTGGCAGGATGTGCCCTGTGGACATTTAAATGAATATATATTTTTTGTTTTGTACGTGTGCATCAAATAGGTTTGCCTTGTTCATATATGAATATAAAATGCAAATGGGGAGAGAAAGTGTGATAAATATTGCAGGGAACAGATTGTAATCATTGAGGTAAAACAAGGTGTATGGTTTACTGAATGTAAAACTGATGATCTTGTCTGTAAACCTTCAACAAATTCATAATGAAAAGTTTAGAAAAAAAAAAAACACTTATCTTAATTTTTTGCAACAATGGTCTCAAACAATATTTGTCCTTGTGTGACACACTAATTTCACTCAGCATAAGGTCTTCCAGATTTATCCATGCTGTGAGGGGTTTTGCAGATTCATCATTATTATTCAATGTTGCATAGTATTCCATTGTGTGTATGCAACAAAGTACCATTGTGTGTATGCAACAAAGTATTTTTTTTTAGGCTGTCTTCAACTTTTTGATGTGTCTCTTGTAGACAGAATGTTGAAGTATTCTGTTTCTTAATCCACTCTGCTCTCTGTCTCTTGACTGGTGCATTTAATACATTTACATTCAGTGCAATTATTGATAGGTATGAATTAATTGCTATCATTTTGCTGTGTGTGCTTTTTTTGTGGAGCTGCTGGTTTCTTTGTTCCACATAATTTCCTGCACTGAGTTCATTTTGTCTGTAGGTTTTCTTTTAATTTTCATTTCTGTTGTGTTAATAATGTTCATGAAATCTTTCTGATTTTCCTCTTGTTTTTGTTTTTTTTTGGATGTGAAGGTGTATTAATTTTCTTTGTTTTCTCACCATTTGGAAGAAGTCCAGTAGCTACACTACTGCCTCTTTTTCTTTTATAGTTGACTTCATTAGAAATTGATATCTCTGATTTCCTATTTTCAGACTTATAGGTTTGCTTTACTGTAAATAATTCTATATCTGGAAGATGTTATAAATATATACTAATATCAGGTTGTTGTCTGCTGTTGTTGGTTTTCAGTCCAAAGAACATCGTTTAGTATTTTTTGTACAGTTGGTCTGGTCATTACAAATGCCTTTAATTTCTATATATCTGGATATGTTCTACCTTCACTGTCATATTTGAGGGGCAGCTTTGCTGGGTGTATGATTCAGTTTTTTTCTTTCAGATTTTTGCATATATCATCCCACTGCCTTCTTATCCACATGGTTTCTGCTGAGAAATCAGAGCTTAGTCGTATTGATTCTTCTTTGCAGGTAACATTTTGTTTTTCTCGAGCTGTTCTCAGGACTCTCTTTGTCTTTGGATTTGGAAAGTTTGATTATGATATGTGTTGGTGATTTTCTTTGGGAATCTATTCTTTTTGTGGTTCTTTTGACTTTTTGTATGCTTATTTTCTCATCTTTCATGATGTTAGGGAAGTTTTATTCCAACAACACTTAGACAAGTTTCACTGTGCTTTTTATTGTCTCTGTTTTCAAGTATCTGTTCTGGAATTCTGATGACACATAAGTCATTTCTCTTGATGGTGTACCACATAACTGGTATGCTTTCTTCAGATATTTTTCATTCTTTTTTATGATTGTTCTTCAAGCATTCTAGTATTGAGAGCTATCACACATATTATTTTTATCCTCATTTTAAAGTTGAGGAATATACCAATTAAGAAAGTATCCAAATCAGTATTTGTAACAAGTCTCTCTAGCCTGTCCTCTTTTTTTT
>NW_006408657.1:952449-960810 GCF_000296735.1 Chrysochloris asiatica
TTATTGTTGGTGTGAGATGATATCTCATTGTTGTTTTGATTTGCATCTCTCTAATGGCTAGTGATCGTGAGCATTTCTTCATATGTTTGTTGTCTAGCCTGTACTCTTAACTAATATTTCAAACCATTGGTAAAACTACCCTTGGACGAGAAGACTCAAGAGTAAAAATTAGCTCTATAAATTGTCTTTATATGAGACAGATGAGGAGAAATAGAAGAGAGAAAAATACAAAATGGACTACAGAGTCATTGTCTTAGATATTTTTTCTTCATGGATAAGGCATATGAGATAGGACTTGGATGTCTAGAAACTGTTTTGTTTTAGTACCACATCTATTATAACTCTATGCATGTTCTTGGTCATGTAATTTAATCTTTCTGTAACTATTTTGTCTTTTGTTTTCTTCAAATACTGAGACATTGATTGCATTTTTAAGTAACCACAATCTTAAATAAGGGAAGAATTAGACTAGTTTAGTGACTTTCAAATATTTTTTACTATATTTGTAGAAGGGAAACATTTTGCATTGTCATTCAGTGCACACAAGCACAAACAGATACAAACACAAATCTAATTGAAATTAAAGTGTCATAAAACTATATTTAACCTTGCTTGTCAAATGTACTCTGATATTTTCGAATCTGCTCAATTCCATTAAAAATTATTGATTGTACTCGCATGGCTAGTTACCTCCATGAGAAACTGCCACCTTTTACAGCAGAA
Organism: Chrysochloris asiatica; assembly: GCF_000296735.1. NCBI lineage: Eukaryota > Metazoa > Chordata > Mammalia > Afrosoricida > Chrysochloridae > Chrysochloris > Chrysochloris asiatica. Next base: position 953,173 of record NW_006408657.1, read on the forward strand.
CTGAATGGTATCTGGCTACCATCCCTGGGCATTTTGATCAAATATTTTATAGAAGAATCTTGATCACAAGAGAGAAAATGCAGAACCGAATTTCAAATTCTCATTGAGAATAACCAAAGATGACAAGTTTCAAACTATTCTGCTTCTATAACTAAAGTACTTTTTTTTTTTTTTTCTGTTAGAGTAATTTCTTGATATAGTTGTTTGTTTTCATGAACTTTTCAAGGCTTTTGGAAGCAGATTGCCAGAGCTGTATTCTGAGGCACCTTTGGGTGGTTTGTACTACCAACCTTTCCACTAGTACTCAATTTGCTCATCCATTTGTGCCACACAGGGACACAAACACACTCTTGTTCTCTTTATTTTTATATATGAGGCTAAGTCAACAGCACCTAACAACAACAGCAACAAGTCAAAAAGTATTGCTACAAAATTATAGAAATCTTTGTTGAACAAAAATATAAAATATAAAAACATGAAGCAATTTCTTCTTGAAATATTCTCCATCTAAGCTTATTCACTTCTGAAGGCTATGTTTCCATCTCTCCAAACCTACTCTGAAGAAGTCAGTAATCTTCGGTCTAAACCTGGTCAAAACAGCAGTTTTGAAATTATTGACTTGTTCAAATTGTGTTCCTTTAAAAATGTTCTCTGAGTATTGAAAATGAAAAGAAGTCTGAAGGGGCAAGATCACAGCTGTAGTGTGGATAGGATAAGGTTTCCAACAAAATTATTACAGACATCCCTTGCTACCTTAGAGGAATGGGCAGATACATTGGTGTGATAGGGGAAAACATCCTTGGTGAAACTTTCCTGTTCTTTTTCTCACCAATGCAGGTTTCCATTTTCTTATAACTTCTTCCTAATAAGTCACCATGATAGTCTTGTGTCCTTTTAGAAAATCTATCAAGATGCCACCCTTGGAATTAAAAAAAGGAAAACCAAAAAACAATCACCATAACCTTGTGAACAGACCTCTCTGCCTTGAATTTAACTGGTCCAGCAAATTCCCTTGGAAGACCCTGTTTTATTGGAACTTTAATTTAAAACAAACAAACAAACAAACAAACTTTGTTTCATCTCAATGATGACAATCCCCTCAATGTTACATCATTTATCCCACTTCTTCCTTGTGTTTCTTGTTATCATTCCTTCTTATTTCCCTACCCTTCTTAATCTCATCCTTATATAAATGCTGCTCTTTTGATCTCGAATGGTTGACCATTCTCTGGTGTGTGTGCCTCACTAATGTTGCTGTTCCCCTTATAAACCTATCTATTGCTTGGCTGAAAATTGAGCCATGGGAATGAGTTCAGTTCCATGCCTGAAGGGGGACAAGGGCTATAATCTTGGAGTTCCACTGTTTCCATTTGATCAGTATGCCTGGTCATTTTTTTACGATTTTGAATTTTGTTTTACATTTTCTCTCACTGTATCCAGGACCTTGCAACGTGATCCCTTTCAGAGCAGTTGGTAGTGGTAGCAAGGCATCATCTAATTTTTCTGGTTTTAGGATCGTGGAGACTGATATTCCCATGGTCCATTGTTCCATTGGACTAATTCTTTCCAAGAGTCTTCAGTTTTCATTACTCTTCTTTCCTCTGGACAGGGAGAGACCGATAGTCAGACCTTAGGTTGCCACTCAGGAGCTTTACAGATCCCAGTTGGATGTAGAACATTGTCTTTGTGTACTACGTTATGCCAATTGACCCTGGTGTCCCCCTAGACTATAGTTCTAAGCCCACAGGCCCAGCAACTCATTCTCTCAAGGTATTAGGTAATTCTAAAAAGTTTTCATAATTTTGCCCCCTGTATGCTCATCACAAATGTGCCCTGGTAGTGTAGTGGTTACGTATCAGGCTGCAAACTTTAAGGTCAGCAGTTCGAAACTACCAGCTGTTCCATGGGAGAAAGATGAGGCTTTCTACTCCCGTAAAGATTTACAGCCTTGGAAACCCTGTACAGGGTTGCTATGGGTCGGAACTGACTCAAAGGCACTTAACAACAACAACAACAATGCTCATCACAGAGTCCTGGTGTGGCGCTGCAAGTTAAAGTGGCAGACTGCAAAGTTAGTTGAACTGCAAGGTTGGTGGTTCATGCTCACCAACTGTTCCTCAGAAACTCTATCCAGGATCACTATGAGTCAACCTACTTGATGGCACTTAACAACAACAACATGCTCTATCATATTCACAGATATATTAGCAGCAAAGGTACATATATCTTCTGTCAAACCTTTATACAGTTGTGGGTATAATCCCTCTCTCCCTGCCACACCTGTTCAGTCAGTGTATCTATCCATTTAACTACATGTAGATCACTGTTATTGTAGAATTGTGTTGTTGCTTTTGACTCATAGTGATCCTGTGTACAATAGAATCACTTGATCCTGCTCCATCCACACAATTGTTACATTTGAGTCCATTGCTGCTGCCACTGTGACAATCCATCTCATTGGTGCTCTTACTCTTTTTCACTGACCCTTCATTTTACCGAGTATGATGTCCTTTACCAGTGACTGGTCCCTTCTGATAACATGTCTGAAGTGTAAGAGATGACATCTCGCCATCCTTGCTACTAGGGAGTGTTCAGGCTGTGTTCATTATAAAATAAAACGAAATAAGTAGATTTTTCTAAAATATTATTTTTCAAAGTTCTAAAGAACATTCTGGCTGCACTTCTAACACAGATTTGCTTATTCTTCTGACAGTCCATGGTACTAATAATATTTTTCTCCAACACCATAACTCAAATGCATCATTATTCTATAACCTTTCTTATTCATTGTCTAACTTTCACATGCATATAAGGCTATGGAAAATACCATGGCTTGGGTCAGGTACACCTTGGCCCTGAAACTGACACCTTTGCTCTTGAACACTTTAAAGAGGTCTTGTGTAGCAGATTTGCCTAATGCAATATGTTGCTTGATTTCTTGACTGCTGCTTCCATGAGTGTTGATGATTGATCCAAGCAAAATGAAGTCTTTGACAACTTCAGTCTTTTCTTTATTTATCATGATGCCATTTATTGTTCCAGTGGTGAGGACTTTTGTTTCCTTACATTGAGATGCATTTCATACTGAAGCCTGTGGTCTTTGATCTTCATCAGTAAGTAAGTCCTCCTCACTTTCAGCAAGCAAGGTTGTATCATCTGCATATTGCAGGTTGTTAATGAGTCTTCCTCCAATCCTGAGGTCAGAATTGTGTATATAATGGTATTTACCTTTGCTCCCTTTAACTCTTGTACTCATTCTTCTGCCAATTTCCCTGTTGTTGTATATTACCTTCCCGGTCATCCAAGTTAACATGTATCTGTCCTCTAGGCCTGGTGTGGAGCTGTAGGATAAGCATGGACTACAAGGTCAATTTGAACTGCAAGTTCAGCAGTTCAAACTCATCAAGCAGTCATTGGAAACCCTATACAGGGTCACTATGAGTTGGAACCAACTCAATGTCACTTTCCCTTTACATAATGTCTTCCAGGTTCATCCATTTTATGAGGTGTTTTGCAGATTCATTGTTATTCTTTTGCATTGCATAGTATTCCACTGTGTGTGTGTGTACCAAAGTTTTTTTTTTATCCATTCTCCCTTTGATGGGCATTTAGGCTGTCTCTACCTTTTTGCTATTGTGCATACTGCTGCAATAAACATGGATGTACACACATCTATTCATGCTATGGTTTTTATTGCTCTAAGATATATACCAAGTAGAAGGATTGTTGGATGATATTGTAATTCTATATATAATGGTTTGAGGAAGTGCCGTACTGTTTTCCACAGTGACTGCATCATTTTACAATCCTACCAGCAATGTAGGAGGGTCCCAGTCTCTCTACACCCTTGCCAGAACTTGTTGCTTTCTGTTTTTTTGAACTTTGCTTTAAATGCTGGTATGAGACAGTATCTCATTGTTGTTTTTGATTTGCATCTCTCTAATGTTGGCTACCTGAATGTCTTCTTTGGTGAAGTCTCTGTTTGTGCTCTCTAACCATTTTTAAATTGGATTATTTGTCTTTTTCAAGTTGAGGTGTTGAAGTTTTCTATAAATTTTAGATATTAGTCCCTTGTTTGATGTGTCATTGCCAAAAATTTTCCCCCCATTTGTGGATTCTCTTTCTACTATTTTGCAGAAAGTGTCTAAATTTCAGGAGGTCCCAGTCATCTACTTTGTCTCCTGCTGTTTGTATGTTTTCAGTTATGCTTGAAAGTATAGTTATGCCATGTATCCGAACCCCTAAGTTTGTCCCTATTTTTTCATTGATGATCTTTATAATTCTATATTTAACATTTAGATATCTGATCCATCTTGAGTTTGCTTTTGTATATGGTTTGAGAAACGAGTCTTGTTTCATTCTTCTACAAACGGATTTCAGTTTTGCCAGCACCGGGACCTTTTTTGGAAGGCACCCTAGTGAGACTAAGACAAATGCATTACTGAGAAAACTTCTCTGCAGCCATCCACTGATTGCAGAGATATGTTTAAACATGTTTAGTTTGGAATAAACCCATACATGTATGAACTGCAGCCCCACTAGCAATACGTTGGGAGTTACCCTTGTGTATCATTACAACATTGTAATTTCTCCTTTTTCTTGGTTTAGATTGTAGAAATCAATAAGGAGTAGTAGATTACTAAAGGTAGACTTAGAGTCAAGCTAGTATCTAGCAACGGATAACGGTCACATTCTACAATGTTCTTTCTCTTTTGCTGTCAGATATAAGATAAAAGAAACAACTTCTCTAACAAGTAGAAATTGGATCCTTAAGAAGAAACAGTGAACATCTTTCTTTAGTAAAACGTTGCCACTCTACTGACAAAAAACAAAAAGCAAAAATAGCTGGTAATGTAATTTTCAAAGGTGTGTGTGTGTGTGTGTGTGTGTGTGTGTGAGTGTGAAAGAGAAAATAAGATGAAGAGAGAGACAAAGACAGAGACACAATGAATATGTTTATGGGAGCTGCACTTTGTGACTTATCCTTATTTTTCTTTTCTTTGTAATTTTAAGCCTCATAACTTATTCTAGTATTATTCCTAGTAACCTGGAAGCAAATTATACCAAACATTTGTCAATTCAAGCTCATTTAAGATGACCTTAGTATCATTTTTCAAATATGCTTTACTATTTGTTTGAGGAGACAATTATTTTCTTTATTTTTATAAAGTATAATTTAATAGCAAATAAGTGACTTTGGAGATGGCCTGCCTCAAATAAGGTTTTAATTATGGACCTAATATTTGACTCAACTTTCTGAAGGTCAGTTGGACGTCCTTTAACAGAGCAATTCCATTTTTAGGTGTCTATATTAGAGAATGAATCTGTGATTTTCATAAAGCTCTACAAAGGGTGCTGGAGTCACAGTGTGGTGTTGAGGATAAGCACTGAGCTGCTAACCACAAGGTCTATGGTTCAAACCCTCGGAAATCCTAAACAAAGTTGCGATGACTCAGAACTGACTTAATGGCATTTAATAACAACAACACAAATTATGCAAGTCAGAATGGTATATATAATAGAACAAAAGTTGAAAACAATTTAAATATCCAACAATATAGAATTGTCTTAATATATTTGGTAAAGCCACAGAAGGAAGTGCTATCATTTCAATAGAGAATTTATGCTCTAAAAGTATATTTATACAAATAAATTAATTTTAATATAGTTCTAATGAGAATATAGGCTATGAAACTGCAACATCTTTTTATCCAGGCTTGGTTTAAAAGCAAAAAAGGACTTCTGGTAAGAAGGTGGACTAGGAAGACACACTACAGGAACCTTTTGCAACAAAGATATGAGATACCAAATAAAACAGACACAGATGAAAATTCTGGCACCCTGAACTTCAGAAGAAAGGTTAGAGATTGTGTGCTTGATGGGAGGAGAAGCTGAACAAGGATGGCAAGAGTGGAAGACTGACTGGTGAACAGCAGGCCAGACAGACTGTGGCCATCTTTAACGTTTGTGAGCAGCTTTGGAAATAGAGTTACACAGGCGACTGGAAAGGTGGGATTATTTTTTTCCCCTCACGCTTCCAGAACAGAAAGACACAATAAAAATCACAGTGAAAATTATGGAAGAGTTGTTGGAGGAAAACTTCTCTAACATCATGAAAGACAGGAAGATAAGCATCCAAGAAGCTGAATGAACCCCCAAAAGGATAGATCCCAAAAGAAAATCACAAAGACATATCATAATCAAACTTTCCAAAACCAAATACAAGGAAAGAATCCTGAGAACAGCTGGGAAAAAATGAAAAGGTACCTATAAAGGAGAAACAATAGGATTAAGCAAAAACCATAGAGGCAAGAAAACAATGAGATGACATAAACAGAACTCTGAAAGAAAAAAAAAAAATGCCAATCAAGAATCATATACCCCCCAAAAAAAGAATCGTATACTCAGCAAAGTTGTCCCTCAAATATGACAATGAAATTAGGATATTTCAAGATAAAAAGAAAATAAAGGGATTTGTAATAACAAAACCAACTACACAAAATATACTAAAGGACACTCTTTGGGATAAAAACCAACCATAGCAGAAATTAACATACATGACAGCACTACTCAGAATTCAATCCAGATATAGAAATATTTAAAGTAAAACAAACCTACAAGATAGAATATAAGGAACCACAGCCATCAATTTATAATAAAATCAACTACAAAACAAAAAGAGGGAATAGTGTAAATACAGAACTTCCAAATGGAGAGTCAAGTAGATTTGAATGTAAAACAGACAGTTTTACATGATGAAAAAAATGATAAATTACAGGGTAAGCTCAAAGAAAATGAATACACCTTCACATCAAAAGAAAACAGAAAAATCAGAAATATTTAGTAGAAATTATTGTTGTTGTCATTAAGTGCTGTCGAGTCAGTTCCAACTCACAGTGACCCTGTATAGGGTGTCTGAGGAGCAATTTGTGGGTTTGAACTGCCGATCTTCAGGTTCAAACCAACCTTGTGGTCCAGTAGTGTCACACCACAGTAGTGTCACACCACAGCAATGAATAAAAGAAAAAGAAAACCCACAAACTAAATGAACTTAACACAGAAAATTATATGGAGCAAAGAAAACAGCAGCAGCACCAGAAACACACTCAGCAAAATGACAGCAAGCAATTCATATCTATGAATAATTACATTAAATTTAAATGGATTTAATGCACTAGTCAAGAGACAGAGAATATCAGAATGGTTAAAAAACTAGGATCCTTCAAAGTATAAGAGACACATCTTACACATAAAGAAAGAAATAGACTAAAAATCAAAGGATGGAAAAACATATGTCAAGCTAATGGCAACCAAAAATGAGCAGGAGTATTTTAATCTCTGATAAAATAGACTTTCAGGCAAAACCCAGAATAATAGACAAAGAAGGACATTATATCATGATTAAAGGATTAATTGAAAAAGAGTACATAACCATATTAAATATCTATGCCCCCAATGAAAGAGCCTCATAAGACATAAAACAAACTAATACAAATGAACAAAGAAATAGATAATTCCACAATAATAGTAGGCTATTTTAATACACAACTTTTGATGGAGAGATCAACTAAAGAGACCCAACAAAGACAGACAAGAACTAAACAACAAAATCAACCAACTTGAACTCATAGACATAAA
>NW_006408657.1:961960-973921 GCF_000296735.1 Chrysochloris asiatica
CAGAAAAGGCATTTGAAAAACTCCAAAACTCATTCCTGATAAAAGCACTCAATGAAATAGGAATAGAGAGGAAAACTCCTCATCATAATTGATGGCATATATATAAAAAAACAACAACCAACATTACTCTCAATGGTGAGAAACTGAAGGCATTCCCCTTGCAAACAGGTACCAGACAAGGATGTCCTTTATCACCACTCCTATTAAATATTGTGCTGAAATCTTAGTCAAAGCTATAAGGCAAAAAAGGGAAATTAAAGACATTCAAATTGGCAAAGAAGAAGTAAAATTCTCTCTGTTTGCAGATGAGATGATCTTATTCTTAGAAAATCCCAAAGACTCTGCAAGAAAATTATTGGAACTTATTGACAGATTCAGCAAAGTGGCAGGGTACAAGATCAAAATGCAAAAATCATTGGATTGATTTACACTAGTAAAAAGAGATATGAAAAGATAATCAGGAAAACAATACCATTTACAAAAAATAAAATATTTGGGAATAAATCTAATCAGAGAAACCAAAGGCCTATGCCAAATTTTTTTTTTTTTTACAAAATACTACTATAAGAAATCAAAAAAGACCTTCAGAAATGGAAGAATATACCATACTCATGAATAAGAAGACTTGTTAGGTGACCTCAAGTCGGTACCAACACATAGCAGCCTTATGGACCACAGAATGAAACATTGCCTGGTTCTGCACCAATCTCATAATTGTTGCTACACTTGAGCCCATTGCTGCTGCCACTGTGCCAATCCATCTTGTTGGGGGTCTTCCTCTTTTTCAGTGACCCTCCACTTTACCAAGCATGATGTCCTTGTACAGGGACTGGCCCCTTCTGATATTATGTTCAAAGTATGAAAGATGAAGTCTGGCCATCCTGGATTCTAAGGAGCATTCTGACTGTACTTTTTCCAACACAGATTTGTTTATTCTAGGAGTCCATGGAACTTTTAACATTGTCCTTCAACACCATAATTCAAATGTATCAATTTTTCAATGGTCTTCTTTATTCATTGTCCAACTTTCACATGCATATGAGGCTAGGGAAAATGTCGTGGTTTGCGTCAGACTGACCTCTTTGCTCCTGAACAGTTTAAATCTGCAGCAGATTAGCCTAATGCAATATATCATTTGATTTCATGACTGTTGCTTCCATAAGTGTTAATGGTTGATTTCCCCCAAAATAAACTACTTGACAGCTTTAATCTTTTCTTCATCTATCTTGATGTTATTTATTAGTCCAGAGGTAAGAATTTTTGTTGTCTTTACATTGAGGTAAAACCCATAAAGGCTGTGGTCTTTGATCTTCATCAGTAATTTAAATTCTCTTATCTGTCAGCAAGCAAGGTCATACCATCTGCATGTTGTCGGTTGTTAATGAGTTTTCTTCTTCATATAATCCACTTTCTCTGATTATTTGCTTGGCATACAGATTGAATAAATTTGACAAATGAATATAACCCTGGCACACACTTTCCCTGATTTTAAACCATTCAGTATCCCTTTGTTCTGTTCAAATCACAGCCTCTTGGTCTATGTATGTATAGGTTCCTCGTGAGCACAATTAATTGTTCTGGAATACTCATTCTCCGCAATGTTGTCCATAGCTTGTCATGATCCACAAAATCAAAAGCCTTTGCACAGTCAATAAAGCACAGATACACATCTTTCTGGTATTCTCTGCTTTAAGCCAAGATCCATCTGACATCAGCAGTGATATCTGTCATTCCACGTCCCCATCTGAATCTTGCCTGAACCTCTGGCAGCTTCCTGTCAATGTACGGCTACAGCCATTTTTAAATTATCTTCAGAAAAATTTGACTTGCATATGATATTAATGATATTGTCAGATGATTTCTGCATTCTTTTGGGTTATCTCTCTTTGGAATGGGAATAAATATGGATCTCTTCCTATCAGTTGGCCAGATACATGTCTTCCATATTTCATGGCATACATGAGTGTGTCCCTCCAGTGCTGCCTCAATTTGTTGAAAAATTTCAATTTGTGTTCTATCAATTCCCAGAGTCTTGGTAAAGACCAATGCTTTCTGTCCACCTTGGACTTCTTCAGTATCATAGGCTCTTGATCACATACTACTTCTTGAAATGGTTGAACATCCATTATGTCTTTTTGGTACAGTGACTATGTATTCCTTCCATCTTCTTTTGATGTTTTCTCCACCATTCAATATTTTGCCCACAGAATCCTTCAATATTGTAAGTTGTGATTTGAAATTTTTCTTAAGTTATTTTGGTTTGAGAAATGCTCAGCATGCTTTTTCCTTTTAGTTTTCTAACTCCAGGTCTTTGCACATTTCATTATAATATTTGACTTTGTCTTCTCCAGATGCCCTTTGAAATATTCTGTTCTTCTCCTTTACTTCCTAATTTCTTCCATTTGCATTAGTATCTCTATGCTGGAGAGCAAGTTTCAGAATCTCTTCTGGTATCCATTTTGGTATTTTCCTTCTTTCATGTTTTCTTAATGACCTTTGCTTTCTTCCAGTATGATGATCTTAATGTCATACCACAAATCTTCTGGTTTTCGGGCATCAGTGTCTAATGTATTAAATCTGTTCTTGAGATTATCTCTAAATTCAGGTGGGATGTGTTCAAGGTCACATTTTGACTCTCGCGGACTTGTTTCAATTTTCTTTATCTTCAGCCAGAACTTGCATATAAGCAATTAATGGCCTGTTCCACAGTCTGCCACTGGTCTTTTTTCAACGAAGCAGTCAAATTGATTTCTGTATATTCCATCTGGTGAGATCCATGTATATAGTTATCTTTTATGTTGTTTAAAAAAGATATTTGCAAAGAAGAAGTCACTCCAACATCATTTTTATCCCCAAAGCCATATTTTCCAGAACTGATCCTCCCTCTTTGATTCCAAACTGTGAATTCCAATCATTATTAATTCTCAATTTATTTTTATTGCTTGTTTGATCAATTTCAGATTGAAGATATTATTTGTTATTGTTATGTACCATTGAGTCAGTACTGACTCATGGTGACCCTATGCACAACAAAAAGAAACACAGCCCAGTCCCACACCAACCTCACAATCATTGCTGTGCCATAGTCCATTACTGCTGCCACTGTGCAAATCCATCTCTTTTAATCTGATCCTCCACTTTACCTATCATGATATCCTTTTTCAGTATCTGGCCCCTTCTGATAATATGTCCAAAGTATAAGAGAGAAGTCCGGCTATCCTAGCTTCCAAGGAGCATTCTGGCTGTACTTCTTCCAATGCAGATTGGTTTGTTCTTTTGGCAGTACATGGTACTTCTAATATCCTCCTACAACACTATAATTCTAATCCATCAATTCTTTTACTGTATTCCTTATTCACTGCCCAACTTTAGCATGCATATGAGGTTACTGAAAATACCATGACTTGGGTCAGGCACACCTCAGTCTTCAAACTGAAATCTGTGCTTAAACACTTTAAAGAGGTCTTGTGTAGCAGATTTGCCTAGTGTAATATGTTGTTTGATTTCTTGACTGTTGATTTCATGAGCATTGATGGTCTTTAACAACTTCAATAAAGTCTTTAACAACTTTAATCTGTTCTCCATTTATATGGATGCTGGTTTTGGTCCAATGGTGAGGATGTTCATTTTCTTTACATTGAGGTACAAGTCATATTGGAGGCTGTGATATTTGATCTTCATCAGTAAATATTTTAAGTTCTCTTTGCTTTCAGCAAGTAAAGTTGCATCATCTGTATATTTCAGGTTGTTAATGAGTCTTCCTCCAATACTGATGCCACGTTTTTCTTCTATAATCCAGCTTCACACAGGCTGAATCAGTATCTTGAAAAAATACAACCCTGGTGCATGCCTTTCCTAATTTTAAACCATTCAGTAGTCCCTGGTTCTGATCTATGTACAGGTTCCTCATGAGTACAATTAAGTGTTTTGGAATTCTCATTCTCTGCAATGCTGCCCATAGCTTGTCATGATCCACACAATTGAAAGCCTTTGCAAGGTCAATAAAACTCAGGTAAACATCTTTCTGGTATTCTACTTTCAGTCAAGATCCATCTGACATTAGCAATGATATCAGCGAAATTTTCAATACATCTTGATTGTATATTTGATCAATTTCAGACTGAAGAAGTTGGTAGAATTCTTCAATTTCATCATCACTAGCTTGAGTGGTTGGTGCATAAATTTTAATAATGGTGGTATTAACTGGTTTTCCTTGTTGTTGTTATTAAGTGCCATCAAGTTGGTACTGACTCATAGTAACCCCTATGTACACCAGAATGAAACACTGCCCGGTCCTGGGCCAACCTCACATTTGCTGCGCTTGAGCCCATTGATGCTGCCACTTAGCTAATCCATCTTGCTAGGGGTATTCCTATCCTTCTCTGGCCCTCCACCTTACCAAACATGACATCCTTCTCCAGCGCCTGGTCCCTCCTGACAATATGTCCAAAGTATGAGAGATGAAGTTTGGCCCTCTTGGCCTCCAAGGAGCACTCTGGCTGCACTTCTTCCAACACAGATCTGTTGGTTCTTTTGGCAGCCCATGGTACTTTCAATATTCTCCTCCAACACCATAACTCAAAAGCATCAGTTCCTCTACGGTCTTCCTTATTCAGTGTCCAGCTTTCACATGCATATGAGGTTATTGAAAATACCATGGCTTGGGTCAGGCGTACCTTAGTCCTCAAGCTGACATCTTTGCTTTTCAACACTTTAAAAAGGTCCTGTGCAACAGATTTGCCTATTTCAATACATCGTTTGATTTCTTTCCAAGAAGAATGAAGTCCTTGACAACTTCAATCTTTTCTCCATTGATAAGAATGTTGTTTATTGGTCCAGTGGTGAGGATTTTTGTTTTCTTGACATTGATTGAGATGCAATCCATACTGAAGGCTGTGCTCTTTGATCTTTATCAGTAAATATTTAAGTCCTCTTCACTTAATGTAGGACATTAAGCTGAGTAAAATTAGTCAATCACAGAAGGACAAATATTGCATGTAGTCACTGTTATAAAAAGTTAAGAAACAAATTTTCATGGTAGATGAAACATTCAATGATAGATACAGGGCTGGTAAGGGATGAGGAGGAAAAATAAAGTGAATAGAGGTAAATAACGTGAACTGATGGTACATGGAGGGGATTGCAATCAGTGTATGATTTGCTGAATGTGGGACTGATAATGTGCTCTATAAACCTTTACTCAATTCACAATAAAAATTATAAAAGAGAACCCTGAATTCACACACATACATGCACACATACCAAGAGAAGACAGCGGGTATATAACCCACCCTCTTGATAGGAATTATCTCTGAATGTTGGGTTTATAAATTATTTTTGTTCTCCAGTTTGTACTTTCTGCTGCCCAAAGTTTCCTTAATAAACATGCATTATTTCTGTCATTTAAAACAAGGACAAAATAAAACTACAAACTGTCTTTAGTCTCATTGTTCTATTTCTCAAATATCCCTTAACCAAATTGGAATTTGGGGGGTATCTGCTAGCAAAGCTTCTAAATAGATAATGATATCTCACATAAATATTCAGGAAATTGATGTTTTTATGGCTGGCTCCATTGAGGCAGGTAGAACAGTGTTTTTATGAACGTCTCTGTCTATAGGCCTGACCTTTCTGGAAGTGGGCACCAATGTAATATGTTTTGAAAGGTGTGTGCAGATGATCCATCAGGCCCCTTAAAGCTCTTCTCCCATAGCTCAGAGCTTATGGTTGCTGCTCTACCACCTGAGAGTCATTCCTCAGGCTTATGGCTTTTCACCCTATTAAAATGCAAATAACCCAGGAGAAGAACACATTAAACTTTACCTGTCACCTGGGTTAAATGAGTATAACATATCATGCTCAGAGAATAGGTTTTAATGGGGAAGACATGGGAATTTGGGAAGGTGGCAAAAAAGGAGACAGTCTGAATGAATGTCCACGGTATCTGAGGAGCAATTAATATTCATAATAGTAATATTTTTATTTATGATTTATGAGTCACTTACTAGTGTGTTATCACCTTTAATCTCAATTAAATTGAATCCAATGGCTGCCACCAAGCTGAGTTAGGCAGAAGGGAGATTTAGAAAAGCACAAAGAAAAATCTGCAGCCTTTATTATTTTTCTAGAGCCATTCCTAAAAGTCCCAACTCCACTCAAATAGATATATTGATTTAATTTCACCCATTTTTTGGAAGCAACATCTAAGCATACTGCTCATATAACCAGACCACATGTGGATAATAGAGCTGGATTGAATCAAGAAAATCAGACAACTTACTTAATCCATTATCAATGTATAAAGAGAGAAGAGCACCACCTTGTAAGATTTTTTTCTTGTCAAAGACAATAATCAGCCTGACACACACATGAAAGGATCTAGTCAAAGGCTTTAAAATATTTGTGAGTATGGATTTTTTTTTTCAATTAAATTATGGAAAATTTGTAAGCCTGGAAAGGACCAGAAAATGGCAAAGATGGAAGAAGGCAGAAGGATGGAGACAATGCAAAATTTCCTCCTTTCTAGAGAATAAATTATACATGTGTATATATAAAGGCCACTAATTATCTGTCAGTTTGTCATACTGTGTGGCTTGTGTGTTGTTGTGATTCTGGAAGCTACAACACCAGTATTTTTAATACCAGCAGGATCACCCATGGTGGACAGGTTTCAGCTGAGCTTTCTGACAAAGACAGACTAAGAAGAAGGAGAGATGGACTATTTCCAAATATTTAGTCACTGAAATCATCATGAATAGCAGTGGGACACTGTCAGCGTCAGAATATTGAATACTGAAACATGATGAAGAGCTTCAGAATACTGTCAGATATAGTGCTGGAAGATGAGCCCCTCAGGTTAGAAGGCACTCAAAATATGAATGAAGAAAAGCTGCCTCCTCAAAAAAGAGGACATGCAAGCCACCACAGTACAGCACAGTGATAGATGAGTGGTGGTTCAGGAATTGAGAAAATTCCAACATTATGGAAAGCAATCTGTAGATATACTGCTATCTTAATCCAGATTCCAACATCATTCTTTAAAGACACAGGGAGTTAGGTATATAGATAGATATATATAGAAATAGGCAAATATAATTATCCACTTTGAAGAATTAATTGGTATAGGAAGAAATAAAGACTCCAAAATATGAGTAAAGTTTGCACCTCCATGGAGACATCTGGTAAAATGGCAGATTAGGCAGACACACTACATGGACCCTCTACCACAAAGATATGAGAGACCAAATGGAACAGACATAGATAAAAATTCAGGAACCCTGAATTTCAGAGGACAGGTTAGAGAAGTGGATCAAGTGCTTGCTGGGAGAAGAAGCTGAGCAGGGATGGTGAGAGAGTGAGACTGACTGGTGAATGGCCGGCCAGACTCTGTGCGACCATCTCATGAGCAATGTCTGCAGAGAAGGTGGCCTGGCAGGACACATTCACATAGGAGACAGGAAGGGTGCAATTCCTCCTTATTGTCTATGCTTGCTTATTTTTTTCATCTGTAGTTCCATTTTACACTCCCTCTTTTCACTTGTTAGCTATTCTTAGGTTTTGGTTTATTATTATTATCATTTATTCCCTTCACTTTCTCCCTTATAAAGCTCCATATCTCTGCCCCTCTTTTGCTTTTATATTTATATTTATGATATTTTTTTTCTTTCTGGTTTCTACCTATTTTTATTTTCATTAGTTTTTTTCTTTTAATTGTTGGTTCTTTGTTTGTTCTATTTTGTTTTCTTATTTGTGTGTGTGGAAGGGGTTTTCTCTTTCCCACCTGACAGGAGACAGCAACAATGCCCATACAGCCCAGACACAACTGTACCCTCTGTGTTCCACCCACTGGGAAAGAGCCAATAACAACTCTCACACCACCTTATTAGTAGGCAGTAGATAGTATCAATAGACAATAGATAGACAGTAGCCAACATCAGTCAAAACCAGCCTAAACTGAAGTGCATGATTGGCAAGTGAGAATGGTGCACACATTTCCCTTCTATAACTACATCCACAGAAGACAGTTGATGAGAACTTAAGAACTAATCAACATATAGTAATAA
Organism: Chrysochloris asiatica; assembly: GCF_000296735.1. Taxonomy (NCBI): domain Eukaryota; kingdom Metazoa; phylum Chordata; class Mammalia; order Afrosoricida; family Chrysochloridae; genus Chrysochloris; species Chrysochloris asiatica. The sequence continues at coordinate 970,024 of NW_006408657.1, forward strand.
AGTAAACACAAATACAACAACACCCCAATGCTGTGGAGAAACAACAGACAATTTTAGTTCACACAAAGAAATAAGAGAGAATGGTTCAAGCAAATGTCCAAGATGCAGGGCCAGAAAACATTTCTAAGGAAGAAAAAGTAATGGAGATAACTGAAAAAGAATTCAAAAGAATAATATTTAGGTATTGTCAAAGGATTGACAAAAAGAGTAAGGAAAGTAAGGCGCATACAGAAAAACTTTAGAAGAATACAGGAATAGACTACAAGAACAAATAGACAAAACAAATACAAATTTGAAACAATACAAAACCTGCAATTAGAAATCCAGAAGATTAATACTAAGAGTTCTAAAATGGACAATAGTTTGAAAGGACAAAGGAGTAAATTCAAACCAATGGAAGCTTGTATTAGTGAGTTTGAAGATAAAGCAATCAATACTAGTGTGCTAGAAGAACAATTAGAAAAAAGAATGAAAAAATCGGAAGAAATCTTAAGTTATATGAGACACCATGAAGAAAAACAACTTACAGATGATCCGAATTCCAGAACAGAAAGAGGCAATAAAAAGCACAGAAAAAACTGTCAGAGAGTTGTTGGAAGAAAACTTTCCTAACATCAAGAAGAAAGGCATACAAAAAGCTGAATCTACCCAAACAGGATGGATCACAGAAGAAAATCTCCAAGACAGAGCATAGCCAAACTTTCCAAACCCAAAGACAAGGAAAGAATCTGAGATCAACTCAGGAACAATGAAGTTACCTACAAAGGAGAACCAGTAAGACTAAGCTCTGATTTCTCAGCAGAAACCATACAGGCAAGGAAGGCAATGGGATGATATATACAAAACATTGGGGGGAAAAAATACCAAGCAAGAATCATATATCCAGCAAAGCTGTCCTTCAAATATGATGGCAAAATTAAGATAGTTCCTAATAAAAAAGAAATTGAAGGAATTTTTAATGACCAGATCAGTTTTACAAAAAAATTCTAAAGGGTTTTCTTTGGACTGTGAACCAAGAACAGCAGACAACAACGTGTGATTACTACACATGACAGCAACACCCAGAACACAATCAGTTAAAGAAGTATTTAAAGTAAAGCAGACCAACAGGGCTGAAAATATGGAACCAGAGATATTAATTAATAATGAAGTCAACTATGAAGCAAATAGAGGGAATAGTGTAGATACATGACTTCCAAATGGCAAGGAAGTCAAGCAGATTTTAAGGTAAATCAGACTTTTTTTTTTTGCCAACTTCCCTGTTCAAAACCTCTTTTACTAAAGTTTTTATTGTGAATTATGTGTTCATTTACATGGGTGAACATCATCTTTACATTCATCCTACCGTACTTTGTTTCATTGCAATGATCACAATCCCCTGCATGCATCATCAAACAACCAAAGGGTACACCCCACACTCTTGGTCCCCCAACCGCCAGCACACAACTCCTCTCCCTCCCAGAGTCCCCAGCCACTCCTTCTGTCCATGTCATTGCCTCTGTCTCCATCCCTAGTGTCACTGCCTCTCCCACACTTCACTTTTCTCCCTTGATGGTTCCAGGTATCTCCACTCCTGGACTGCAAAATCAGCCACTCCCCTCCTTTTGTTAGCAAACATTTACATTTACCTTTCCAACACTCACTGTCAGATCTGATAGCAATCATTCCCTCTTGAACCACAGGAGTCCTTTCCCCCTCACATTTTATCAACCCCATCCAGACAGGTTGGAAACAATTCAGTGGAGGTTCTGCCTTTCCCTGTATTCTCTGGATCTAGGTTCCCTATTGAAAGCTTGTAAGCCTTCTTGCCTTTGTAGTCCCCCCATTTCGGGTAGCCAATGTCTAAGTTCCACCTCCCTGTTGACCCTGTATACCAAGGGGGTGGGAATAATCCTCAATGTAGAGATTTGTCTGCTCCTTTGTCATACTGCATCCACAAGCATAGGTCAAGATCACTGACTTATAGTTAGTGGGTTACTCCTTTTATTTTTTCTTCTTCCCTCTTCTTTCTTCCTCTAGTCATGTTCTGATCATCTAACCATGGATGCCAGGTCAAATGGGTACTATCTGTAAGTGTGGGTGTTCTTGTGCATCTCACCTCACCCGGATGGCTCACATCCCATTCTAGTCCTCTGGGGCCATGTCCCTGACCCTGGGCCTAGGAGTCCCCAGGTCTCAATCCAGGTTAACAGGAGTCTATTGAATATGGTCAGACTTAGTTCACAACTTCATTGCTGTTTTTCCTCCTCTTCCCTTTATTGGTGACCAATGTGGTCAGCAGCAGGACCATATGCCTGCTAGTGTATTCTATTTGTGTTTCAGTCTTGGAAGGGGTTTGCCTTGAGGGGACCTGACCACTTGCCTTGATGGCTCCCTGGGGAACAACTTAAAACAGACTTTTTAAAATAGAAAAATAACTTAATAAATTATTGGGTCACTTGTAATTTACTCTGCAAATTAATACACCTGCACATCAAAATTAAAAAATGAGGAAAATCAAGAAGATTTAGTCAACATTAACACAACAGAAATGAAAAGGAAAAGGAAACCCACAAACAAAATAAACTTGGTCCAGAAAAATTACATGTAGCATAGAAACCAGCAACACCACAGGAAAACACACAGCAAAATGACAGCAATAAATTTATAACTATTGATAATTACACTAAAAGTAAATTGATTAAATGAACCAATCAAGAGACAGAGGTTATGAGAATGAGTTAAAAAATCAGGATCCTTCACTATGTGGTCTGCAAGAGACACAATAAAAAGATGGAGACAGCCTAAATGTCCATCAACAGAGAAGTGGTTAAACAAACTTTGATACATACACACAGTGGAGTCTTTAACTCCACAATGTTAAAGAATAATGGTGAATCTGAAAAACACCCCACAAAATGGCTAAACCTAGAGGACATTATGTTGAGTGAAATTAGGCAATCATAAAAGTACAAATATTGTTCAGACCAATGTTGTAAAAAAAATTAAGAAAAGGTTTTCTTTATCAAGAAATAATCTACGATGGTAACAGGGGGAGGTGGAGTGAAAATCATTCATGGGCTAGGGGGTAGAAAGACGTTGGTAGAGGGAGACACAGGAAAGAATGTAATCGTTAAAATGAATAGAGGTAAATACTGTCAACTGATGACACATGGATGGGATTGCAAATATTGTAATGAAGCAAAGTATATGATTTGTTGAATGTAAAACTGATAATCTGCTCTATAAATTTTCCCTCAATTTGCAATGAAAATGTTTGTTTTATTATTTTTTTTTAAAGAAGAAGAAAAGAAAACACTGCAGGAAAAAAAAAAAAGTATTATCTAGACTGGACAAATGGTCTAACTCGCCCTCCTCTTCCTAACCTTCTGAATGCATCTACCAAGTTATATTTCAGGATGATTTTACCTCTACTAACCCACTCGACATCACTTAACAACAACACATCTGGCAGATATGACTGCGATTTAAGTCTTAATTCTTAACTACTAAGATACAAAGAAGAGGTTAAGCAATGAAAGCTGAAAACTACTTACTGGAAAGAAAGTGCTGGGATGCCGGGCCAAAGTCCCTGTGGGCTTCATGCAGCTGTCTGATGCGGTCCTCAATGGCCACCTGGGAGGAAAAGGAGAAAATGATGACCTTTCTTCAGATATAATGAGAAGTACTTATAACAATGTGTCCTTTTTGGCAAGGTCTTTTGGGTGTCTAAGACCAAGAACACTAAAGTAACAATTCATAACCCCAGTTTTAATATCTGCTTACACTATATGACTCCAAGACCCAGTTTGATCAAACCAAGGCCAAACAAAAAGGATCCTTTTCTTGTTAATGTGACAATGAGATTTTCACACTCAACTCATTGAAAACCACAAATGAACTTCTACTCCAACTGTTG
>NW_006408657.1:976746-985617 GCF_000296735.1 Chrysochloris asiatica
CCATATTGCTTTCCAGAGAGGTTGGATCATTTTGCAGTCCCACCAGCAATGCAGGAGTGACATTGACCTAATTTTTGTTCCTATTAGATTTATCTATAATGTCCTGTCAGCTTAATGAATACCATTCTAGGAGAAAAATGTAGTAAGATGTTTATGGGTGAAATAGTGTTCTTTGTCATCTGGCATTTTCCTTGATACTAGTGGCAGCTTATGTATCATGACTCTGTAACTCTGGGTCTTGATTTGGTTATGAACAGTCCATAGTAGACAAGGGTTGATGAGAGCTTTCATAGAGCTGCCAGCTCCAGGGTGGGGTTAGCTCTTAGGGTATACAGAATCCCCAAGTGGTAAAATAGATTTTTTTTTTTAAAGTGGCTTGGTTGACTGTCAAATCTGACCTTTCAACAGCAGTCAACAGCTTAGCATAAATCTAGAACAACTGCCTTTTTTCCACTTGCTCCTTGACCTTGCCCATGTTTTCTTGGACCACATACATATTTGGATAACCAAGTGGAGTTCAAAAAATGCAAAATTTCCTGCATTGTTATGTACAGAAAAGCACGAGGAACATCCTAAATCTAACTTTCCAGCCTCATGACCCTAAACTTCCAATCAAACTCTATGTGTTAAGTCCCAACAAACTACCTGCTTATCCCATGATATTCCATTTCACTCATGATTGTATGCTTTGTTCATGCTGTTCCTTCTCTCTGGAATACTCTTTTCTGCACCAGTTCAATTTTAGTTATATATTTATCTGCTTAGACTTCTTGTGGTGTGTGATAAGATCAGCACTGGACTGAGAACCATGAGGTCAGCTGTTCAAACCCACCAGCTGCTCCTCGGAAATCCTATGCAGGGTCACTTTGAGTCAGAGTCGACTTGACGACACTTACCACCACCAACAACAACGAAATTACTTTCCAATTTCGAGGTTCAAATTACAGTAAAATCTGTGGGAGTTGAAACTCAGTGTTTATCTGGGTCTCCCAAGTTTTTCCTATAATTGCTATCCCTCTCAATTATAGGAAAATATTTGCGCTTTCCTTCTCTTCCACCGTACAGTTTCCAGCTTTTGTAGGTTTTACTGTAGTTGCTTTCTCAGCGTCTTCATTGCACGTGGTCTATACTTGCATGTTATTTAGTTATGTGGACATGAATATTGCCTGCAATCGGTAGTAATTTCTCTTTAATGGCAGGGACCATTCCTTGATTAACTCTGAACACCCACTGCAGAATATGTTGAACCCTGCACATGTTGTTGTTGGTGGTTATGTGCTGTGGAGTTGGTTCTGACTCATAGCGACCCGGTACAGGGTTTCCAAGGCTGTAAATCTTTACGGGAGCAGAAAGTCTCATCTTTCTCCCGCGGAACAGCTGGTAGTTTCGAACTGATGACCCTGAGGTTAGCAGCCCGATTTGGAACCACTACGCTACCAGAGCTCCTTTTCTGACTCATAGTGACCCTGAATAGAGTTTCCAAGACTGTAAATCCTTATAGGAGCAGAAAACCACATCTTTGTCCTGAGGAACTGCTGGTAGTTTCAAACTGCTGACCTTGCGGTTCACAGCCTGATTTGTAATCATTATGCTCCCAGAGCTCCTTACAGTGGTAGCAAATATTTGTTCAATAACTAGTTGACAGTCTCACTCACTCAGTGCCTTTGAGTTGATTCCAACTCATAGCTGCTAAGATGCAAAAAATGATAAGACCATGCAAGCTGAAAACAACTTACTGGAAAGAAAGTACTGTGATGCGGTTGCATTAATATTGATTGTTAATGATTGAGCAACAATTAATCATTGACAACTAATAAATAATCAATTTTGTTGTGGTGGTTGTCTGCCATCGAGTCTGTTTTCTGATTATATAGGGTTTCTGAGGCTGTAAATCTTTACAGGAGCAGAAAACCTCAGATTTCTTCCACAGAGAGGTTGGTACATTCAAATTGTTGATCTTGTGGTTATCAACCAATAACGCACTACGCTACCAGGGCTCCTTAAATAATCAATAGTTGATTAATAATCAATTATCAAAGAAGCAAAGGTAAAAGGTTAAATCTGGGATAATATAGGCTGGATGGGGTGATGCAAAGTTTTCCAAGGCTGTAAATTTTTATGGGAGCAGAATGTCTCAACTTTCTCTCACCGAGTAAGCAGCTGGTGGGTTTAAACTGCTCACCTTGTGGTTAGCAGTCCACTGCTTATCTTATAGCACCACCAAGGCTCCTTTAGGTGACCATCCCAATGAATAAATAAACCAGTGAGGGAGAGAAACAAACAAGATAACCGATTGCATGCTCTGGATAAACCAAAAACCAACGCGAGTAGCATCGAGTTGCTTCTGCCTCACAGTGACCCTATAGGGCAGACTAGAACTTCTCCTTAGGGTTTCTGAGACTGTCAGTCTTTATGGGAGCAAACAGTCTCATAATTCCCCTTGGAGCAGATGATGAATTTGAACCACTGATCTTGCAGTCAGCCAAATGCCTAACCCACAGTGCCACCAGGGCTCTTTATGTCCCAGGTAAGTTATTCTAAATGTGGATACGATATGACATACCTCATAGACTTTTGCAGGAATTAAATAAGATGATACATGTAAAGTGTTTAGTCCACTTTCAGTCACATGGTAATTGCTCAATAAAGGTTAGTGGCTATTGAGATTGTTGCTGTTATGGTTAATAGAAACAGTTTATAATGTGCAAGGTCCCACATGCAATACAAAGACTAATATTTATTAAGCACTATACATGTGCCAGTATGAATTAACTTGCTTAATCCTCACAATAACCCTGTAGTAGGAATCATTATCATCCTCTGGAGTAGTGAGGTGGTGCTGTAGGATAAACCAACCACAAGGTCAGTGGTTCAATACCACCAGTTGCTCCTTGGAAACCTTATACAGGGTCGCTACGAGTCAGAGTTGACTCAACGGCACTTAATACAGCAACTTTATTGGGATAGAAACAGAAGCATGGAAGGTTAAAATACAAAAAGAACAAAAGCATAAAACAAAATGTGCCTAAAATTAAAACCAGCTGTTGAGTCCATTTCGGCTGAATGCGGCCGCATGTTTGTCAGAGTAAAACTGTGCTCCGTGGGGTTTTCAGTGACTGATATTTTCGGAGTGGACTCACATGGTCAGCCAAGTCAGCAGTCAAGCATGTTAATCGTTAACACCACCCAAGAAAGGCAAGTAGCTAGTATACTGGCAGAGCCAGGATACAAATTCATTCAATTCGACTCTTAGTCTTAACAACTATCCTGGAGCTTACAAAAAAAAAAAAAAAAAAAAGCATTTTGTAAATACATCTAAAAGCAGTTGGCTTTTATTTTTTCAATCAATTAACTGAATGAATGCCTACCACATCTAGTGTACACATTTATGAATCTTCATAATCCAGTTGTTAGTCTTGAAGAATGTGGTACCATACGATTACAGCGAATGGGTTGTAGAACACATGCAAGTGAGTATTCGGAATATGTAATTACTTCTACATGAGGATTAAGCCATTTCATGAACACATTATTCAAGGGATGAATTTTTGAGTACTTGGAATGAGCAGTAAGGGTGAGGAGGCACTATGGGAGTGATCACTGACCCGAAATCCTTTCTCATAGTAAGAAAACAAAATTCCTAAGGGAAGACGCAGAGGCTAGGAGTAGGACTTTGACAGATCATGGCCCCAGGTACTGTTAGCGACTTCATGAGGACCACACAGATCCAGTATCTGAGTCCACTGTAGGCCTCCAGATTCTGAAGGTCTCTTGCTTTTTTCTTTTATAAGGAAGAAGGACTCCAACAGCAGTTTTCAGAGTACATCCAATATTGTCAGGAATTTAAAAAGGGATAAAAGTGAATTTCCACTTCTATAACTCTGACTCAGAGAAGGTATGAAGGGGACTAAATTTTTGTAAATTTATAGAATAACGAAATGAAATATTCCAGAAATTATCTAAAATAGTTAAAGAATTAAGCTTAAACTATTTCTTTTCACAAATTATCTTTAGAGAAAGATTTTTCTGTGGATTGAATGCACAAACAACTTAAAAAAAGGAATCATTTTAAAGACAGAGAAATACATGAAGGTACACAAGATTCTCACAAATTGTAGCTACTTGGGAACAAAGCACTTTATTCTGTGAGTATTCAATTAAATATAATTGCATTATAATGCATTAGACCTTTCTAACTAACTGTGTTTTTGAAGTAATATAACATAGTCTAAGATTCCTGGTATGGTGCTGTAGGATCAGCACTGGACTGAGAACCACAAGGTCAGCAATTCAAACCCACCAGCTGCTCCTTGGAAACCAAGTACGGAGTCCAAATGAGTCAGAATTAACTCCATGGCACTTAACGACAGCAGCTATACAGAATCCAAGAAGCAAAAGCCAGAAATTGTACACCTGTAGTCTGAATTCGGTGTCCTGGTGTGGTGCTGTAAAATTAACACTGGACTGCTAACTGCAAGGTTGGCAGTTCAAACCCACCAGATGCTCCTTGGAAAGCCTATACAGGGTCACCATGAATCAGAACCGACTTGATGGCACACAACCACCAGCAACCACCACTCTGCATTCAAGAATCCCTGGTGGCACAATGAGTTAGACATTAGGCTGCTAAACAAAAGTCATTGGTTCAAATCCACCGGTCGCTCCTCAGAGGAACGTTGAGGCTGTATGCTCCCATAAAGATTTGTAGTCTCAGAAACCCTATGTAGGGTTGCTGTGAGGTGGAAGTGGATATGAGTTGAAACTTACTCAACGGCAGGGAGAGTTTTTTGGTTTTGTTTTTGCTTTGCATTCGGGAGCTGTGGTGGAGCAATGGTTAAGTGCTCAACTGTGAACTGAAAGGTGGATGGTTGGAACACATCAGCAACTTCACCGGAGAAAAGACTTGCCTATCTGCCTCAGTAAAAATTAGAGCCTAGGAAACCCCACAGGCTAGTTCTACTCTGCCATATCCGGTTGCTATGAGTTAGAATCAACTCAATGGCACACAACACAATCTGGCATTCTGGTATAATTCGTTTCTTAGTCTGTTAATTATTTGTTTGGAGACCCTGAGTGGTGGAAATGGTTCATGCTTGACTGCTAACCAAAAAGTTAGAGGCACTTCAGAAAAGAAAACCTGGCCATCTGCTTCTGGAAAAATCAGTCATTGAAAGCCCAGTGTAGCATAGTCCTAAGTCAGAGTTGACTCGATGACAGCTAGCTTAATTATTTTTTCACTTTGGAAGTATTGAATACTTATAAGGAACTTAATACTGACAGAGATACATAAGAAATGAGTCTCATAGCTGCTGTTCTTTAGAAGTTGGAGGCGAACAGTAACAAGAAGCTGAGAAGAAAGAAGTCTGGGGCAGGAGAGAGAGCACGGATGTTGGAGACGGCAGTGAGATGCATTTAGCCAGGAACACTGGAAGCAGAAGATGCAAGAGAAGGTGTTACAGACTTTTGAGACTCAAGATTTACCATATAGGTCAAGGGACCCACTAAAGATTTCTGTGAGGTGACTGGCTATTTTAGAGGAAAGTTGTGCTTAGGGAGATTAGTCTGTTGGTGTGGAATGAAACCGATTTCAAAGGGGCCGGGAGGCTGGAACCAGTTAGAGGCTGTTACAATTAAGTGGAGTAGGGGTGATGTGTGTTGGAATTAAGACTGTATTGCCTCAAATGAAAAAGAAGGTACAGATTGAAAGGCATGTTGAAAGAAGGAAGGATTAATCAATTTTAATGTTGGAGTTTAGGATTTAAAGAAACAAATACAACTCGTAGATTTCAAATGTAGAAGACAGGGAGAATGAGAATATCATGGGTGAAAATATGGAGATTAGAAAAAGGAGGAGTGGTGTATATGTGTATGAATTCATTGGGAACACCATGAGTTTTATCTAACAGTGGAACCTTTAACTTGAGATGCCATGTGTAGGCAGTTAGGAATGAGCAATTTGTCTCAGCTGTTCAAAGAAGGAAAGGAAAATGAGAATAAAGGTGGCAAGATTGAACTTTGGAAGGTGGGAGGAGAACGAAGAGCTAAAGGAGTTAAAATAGAATTATTTAAAGAGACAGAAGGAAGGAACCTAGTTTCCTCTGAATTAATAGACCATACCTCTGTTTCCTTTGATAAAGAGTATGGAAGTATACCTCCTGTTTTTACTATTAGATCATGGATCACAAAGCTTAGAACTGGAAGAAACCTTATCTATTGATACACGAGGGACTATTTTTTAGCGCAATCCCAGATGGGCTGAACACTGCCATCTGGTTCATGAGTTCTTATAATCTAGTTTGGAGCAATTATTCAATACACGCATGTCACTGGAGAAAATAGATCTTTTGGGGTTTTTTAATGATTTGTTGTGAGGGCAGGGACACATTTTTGTGTGACTAGCTCAGTACCTGGCATATAGCAGGTGCTTAATTAATACTAGCGGAATTAATTCATGTACAGTTATCAAAGGATCTTCACCATAGCAACTACATTTTGAAAGAAGAATTTCATTTTCAAGATTTCCAACACAAATTTTTGGAAAGACCTCCCTCACTTTTTCATTCCCCTTCTTCCTTTCCCTTCTCTTCTCCCTTCCCTCCCTCCTCCCCTTGCCTTTATTCCTCTCTTCCTCTCTTTTTCCTTAACCAATATTCAAAGCCAAGGAAATAAAGAAGAAAACCATTTAGATTCGTTTTGCTTATGATATTGGATTGATAAAAGTAATAACAAGCAAAAACATTGTAAGCAAGCACTTAAATCACAAAGCTAGAGCCTAAGCCTTCTCCCTATTTGTTTTACTCTAATTGTTAAATAACCATATTTTGAAACTATGAAGACGGTATAGTATCCACTTTTACTTTGTCATTTCAGATGATTTCCAAAAGTAGTGCACTGTTTGCCGAGACTTCGTTTCTAGGTACCTTTTTCTCCAGTAAGAAAACTCACCACATTCATTCAAAGGAAAGTTACCAGTGCCTAGATCATAGGAGGTGCTCAATAAATAATTGATAGATTAATTAATAAAAGGACTTTTTGAGTTGTTATGATTAGCTGGTAGGCATTGTGTTAAATATGACTGTGGTAGACCTGTAAGTGTAATTTTGGGGATAATGAATGAGCACCAAATCATTCAACTGAATCAACAAATAACAATCTGAATTCTCATATGAGACTGTTTTCCAATACTGTTTGCTCCTTTGTGTATTTTTTAAAGTCGCATTTTATTGGGTTTTCAGTGAGAGTTTGCACAGTAAATTAAACTCCCATTAAACATTGATATTGGTTACATTTTTCAAAATGTGTCACCATTTCCATGAATTCTCTTCTGGTTGCTCCTTTCCTAGTAATTTAGTTTCCCTGCCTCCTTACCTTATCACTTTTATTTTAGGGTAGTTGTTGACAATTTGGTCTCATAAAATCAGAACAAAACATTGCCAGTGAGTGGATTCTGACTTAAAGCAGTCCTATAGGGTAGACTAGAACTGCCTTATAGAGTTTCCAAGGAGCTCTGGTAGCGTAGTGGTTATGAATCAGGCTGCGAACCTTAAGGTCAGCAGTTCGAAACTACCAGCTGTTCCGTGAGAGAAAGATGAGGCTTTCTGCTCCCTTAAAGATTTACAGCCTTGGAAACCCTGTACAGGGTGGCTATGAGTCGATTCCTACTCCATGGCACAAAACCACCACCACCACCATAGAGTTTCCAAGATTGTAAATTTTCATAGAAGCAGACTGCCATGTCTTTGTCCTGTAGAGCAGCTGGTGGGTTCAAACTGTGACCTTTTAGTTTACAGCTGAGTGCTTTAAGCACTGCACCAGCAAGACTCCTTCATTTGATCACATATAGGTGATTTTTTTTAAAGGAGCTCAGTACTCACTGGTTATACTCTAGTTTATGAACCATTCTGTTATTTAGCTAAAAGCTAGCCTCGGGGGTTCATTTCAGTTCAAAAGTTAAAGAATATCCCAGAGCGATAGTCTCTGCAAGTCCTCCAATCTCAACTGGCCATGTATGTCTGGACTCTTTAAAAATTTGAGTTCTGTTCCACATTCACCACTACCACCTTCCCACTGCCCCCATCCCTGCCCAGTTATCAGGTATCTATTGTGGAACATTTCAGAACAGTTGGTAATGGTAGCCAGGAGCCATCTAGTTCTTCTGGTCTCTGAGTAGATGAGGTCATGTATTTGTTGTGTAGACTAGTTTCTTTTCTGAATCTTTGGTTTCCTTCTTTCTCTTTTATTCTGGACAAGTAGAAACCAGTAATTGTATCGTAGATGGTTGCTTGCAAGTTTAAGACCCAAACACTATAATTCAAACTAGGATGTAAAACATTAACTTTATGATCTGTATATTATGTCAACTATGGTCCTAAATCTTCAAACCTAAAAATTCAATATGCAAGGGATTTGGTTATGTCTAACAGGATCCATAACAGCTCCTTACATGATTTGTTGTTGTTGCTAAGTGCCATTGAGTCGGTACCGACTCACAGCGACATTATGGACCGCAGAACAAAACACTGCCCGATCCTGGGCCAACCTCACTACCCTTGCCGCGCTTGAGTCCATCCATGCTGCCACTTGTCTATTCCATCTCATTGGGGGTCTTCTTCTCTTTCTCTGTCCCTCCACCTACCAAACATGATATCCTTCTCCAGTGACAGGTCCCTCATGACAATATATCTGAAGTATGAGAGATGAAGTTTGGCCATCCTGGTCTCCAAGGTGCACTCTGGATGCACTTCTTTAAAACGTATCTATTGGTTCTTTTGTCAGCCCATGGCACTTTCAATATTCTCCTCCAACACCATAACTCAAAAGCATCAATTCTTCTATGGTCTTCCTTATTCACTGTCCAGCTTTCACATGCAT
>NW_006408657.1:988506-995905 GCF_000296735.1 Chrysochloris asiatica
TCATGAGGTACAATGCTGTCTGTGATAGGATAATATCCATGCGCCTACAGGAAGCCCAGTTAATAACACTTTTATGTGGTTTAACCTCTGTGTATTTTGAAAGATGACTTTATTTTATTCTTACTTCAAAATAGCTTTAAGTAAAAAGAAAAAGAAAGAAAGAGTAAAAGGAGAAACAACAGCATTGTGATTCTTAGAAATTATTTCAAATACATTTTTTGAAATGCAAATGTTTGAATTTCGTTTTGAATTTTCAAGGTCTTCCACTTTTTATCTTGATCTGTTAAAGTACTTATAAGTTTTTTTTTTATCTTCAATGGAGGTTTAAGAGGCCAAAGAATCCTTTCCTTATGTGAAATAAATACCTTGCTGGAGAATGTGGTCTCTTCCAAGTGTCCAAATGTTCTTACTGACTGTTGTTTTTGTTGTTATTATGTGCCGTGGAGTCTGTTCCGACTCATAGCGACACTGTACAGGATTTCTGAGGCTGTAAATCTTTACAGGAACAGAAAACTTCATCTTTCTCCCGGGGAACTGCTGGTAGTTTCGAACTGCTGACCCTGAGGTTCGCAGAATGATTCTTGTTGTTGTTGTTATGTGCCATCGAGTCGGTTCCGACCCATAGCGACCCTGTATAGGGTTTCCGAGGGTGTAAATCTTTACGGGAGTAGAAAGCCTCATCTTTCTCCCGCGGAGCAGCTGGTAGTTTCGAACCGCTGACCTTAAGGTTCGCAGCCCAATTCGTAACCTTCGTAAATCCTTATTACTCCCAGTCTTGGGAAAAATTGTAACTGGGCACATACATTTCGATTTCCTAGCTCTCAGTTTGTCTAGACCCTTGATAAATATCATGGCATGCAAGAATTAGATGTCACACCTACATTAATGAACCCATTTATAAACATAACAGAAATACCTCTTTCTGTGTTGTTAGGCTAGTGAATAAACTACACACACACACACAATTGCTGGGCGAGTGTCAGGAAATGTTTCAGTGTGTATGGTTTTGTGAGTTCAACTGTCTGTTTTGGAAAAGGGCCTTGTAATTTATCCTTATTTCCAAATCCTTATATGCAACACTCATAAATATATACCCTAAATTATCCTGGAAACTCTCCTGATATATATTTACAATGTCCATTAAGATTCTTTTAACAAAGCAGAGGACTGGTAAAGGCAAGGTTAATAGTTCAAACCCACCAGCTGCTCTTGGAAACCTTACACAGGGTGGCTATGAGTCTGAACTGACTCCATGGCATTTAACAACAACAACAATCCTTTTCAGTTAAAATCCATTCTTTTTCTAATTCTTATTTGAGTTACTAGGGGTGGGGTAGGGATGGGGGAATGGTCTGAGATAAGTTTTAGAATGAGAGTTGTTGATAGGTACAGCTTTGTGACAAAACAATTTGGGATTGTTGAATGAAGAGATTAGCTGAATTCTCTTATCCTTGAATTTGTTTCTGTGTTTCCTTGACACCGAGACACTTAGGGGTTAAATCATTTTCTGCATTTGACTTCAGGATAGATCACTGGAAAGCAAACAGCGCTAGCGCAACGTTCCCTTTGAGTAGGAGCATAATTATTAGTTGATTTTCTGTGATTTATGGCATGGATGCTAATCTGTGTCATCTGAGACCATCGTTAATCCACCTCTTTTGTATTCCTCTCTCATAGCTTTTTTTGTATTTCTGTGTCAATTTCCTTCTTCTTACTCTGTGACTTATTTTCTTATGCCTTCTTTTCCATTTTCTCTCTTCTTTGTCTACCTTTCCACTCCCCTTCAGCTCCACCCCCCATTATATTCTGTAGAATCATCCAGAAAAGTAGACAGATTCTGCTGAGGGAAACAGAGAGTGATTACAATGATCTGGCTGTGCTTTACTGAATCCCTGCAAGGCAGGCAAGCAATGAAGTGAACAGGAACCCCTAGTATGTTCAGTGCTTCTCTAGGAACATTCTTCCTCTAATTCTGAGGAACTCTGTCATCATCCAGAAAGCAAGACAGGACAAACAGCGAGTCCTTTGTCCATTGGTAAGCCTTTCTTTTTCACCTCACTGACTTCTAAAATGTATTTTGGAAGTTTGTTTATTGTTTTTCATGCTTATGCAACTGCCTCTTTCTGTGATGATGCAGTCAGATTATATCAACATTAAACTGACTTCATAGACCCAAGTACCTTAAGGGTATCATTAATTTTAATTTATATAAGCAGCAATCAACCTCCTATGCTATCTTCATTTGTCAAATTCTTCCATTTTAGTTGCATCTACAGACTTTCATGCAAAAATGTGACAGAAGGAGAAGAGTTATAGAAAGCATTTCTTCTGCTTTCTTTTTCTTTCTTTTATTTTGGTCTCAAAGAGATAAAAGTTGAATTACTCTGCTTAGATGATGTAACTTGATGCAGATTTTATCTTAAAAAAATAGGTTCCTTTTTAAAAGCTTTCCTAATGTATCTCATGATTTGCAGCAGGACAGAAAGTCAAGTGGCTCTCACCTTGCAACACCATTACATTAAATCATTTACATTCCAGCCTCAGCTATTTATTCCTGAGCTTTATTTATTCTGCATTTGGAAGATATCATTCTCACAGAAATTTTCTGAAACCATTAGAGTATTCCTTTCGAGGGGCATTTTAGGTCAGAAGTAGCATAATGTTCACATGGTAATTATATAATTATGTCTCCTGGTATTAGAACACAGGAGTGTTCCTAAAGACCAGAAGTGGCTATTTGAAATCATCATCAATAGTCTAAAATAGATTGGTATCATCTTAAAAACTAAATACAACAAAAAACCCCAGCATATGTAGCAGTTTGTGAATTTGTACTAAAAGGTTGAAATCCTGAGGAGAAATAAAATCCCGAGGATCAAGGAACAGAAACTAAACACATTTTTTTTTTTTTTTGCCTTCATTATGAAGCTCTTCTATTTTGGGTAAAGATAAATGTGTAGATTTTCAGTTTGTTCTACTAATCATCTTTTTAATGAAAGTTGGGAGGGAGAATTTGCTGAAGTATGCGTGCACCAATCCATAACCAAGGAAATCAAGACTCCTTAAGCGCCACACCATCCTCACATCATTTCCAAAGTTCCCTGACCTTGACTTCTTTCACAGTCAATTTGACTGTATATCAAAGAACCTTGTCTGCCAGGAGCCCCCTCTCTCCAGTTCCCAGCTCTCCTCCTCCTGGCTTCTGAAAAGCGCCTTTCTTTTCTCTCACTGACGCAGAGCTGCCAAATCAGTATCAGGCCGACTATACAAATCAATAAACAGGAAGATCTCATCTACTGTACTTCCAAATCCTACTACATTCATCCACGGCTCTGTTCTCTGCATAGAAGAAGATAAAGCTCAAGTGAACTAAATAAGTACACATTGTGTGTTTTAATGAAGGACAGAAGATGGAAACAATACACATGTTTTGTTTTTGGATTTGCCAGAAGTGGAATGAAAACTTGGACATGTATTCACTTCCTCTCACTCTCCAGCCTCTCTCCCTCTGCCTTTTCTACCCTCTTCTGACCTAACCCTCCCCTCCTCTCCTCTGGCCCCCTCAGTCTTCACTCCACCTCACCCAAATGCCAAGGTGGTTTGTAAACTCGCTGTATAAGTCATACGACTTCCCTGAACTACTTCAGTTATTTTTACCTCAAATCTAAACCAAGCCTATTTATTTTTTCAAGTGACTTTACATAGTGCAGAAAACTACAGGGACAAAGAGAATACCAAAATACAATATGATCTTTTATAGACGAAACAAAAGATTGAATTTCTAGGTCATCAAGGAAGTAAGTACACTTCCCTGAGCAATAATCTGAGGTACTTTATGAGATTCTTCCTTTCACTAAAGCAAGAAATCCTAAAATCCATCAGGATACGTGCACTGTACCTTGACTCTCTTTTTAATCCTCAAGTGAAACCAAGACAGTAGAGTGTAATAAAAATGCATATAGCCCCAGGCTTTGTGCCTTAGCAAAGAGAGAAAAAAGAAGCTTCGTGACTTAATATGTCTACTGTGAATAATCAGCCACTGCATTTGGGGATCTTACTTTATAATCTTAATGTATAGCAGTAAACTCCATGTTCATGGTGTGACAAGAATAAAAGATTTATTTTTTTCTTTCTAGAAAAGAGATCTTTTCCTCTCTTTTCTTTCTTTCCCACCCCCTTTGTTATTTTCTAAGAGAAATAGATATACAAATGTGTCAACTGAAAAGAAACTAAACAAGGGGAAGAAAGCACTTGAGTCTGAGTAATGTATTTCCTGCACTTTACCTGAATTCTCAATGAGATGAGGACAAGCTAAGTAAAGTAGGGGCCCTTGGTGATGCAACCATGGGCCTAAACTTGGTTTGGGCGCCCTGTCTGTCCCACTCCCAGATGTTTATTCTGGACTTCCCAAGTACCGATTCGTGAATATCCCTAGGAAAATCAAAAATAGCTCATAACAGACTTATAGTACCACAACTGTGAATATTTGCATTTTAAGAGCAACTTTAATTAAATAATTAAGCAATTAATTACTCAGATACTTATTGAGTGCTTATGAAGCACTTTGCTAGGAGAAGAAGACAGAAAAAATAAATAAGAAAGGGAAAAGCCTATCTTCAGTGAATTTATGGATTAGATACTCACAAATAAGTGTAATAAAGTAACAAGTGAAAGGTTTTCAGATAGGGCAATCCCCCTTTGATTTGACAGTGAATCACAATTACTTGGGAAGTTTTCTTTAAAAACAAACCAACTAACAAACAGATTCTTAGCTCTCCTCTCTAGAATTTCTTATAGTGTCTGTTTGGGATAGGGCTTGAGAATCTGTATTTTTTGTCATGCTTCCTGGGTGATTCTCATGTGCGATTCAGTTTTGGAGCCACTGGCATAATGAAAAGGTCACCATTTGTGTGAGCCAGGAAGATCTGAGTTGGAATCCTTTACTCGCCATTTGACCTTCAGCATGTAATCGAATAGTTTGTGAACTTTAGTTTCCCCATCTGTAAACACAAATACCAAATGATAATAATAGTGACCCCCCAAAAAAACTAACACTTAAAAAAAAAATTGTGGTAAGGATAATCCTGCTTGGAGTATCATGTTGTTGTTATGTGCCATCGAGTCGTTTCCGACCCATAGCGACCCTGTATAGGGTTTCCGAGGGTGTAAATCTTTACGGGAGTAGAAAGCCTCATCTTTCTCCCGCGGTGCAGCTGGTAGTTTCGAATCGCTGACCTTAAGATTCACAGCCCGATTCGTAACCACTAAGCTACCAGAGCTCTCAGTACAATGAACTGACAGATGGGTGGTAGTGCTTGAGACTAAGTCTGGAGATCTGCATCCAAAAATTAGCTAATAAAAACTGAGACTTCAACTCCCTTACTTTAGATGTATTATCAGGAGGGGCTGATCGCTGGAGAGGAACATCATGTTTGGCAAAGTGGAGGAGCAGTGAAGGTAAGGGAAATCCTCAATGAGATTGGCTGACACCATAGCAGCAACAATGGACTCAACTATACCAATGTCATGAAGACGGCACAGGACTGGGCAACATGTAGTCTCTGTGAGTCAGTCAGCTCAATGGTTACTAACAAGTATATATAACAAAACACTTGCCATTTTAACATTTTTTACTCAAAAATTTAGTGACATTAATTACATTCATCACTGTAGGAACAGCACTGGACTGTGAACCACAATGTCAGCAGTTCAAACCCAACAGACGCTCCTTGGAAATACTAAAGAGGGTCGCTGTGAATCAGAACTGGATCCACAACACTTAAAAACAACAACAACATCATGTTGTGCAACGATCATCACTATCTTCTGTCACAATTCTTCTGTCACTCTTAGCAGAAGCTCAGTGCCTACTAAGCAATGATTTCCTCTTTCCCCTCTCTGGTAACTACTAATACAATCTAGTTACTATACATTTGCTTATCCTAGCTATTTCATGTAAGTGAAATCCTGCACTAGTTCTAGTGACTGACATATTTTATGTAGCATAATGTTTTCAAGTCTCATCCATGTTGTAGCATGTTTTAGGACTTCATTTCACTTTATGATAGAGAAATACTCCATTGTATTGTATATCACATTTTGTTTAACCATCCATTTACTGATGCATGTTTAGATTGTTCAAATGCTATTTAAAGAGCTTTATAGGTGCATTTCACTTAAACTTTTCCTACCTGAAAAGTAAACTCAGTGAGGGACGTTCTCAGTTTACTTCATTCACCACAGTGTCCCCAAGACCCTGTTATAGAGTAGGCAACCATTTAAATATTTAAAAGAATGAGCAACTCTATGAGAAAGGAATCCAAACGCCTAGAAGGAAGACCAGTTAATAGTATTATTACTTAAATGTACACACCAACCACTAAAGTCAGTGACGATGAAATTGAAAAATGCTACCAACGTTTTCAGTCTTAAGTTGATGAAACATGCAACCAAGATGTATTGCTAATTACTGGCAACTGGAATGCAAATGTTGGAAACACAGAGGAAGGATCAGTACTTGGAAAATATGGCCTTGGTGATAGAAATGATGCTGGAGATCACATGATAGAATTTTGCAAGACCAATGACTTCTTCATTGCAAATACCTTTTTAAAACAACAAAAAAAGATGACTATACACATGGACCTCACCAGATAGAATAGACAGAAATCAAACTGACTACATTTGTGGAAAGAAACAGCGGAAAAGCTACCACCATCATCAGCCAAAACAAGGCCCAGGGCAGACTCTGGAATAAACCATCAATTGCTCATATATAAGTTCAGGCCAATTCCAAAGAGAAGTGACCCAACAGAATGCAGAAATCATTGGACAGTCTCTTTGATATCCCATGCCAGTAAAGTTTTACTCAAGGTAATACAGAAATGGCTGCAAGCATACATTGACAGAGAACTTCCAGAGGTTCAAGCTGGATTCAGAAGAGAGTGTGGAACGAGGGATATCATTGCTGATGTCCGATGGATCCTGGCTGAAAGCAAAGAATAACAGAAAGATGTTTACCTGTGCTTTATTAACTATGCAAAGGCTTTCGATTGTGTGGATCATGACATTGTAAAGTATGAGTATTCTGTAACACTGAATTGTGCTCATGAGGAATCTGTACATGGACCAAGAGGCAGTTGTTTGAACAGAAGATGGGAACACTGAATGATTTCAAATTAAGAAAGGTATGCGACAGGGTTGTATTCTTTCACCATACTTATTCAACCTGTATGCTGAGCAAATAATCCCAAAAGCTGGGTTTTATGAAGAAAAACGTGGCATCAGGATTGGAGGAAGACTCATTAACAATCTGCGATATGCAGATTATAAAACCTTGCTTGCTGAAAGTGAAGAGGACCTAAAACAATTACTGAAGAAGATCAAGAGCACAGCCTTC
>NW_006408657.1:997056-998692 GCF_000296735.1 Chrysochloris asiatica
TTTTTAAATAGGGACATGGCTTGTCAGAGTGGTGTTTTCAGATGAAATGAGCATGAAAAATGTGGAGAAAGGTTGATCAGTTTGAAAACTAGAGAACTCTTCCAGGCTAAACTAAAACCAAACCAAACCAAAACAAATCTACTGCCATCAAGTTAATTCCAACTCAGCAACTCTAGAGGACTTTCACGGCTGCGATTCTTTACTGAAGCTGACTGCCTTATCTTTTTCCCATGGAGCAACTGGTGGGTTCCAACCACCTATGTTTTGGTTTGCAACCCAATGCTTCATCTACTGGATCACCGGGATTCCTCTTCTAGGCTATTGCTGTTTTTGTTAACTGTCATCAAGATGGTTCTAATTCATAACAAGCCTGTATAGAACTTCCAAGGATCAGCTGGTGGATTTGAATCTCTGACTTTTCAGTTAGCAGTCTAGTGCTTATCCTACAGTGGCCCACCAGTACTCCTCTTCTAGGATGTTATTTCTAGGTGCTATCGATTTGGTTCCAACTCACAGAGACCCTGTATAGGGTTTCCAAGGAACTAGTGACCTTGTGGTTCAAACCGACCTTGTGGTCCAGTGTTTATCCTACAGTGTCATACCAGGATTCCTATTCTAGGTTGTTGTTGTTGTTGTTATTAAGTGCTGTTGAGTTGATTCCGACCCACAGCAGCCCTGTATAGGGTTTCCTGAGGAGTGGCTGGTGGGTTTGAATCACTGATTAGAGGTAATAAATGGCCAGAACAGAAAATAAGGGATGAAATGTAAGGGTTACAGAAAGAAGCAATCAAGAAAGCCTCCAATTTTTACCCCGGTGACCAAGAGATGTGCAAACTGTTAGAGGACTTGCTGGTTTGGTGGAGCATAGTTTGATATAATAGCCCAAAGCAGTAAATCAAGAATGACCGAACAAAGACTGCATGGAATGATGGAAAATTATTGAGGAGGGACAGGCTTTTCCTGAAAGACCCTGTCATCATTTATACTGATAGTTTGCAAGATTCTTACTATGGCTAGGGCAGAAATACTTTATTTTAGTAAAAGAAGGCAAGATGTACAAAACATTTAAAAGCGTCTGTTACAAGGCGGGAAGTGAGCAGCTATTACTCATTCAAAGGAGGTCTAGTGGTACAGTGGTTAAGTGCTTGGCTGTTAACCCAGAGGTCAGTGGTTCAAACCTGCCAGATGCTCTGTGGGAGAAAGATGTGGCAATATGCTTCCATAAAGATTATAGCCTTGTGAACTCTAGGGGGCATTTTCTCCTCTGTCTTATGTGTTCAGTATGAGTCAGAATTGACTAGACAGCAATTTGCTTTTTAATTTTTAAAATTTGAGTTCAAAGGTCAGAGCAGCATAGGAGTACAGTTAGCTTGTCAGACACATATCCAGAGGAAGTTCCACATTTTAATTTCTTTCTTTGATGACAAATATTCTAGTCAGCTGGGGATAGGTGGGCTGCTAACCACAAGATAAGCAGTTTGATTCCACCATCCACTCTGCGGGAAAAAGATGAGACTTTCTGCTCCTGCAAAGATTTACAGTCTGGGAAACACTATTCAGGGTCACTGTGAGTCAGAACCAACTCGACGGCACTTTACAACAAAACAAGTTTCACAGGAGAAAGGTGTGGCTGTCT
>NW_006408657.1:999352-1068914 GCF_000296735.1 Chrysochloris asiatica
TCCAGACTAAGACAGACTCAGAAGAAGGCGAGGCAGACTACTTCCAAGTCATTAGCCACAGAAAACCTTATGAATAACAGTGCCAGTAGCAATGGATTCAAGCGTAGAAGCAATTGGAAGGATGGCGCAGGACCAGGCAGTGTTTGGTTCTGTTCTACATAGGGGTTAATATGGGTCAGAACTGCTGTCAAGGCACCTAAACAACTTGGTTCTAAATGGTTTGGCAGTTATGTGATAATCCCCAATGATGTGATATGTTGTGAGAAACCAATAAGAGGATTAAGGGTGGGATGGTGTTGCTCAGTGCCTTCAAGTCAGTTCTGACTCACAGCAACCATGTATAAGGTTTCCAAGGAGCAGCTGGTGAGCTTGAACTGCCAACCTTCTGGTCCAAACCAACCTTTCTGTCTAACGCATTAACCCACAGCGCCATACCAGGACTCATAGAGACCCTATATAGGGTTTCTGTGGAGCAGCTGGTGGGTTTGAACTGCCGATCTTGTGGTTTCCAGTCCAGTGCTGATCTAACACCTTTAATCCCACCAAGACCCTGATTCGATGTATGGGAGATAAAAGAAAAGACATTAGTAGAAAAAGAGGAACCCACTACCACCAAGAAAGAAGAGTCAAGAGTGAGCGCGTTCTTTGAACCTGGGGTGGATGCACTGTGAAGCTCTTAGATCCAGGAAAAAGTTGATGGCAGTGATATATGGAGATCCCCAAGGAATGCTGGGCCTATAGTTACTGAAAGAAGAAAAAGACCTTTCCCTAGAGCTAGTACGCTGATTTTGGACTTCTGGCCTCCTAAACTGTGAAAGAATATATTTCTCTTTGTTAGCCATCCACCTATGGTATTTCTGTTATAGCAGCACTTGAGAACTAAGATGCTTACTAAGTTGTTGTTGTTGTTGTTAAGTGCCGTCGAGTCGGTTCCGACCCATAGCGACCCTGTACAGGGTTTCCGAGGGTATAAATCTTGACGGGAGTAGAAAGCCTCATCTTTCTCCCATGGAGTGTCTGGTAGTCTCGAACCGCTGACCTTAAGGTTCGCAACCCGATTCGTAACCACTACGCTACCAGAACTTCTAAGAGCAACATATATTTCTAGAAGGGAGGAAGCAGTGAGGCTGGGAACAATCTGGGAACCTTCAAGAAGAGGGTGTCAGTGAACATCACTGTCCAATGTCAGACCAAGAGTCTACGGATCTTCACATCTTATGTTTATTGAGGAATATCTTTTGACCAGACACTTTGTGTGAACTTAATGATACAATCAGATCAGAAAGGGCTGATGATTCCTGAGAGTTTAGATAGAATCATTTATACTACCCAGTTCTTTCTTTCTTTTGTGTGAGCAATAATTCATCATTCTCCTCTCTTCTTTTAACCATCTCATGTTCGTTTGCAAAGAGCTTTCGAAATACAGTGATCCAAATAATTTGTTTTCTTGCCGTTTCTTCACTATAATTGATACTTTTACAGATTAGATGAATGTTTTTGATGTTGTTTAGTGCCTTCGACTTGATTTCAACTCCATGTGAAAGAACAGAATGCCCCTTATGGTTTTCCTGGCGATCATGTTTATAGAAGTAGATCTCCACATTTTTATCCCATGGACTGCTTGGGTGGGTTCAAACTACCAACCTTTTGGTTAGCAGCACAGCACTTAACTGTTGTGTCACTGGGAGTCACTTCTATGAATACGAATTGTTATTGTTGTGCAGTGATGTGGAGTCCAACTCATAGCGACCCTGTATAGGATTTCCGAGGAGTGGCTGATGAGCTTGAACAGCTGACCTTGAGGTTCAAACCAACCTTGTCATCCAGAGCATTAACCCGTAGTGCCATACACCAGGACTCCATGAATATGGATGGTTGGATAAAAAATCACCAAACAATTTTGTGTTTAGATAAAAACAGAGGATTTTGCTTGACTAAAGAATTGGCATCATTGCAAAAAACAAAAAAACCATTAACGTTGAGTGGATTCTGACTCACAGAGACCTTATGGTAGTGGTGATGTGCCGTGGAGTCGGTTACAACTCATAGCGACCCTGTATAGGATTTCTGAGGCTGTAATTCTTTACAGGAGCAGAAAGCCTTATCTTGCGGAACAGCTAGTAGTTTTGAACTGTTGACCTTGCGGTTCGCAGTCGGATTTGTAACCACTATGCTACCAGAGCTCCTTTAGAGACCTTATAGGACAAAATAAAACCACCGCATAAGGTTTACAAGACTGTAGATCTTTACAAAAACAGACTGCCACATGGTTCTCATCATGCTAGGTTTGAACTGCTGCATCACTGACCTCTTGGTTAATAGTTGAGTGCTTTAATCATTGCACCCCCCCCCCAGAGCTTCTGGGTATCACTACAGTTGTTGTTAAGTGCTGTCAAGTTGGTTCCATCTCATAGCTACCTTATGTAGGTTTTCCAGGGAGTGGCTGGTGAGTTTGAACCACCGACCTTTTGGTTCAACCTGAACTTGAGGTCCAGTGCATATCCTACAGTGCCACATTAAGTGCCATCGAGTCGATTCTGACCCATCGTGACCCTGTATAGGATTTCTGAGAAGCAGCTGGTGAGCTTGAACCGCCAACCTTGCAGTTCAAATGACTTTGCAGTCTGACGCATTAGTCCACAGTGCCACACCAGAACTCCACAGTGCCATGTTGTTATGTGCCATCGAGTCGTTTCCGACCCATAGCAACCCTGTATAGGGTTTCCGAGGGTGTAAATCTTTACGGGAGTAGAAAGCATCATCTTTCTCCCGCGGTGCAGCTGGTAGTTTCGAACCGCTGACCTTAAGGTTGGCAGCCCAATTCGTAACCACTACACTACCAGAGCTCCTTCCACAGTGCCATAGTGCCTACTTAAAAAATTATTTTAGTGCACTGATAGCAAACTTTCTTCTAGACTGTTTCCAAAGAATGTTAAACCTCATACATAGAACTTTGAACATCTAGTCCTTGATCTAGTATTGAGCAAGCATTTCACATCTTGGAGAAAACTTTTTTTTTTTGGTTAGCTGATCTTTTTATCCCTTCAGGCATTAACCAGTCTTTTTATTTTCCTAGCAGCAGTTCTGGAGTTATTCCCTGGAGGCTAAAGCATCTATTGGATGGCTCAAAATGCAGTGTTAAAACTTGGCTTTTGTTGTGTTCTTTTTCAGTTGAAACCCCAGAAAGAAAATCATGTTCTTGCATACGAAGGCACACTGCTGTAAAATTTAACTGATTTAACTCTAATTTTGAACTCTTGATGTTTCTGTCCAAGTTGGCAATGACATTCAACTTTCTAATATGTAATAAAGATAGAATACAATACAGTAAACTTCCAGAGTAAATAAGTCTAGATATATTTAAATTGATCAGAGACAAACTAGTACTTTTGAAATAACACTTTCATAAGGCAATTTATATGCCAAGCATAAATGTTTCCTATCTATTCAATGAAACAAAGTCTTTAAGGACTGTAAACAATAAACAGTATTTAAGCTAATTCAAGGTGCTATTAAAAAAGAACACACACAAAAAACACACACAAAGAAATAGAATTTTTAGAAATCCAGGCTTTAGATATTTCACTAATTCAATCTAGTCTTTCTGCCCAAAAGTTAAATGAAAGAAATCTACACAATAAGTCTTGTTGTTGCTGTTGTTAAGTGCTGTCGAGTTGGTTCCGACCCATAGTGACCCTGTATAGGGTTTCCAAAGAGCAACTGGTAGGTTTGAACCACCGACCTTGTGGTTCAAACTAACCTTGCAATCCAGCACATTATCCTACAGCGCCATACCAGGACTCAACAAGTCTAAGTAGATGCAAATAAGAACAAACACTCGTTTTCAAGAGTTTGTTAAAGACAAAGGTTTTCATGGCCTTTCACAGTATTGCTGTGGTACTGTGGGATAAGCACTGGACTGCTAACCAAAGATCAATAGTTCAAATCCACCAGCTGCTCCTCAGGAACCCTATACAGGGTTGCTATGAGATGAAACAGATTAAATGGTTGCTATGAGATGAACAACAACATCTCAATATATGTGTGCATAAAGTATGTAATCCTCATCTACAGACCAAGTTTTTCCACCCTGGTGATGGACTACACACTGAAATCTCTCTGCATATGCAGTTTTCAGCCTTGGCAACCTTAGGGGTCATTATGAATTGGAATAAGCTGGAAGGCAAATGGGTTTAGATTTTTGGAAGAACAATCGATTTATACTAATCCATCACTCTCTATTTAATGTACTAAGATATTGATGTTTGAGATAAGATCTGAGTCCCATTTTCTTACTCTAACCAGTGAGAAAAGAACATTAATAGTCTCAAGTTAGATACAAACTATCCTCAGACTTGCCCAATGGGAGACTCATGTAAAGGACACTCTGCTCCAGAGCTCTCCAGTTGGCAGTCACAGAATTCTTAAGATATGCACTGTGATAAGACAGTTCTTCCTGTGCAATTATGCTTCCTTCCTTTTTCAACAGGTGTTAATTGTTCCCCAAATCTGCAACCCAAACTCCAGCATCAACCAGCCATTCAAAGTATTCCGTTCTCTTAGTCTAGATGAGCACATTCCGTTCTCTTAGCCTAGATGAGGTCATTAGAATCAAGACATTTTTAAACTCTTGGGTAAAAGTTGTTGTTGTTATTAAGTGCCGTTGAGTTGGTTCTGATTCATAGCCACCCTTTATAGGGTTTCTGAGGAGTAGCTAGTGAATTTGAACCACCAACCTTGTGGTTCAAATTGACCTTACTGTGGTCCAGTGCATTACCCTACAGCACCATCTTTTTTGCTGGGAATGGTAGGGATGCTGAGAGCTCACCCTGAGGCTCCTCAGAAGAAAGACTTGGCAGTCTACTTCTGAAAACCCAGCCATTGAAAGCCCTATGGAGAACAGTTCTATTCTGATACACATGGGGTCACCATGAGTCCAAATCAACTCTACAGGAAATAGTTTGTATTGTTAATACCAGGGAATGAGAACATTTGCACCAGTATAATATTTGCTTTGAACCAATCCCCAGGGCTTAAGAATATTTCAATAATATGTGTGCATTTAAGACTATGAAGTATGCCCATTTAAGCACCTTTTTTTAAACTGGAAGATTTATTTGAAAACTTAAAGCCACATTTGTCCACTGAAAGCTTTTGAAAAAGCTTCATTTGTTAAAAGAAGCATTGGCCAGAGCTGCTGGGGATCATTAGTGAGATCTAGGTCTTCAAAGGAGTTTTTGTTAGGAAAAGGTACTTGAACATTTTTGCTAAGCTGCTCACCACCTAGGATTTGGTCATTTGTAAGCGTGTTAGTTGTGGAAAAATCCTAATAGATAAAGCCTCTCTCTCTTTTAAGAAATATCATGCTAAGAGATTTGTATCATGGACTCCCTATTAAAAATGAAGGCTTGGAAATTTGCCCTTTTTGCTATGTCTAGGAGAAGTCACCTGCTATTTTCAAATATCCAGTTGTCTGTTATGATGCCAAAATATGAGGGAGCTTCAGAAAGTTCATGGGAAAATGAAATGAAAAGATAATGGATTTTTTTCCCATAAACTTTTTGAAGTTCCCTTGGATTCCTTGCCTCCTGGTTAGAGTGCTTAGAGTCTTGGGTCATTTCCTTTGTTGTATTGGAAATAGCAAAGCTACATGTGGGTGAATGAGGTCATTTATGTGACTTATATGGGTGGGAGAAAGATAAAACCTTCTGTTCCCGTAAAGATTTACAGCCTTAAAAACCCTATACAGGGTTGCAATCAGTTGAAACAGACTCGACAGCACACCACCACCAACAATAAACCAATTAAAGAGGAACTAAAATCCATTTTCTTTCAGACTGGAAGAGTCCAGGAAAAAAAAAACAAAAACAGAAGTGCTGCCCAGCAGAGCAAACAGTTGCTAATATTTAGCATTTGCCAATCAACTTACACTTTCAAACTCTTTCAGAGTCATTAGGTTTTGGTTAGCACTATTAAGAAGTGGTGGTGGTGGTTATGTGCAGTGGAGTTGGTTCTGACTCATAGTGACCCTGCACAGGGTTTCCGAGGCTGCAATTGTTTATGGGAGCAGAAGGCCTCATCTTTCTCCTGCGGAACAGCTGGTAGTTTCGAACTGCCGACCTTGAGGATAGCAGCCCAATTCATAACCAATACGCGTGTGCTTTTTTAGATGCTAATTATATTATATACAGAGTTAGTTCAGGTCCTGGATTTTTCAGGCTATGCACTACTGATAACACAAACTATGTTGGGTGAAAGAGCATAATAATGTAAGACGAGGAAGGGAGAAGATTTTAACAGTCAGTCTTGGGAAAATGGCCTTGAACCACTGTGGAACTCACTGAGAGGTGACCAGGAAGACACCAATGGAAAGAAGGCAGTTCCCTTATTCTTAATGCAACCCCCCCCCCAACTTAAAAAACACAAGAAAGAAAAGTGGAAGAGGATGACTGGGATTGGCCGAGGTGAAAAAGATCTCAGATTGTTTTCAGAGATGTTAGAGACTCCAACTTTGTCTTAGAAAAAATGACGAGATTTAGTTGGATACTCATAGCTATTTAAAAGATTTTCCCCTTCATGTCAATGGTTTGAATAATACAAGCTGTGTATTAATAACCTAGGTTTTCTCCTCAATGTCTTTTTGTGAATTTAAATTTTTATTTTTTAATTTTACATTTTAGTGTATTTCTATCTGTCCTTGATTCCTTTTCTTCTATTCTAAGTCATTTTTGCCTCTTTTATTGCTGTATTTAATGTTTCCCTTATGCTATAGCATGACTGGATTTTTTTTCTTCCATCCATATCTCTAAATTAGGGGGTCTCTCTTTTCTATGCAGTGTCTTATCTTCAGCATGATGTCTTCACTTTTCTCTGTTGTACTCTCTTTTGTGATTGGCCAATAACAAAATGAAACTCAATAGAATCCAATTCTAAAAGCACTTTAAAAGGATGGCATCTTATCATTTACTCCCTGAATCACTATCATCAGTATAGTTTGTGCAGAACAGTATTCCATTTTGGGGATCATTGGATAAGTATGAGTTCAACCTGGCAACCATAAAATAACTAGGGGTAGGGGAGGTGGGAAGACGTCTTCCTTTCCTCTTTTGTATCTCAGAACTTTGTAACTGACCTTTATTTTTTATTTCTAATTTTGTCCTATGGAAAAATAACTTTTTTTTTTCTCATTTATATTGTACAGTACCAAAGATTTTCCTGGGTCTCTTATGAAGTTCAGTGCAATCTCATTTTACAGATTATGCAACTTGATTTTGGAAAATTAAACTATATGCCCAAGGAAGAATTCAACATTTCCAGATAATCTAGTTGTTGTTGTTGTTGTTTTTTTGCCTCTAGGAAGACTAAAATTAGATCCCATTTTTATGACTGTCCCTGCAACACTGAGTTCCATGGAATGGGAATGTTGCCATGCTCCTGCTGACAGATCAATTAGTACTATTTGCTGATGGGGGTCCTATGGATTCTGACAATTAACATTAATGATTGAATAAACATTAACATTGATTGACTGCTGGCTTTGTGCCAATAACCCTGTGAGTGAGTTAAGAATACAAATACTCTGGCATATCAGAATTGTTCACATTTTATGGTTGATTTAAAAACAAACAAACAAAACAAAACTATGTAGTAAACTGCTATAACAAGTATTGCACATACATGGTACTCTCATCACTGCAATGAGACTCAGCCTATTCTGCCTTGAATTTTTGTATGAGTGCTTGGGGTTAGCAAAGACCTTCTGGTGTTTTCATCTAATCTCATCAACCCAGCTCTGATTCTAGTTTCAGCAGCGTGGACAGTTCTATGTAAGTTCAAATCCATCTTATAGAACCTGCATCTGACCTCAGAAGTGAACCCTGTGTGATAAAATTGACCTATACTCATGGATGTAGTAGCTCAAAATACCAACAGAAAGGGAAGGAGTCTTCACATAAAGTATCAATCCTATCCCCTCCGTATACAGGGTAAATAGGGACGGACAACTTAGACATTGACAACCTAAAATGAGGGGGTGATACAAGCATGAAGTGACTGGCTTACAAGTTTACAACATTTAGTTGAATTTAAGTGGGTGTAGCAGTTTACTACATAGTTTTGGTTTTTTTGTTTTGTTTTGTTTTTTAAAATCAACCATAAAATGTGAACAATTCTGAATAGTTTTCATCTTGTCTAGATGGGTCTGGTGAAAAGAGATGGGGATAAGATTCTGATGATTCATTAGTGAGTAATTGTTATCATGACTAATTGTGACTGTCACAACTGTCAAGGTAGAAGTTTTCTAATGAAAATGGGGAAGGTAATTAATCTTATAGTCCAGAAACAGAGGGCCATAGGACCATCAAGGGAGAAGAGCACAAGTGGAATGCCGGACCCTATCCAGAGAAGCAGTGACCCCAGAGATGGAGGTAGAGATGAGGACATGGAGAGAGAGAGCAGCTGAGAACTCTAGACTCATGGAAAGAGAGAGACTGAGAGCTGACGGCCAGGAGGCAGGCTTGCAGAATGTGCCCTTTGGTGGTATAAATTATTATATATTTCTGAGTGTTTTGTGTACATCTCCCCACCTCACCCCCCAAAAAAACCCAAAACAACAACAACAACAACAACAAAACAGAGGGAATGGGAGCAAATACTGTTGAATGATGATGCATGGAGGAGATTGAAATCATTGCAATGAAACGATGGTGTAAAGCCAATGTTCTCCCATGTAAACAACTATCACTCCATTCACAATAAAAAAAAAAAAAAAAGTGAACCCTGTGTCTTTATGCCCCAGGGTTTTCACCAATATTCTGGGAGCTTGCTCTCTATAACCACAGGGGAATTAACACCCTTGTGAGCAACCTTGAACCAAGGCGGGTGAGGGCAGGATCATGTGGATACATGCTCCAGCTTCTGCATAAAATACATATTTAGATGTATTTTATTTTGTACATTTCTCACTAGTCCCAGTGGAAAGTCTATCTTTCTTTACTGCCTCATTCTTCTCACTCTCTTACTCTTGTTTCTTGTAATATTGACTTAAATCAACTTTTTGCAGCAAAGTTCATGTCTATAGGGGAAACCAAAGGAAGACAATAATAGGTCTTGGGACAGGCCCCAACTCCATTAAACATGGTCACTTATAGAATGCAGATATGGACACTATTAAAAATGGAAACTAATGTTGACCATGGGAAAGTTACATCATCTTTTATTTAAGCCTCTTAACAACCAATAAATATTTATGGTGAGTTAGGCACTGTGTTAGGTCCTGCTGATGAGGCTGAGAATGTCTTCCAGAGTTTGGTGAAAGGGCCTATAGAGGCTTCTACCTTAGGGCATTAGGAAACAAAATAAATACTTTAAAATAAGAAGAGAAACCAAAACAATCCCCCATTTAAGGAGGATTATGAGAACTGGAGTTGCATTGTGGAAGAATGGATTAGAGAGTGAGACCAAATAAAGGAAGAATTGAGAAGTTGTTGTAGCAAACAAGACAAAGATGCTGGAAGCCTTTCCAGTAATTAGACATCTATAAGCAAAAAAAAAAAAAGAAAAAAAGAACTGAACTTTGAGTTAAAACTCTTATACAAAAGTATTTCAAAATAGACCACAGATTTAAATGTAAAACTGTAAAATGGGGAAAAAAATACTTTGGTATTATAGACCAGGCAAAGAGTTCTTAGGCTTGACATCAAAAGCACAATCCATAAAAGAAAAAAAACAACCATAAATTGAGCATCATCAAATTTAAAAATAGTTGTTCTGTGAAAGACCCTGCTGTTATTGTTAGGTTCCAACTCCTAGTGACCCTATGCACAACAGAAACAAACACTTCCTGGTCTTGGGCTATCTTTCACAATTGTAATGTTTGAGCCCATTGTTGCTCCCACTGCGTCAATCCATCTTGTTAGGGGTGGGTGGGGGGTCTTCCTCTTTTTCACTAACACTTCATTTTACCAAGTATGATGTCCTTCTCCAGAGGCCGGTCTCTCCTGATACCATGTCGAGAGTATTATAGATGAAGTTTCATTATTCTGGTTTCTAGAGAGCATTCTGGCTTTTCTTCTTCTAAGACAGATTTTTTTTTTTTTTTTCTGGCAGTCTATGGTATTTTTAATATTCTTCTCCAGCACCATAATTAAAATGCATAGATTGTTAAGAGGATAAAAAGATAAGCTCCAGACAGGGAAAATATTTGCAAACTATATATATGATAAAGGAATAGTATCAAGAAGAACAAACAAGTCTGTGTTGGAAGAAGTACAAACAGAAGGCTCCTTAGAAGCCAAGATGACCAGATGTCATCTCTCATACTTTGGACATGTTATCAAGAGGGATCAGTTCCTGCAGAAGGTCATCATGCAAAGAAGAGGGAGACCCTCAATGAACTGGATTGGCACAGTGGCGCAGGACCAGGTAGTGTTTCGTTCTGCTGTAAATAGGGTCGCTATGGGTTGGAGCCAACTCGATAGCACCTAAGAACAATATCAAGAATATTTAGACCACATATACAATCAAGGACTTGTTGTTAAGTGCTTTTGAATCGGTTCTGACTCCTAGTGATGCTGTATAGGATTTCCAAGGAGCAACTGCTGGTTGGGACCCCTGACCTTGCAGTTAGTGTCCAGTACTTATCCTACATCCCCACTCCAAGACTCCACAATAGAGGACTGGTAACTACAATATATAAGGAACCTATGTGGTGCAATGGTTAAGTGTTTGACTGCTAACCGAAAGGTTGGTGGCTTTAACCCACCAATATCTCTGAAAGTAAAGACCTGATGATTCACTCCTGTCAAGATTGCAGTCTAGGAAACCCTATAGGGTAATTCTACTCTGTTTATAGGGTCGGTATGAGTTGGAACCAACTCGATGGCACTTAACAACAACAACAAGTTGGAATAGACTTGACAGCACACACACATACACTCAGACACACAACCAAACCCACTGCCATTGTGTCAATTCCAACTCACAGTGAGCCTATATAAAGTTTCCTAGGTGATAAATACAGAGCAGAAAGCCTCATCTGTTTCCCACGGAGTGGTTGGTGGCTTTGAACTTGTCCTACTGCACCACCAGGGTACTACAACAGCAGCTAAAATATGTGGGGGCATTGAAGGTTCAGTGATAGAATTCCCCTCTCCATGTGGGAGACCTGGGGTTCTATTCCTGACCATTGCACCTCAAGCACCACCAACACCCATCTGTCAGTAGAGACTTATTTGCTGTTATGATACTGAGCAGGTTACAGCAGAATTTGCATAGTAAGACAGACTAAGAAGAAAGGTTTGACAATCTACTTCTGAAAATCAGCTATTGAAAACTGTATGGATCACAATGGCCTGGTCCCGTTGTGTCTGGGATCACCATGAGTCAAGGATTGACTCGATGGCAGCTAACAACATATAAAATATATAAAGTACTCACAAAACTCAAGGATAAAAAAGAAATATTCCAAGGAGATAATGGGTTAAAATGTGAACAGAACTATCACCAAAGACGACAAAGAAACACAATGAAGAGATATGTCAACATCATTAATAAATTGTTATTGTTGAATTGGTTACGGCCCATAGCGACCCTGTATAGGGTTTCCAGGAGCAGCTGGTGAGCTTGAACCACTGACCTTGCTGTCCAAACTGACTTTGCAGTGGAGCGCATTAACCCACAGCACCACACCGGGAAATGCAAATTGAAACCACAACTAGATTTTCCTACACACTTACCAGAATGGCTTTAAAATGTAGTCACAACAGGGAGTACTGGTGTGGCACTGTAGGATAAGTACAAGATCGATTTGAACTGCAAAGTTGGTGGTTCAAACTCACGAGTCACTCCTAAGAAGCACTATACAGGGTCACTATGAGTCTGAGCCAACTTGATGGCACTTAACAATGACAACAACAACAACAACAACAACAACAACAACATGCTGGAGAGGATGTAGAGAAACTGGATCACTCAAAGTCGCCATTGGGAATGTAAAATAGTACAGACACTTTGGAAAAAAATGCTAGTTTCTTAAAAACAAAACAAAACAAAAAACCAACTGAACATTCAACCACCTAGCAATTGCGCTCTTTGCATTTAACCCAGAAAAAAGAAAACATGCTTATACAAAACCTTGCACACAAAGGTTCATGCAGTTTTACTTATTTTACTTTCCTAAATGAAATAACCTAGATGTCCTCCAAAGGATGAATGGTTATAGACACTGGTCTGTAGTCCATTTGTACCATGGAATACCATTCAGCAACAAAAAGAGACAACAAACCACTTCACACTACTGGATGAATCTCTAGGAAATTGATGAGTGAAAATAGTCAATCCCATAAAGGATACATACTGCATGACTTAATTTACATAACATTCTTGAAATAACAAAATTAGAGAAATAGAGATTAGCAGTTGCCAGGAATGGGAGAAGGAGCAGGAAGTGGGTGTGGTTACTATAAAATGGGCAATAAGAGGTATCCTTGTGGTGAAGGAACTTTTCTCTACCTTGGCAGCATCAATGTCAATATCCTACTGGTGACATTAAACTGTAGTTTCATAATGTGTTATCATTGGGAGCAACCAGGTAAAAGGTATATAGGATTTCTGTGTTATTTCTACAATTGCATGTAAGTCTAATTCTCTCAAAATAAAAAGTTTCATTTTAAAAGAAAAACACACCACAAAAACGTTAAGATATGATTGTTGTTGCGAGTTGATGTTGAGTCAATTCCAACTCATGGAGACTTCCTGTGTAGTTCTTGATAACAGATTAATAACAGGATTTTCATAGGGTCAGTTATACTGAATTAATTGTAAGGTTCTATTCCTTTTCTGGACTCTTGGTGTGTGGTGCTTTAGGATAAACATTGGACCAAAAGGTCGGTTTGAACAGTATGGTAGACAGTTCAAACTCACCAACTGCTCCTCAGAAACCTTATACAGGGTTGCCATGAGTAAGAACTGACTAGATGGCAATTAACACCAACAATCCCGTTTCTAATTATCTAAGATTTGCCTTTTCAAGAATCTACAGGTTTAGATTCACTACTCTGTCAGTTTGTCAACCTGTGATGACTTACATGTTGCTGTGATGTTGGAAGCTATGCCATCAGTATTATAAATACTGGCTAGGTATTTATCTATGGTGGACAGGTTTCATCAGAGATTCCAGACTATGACTGGGAAGAAAGAAAAGTTGACTACTTCTGAATATTTAGCCACTGAAAACCTTATGACTATAAGACAGAACACTGTCAGATGTTAGTGCCAGAAGATGAAAACTTTAAGAATAACATCAGAATATTGTCAGATATAGTGCAAGAAGATGAGTGCCTCAGGTGGGAAGGCACTCAAAATACAACTGGGGGGAAAAAAATACAACTAGGGAAGAGCTGCCTCCTCAAAGCACAGTTGACCGTGATGACACAAATGGAGTAAAGCCCTTGGGACCTTCATTAGTTGATGGGGCACAACTCAAAATGAGGAAAAACAGCTACAAACATCCCTTAATAATTGAAACATAGACCATATGAAATATGAATCTAGGAAAACTGGAAGTTGTCAAAAATGATTAACATCATTTTTTTTCGTTGAGTGCCTCTGAGTCGGTCCTAATTCACAGCAACTCTGTATAGGGTTTCCGAGGAGCTACTGGTGGGTTTGAACCACAGACCTTGTGATTCAAACTGACCTTTCAGTTGGGTGCATTTTCCTGCAGTTCCATCCTATGCATTAGGGTAGTGAAATGGACTGCTATTGCCCATTTCAAATATGATAATCATATGGTTTAGTATGCTGAGAATGACAAGGTGAAGAGGAATGGCATCACATTCATCATTAAAAAGAACATTTCAAGATCTGTTTTGAAGTATAATGCTGTCTACAACAGGATAATATGCATACGCTTACAAGGCACAGGTAATACGACTTTTATTCAAATTTACCCAACAACCACTAAAGCCAATGGTGACGAAATTAAAGAATTCTACCAACTTCTTCAGTCTGAAATTGATCAAAAATGCAATCAAGATGTACTGATAATCACTGATGTTGGAATGCACAGACTGGAAACAAAGAGGAAGGATCGGTAGTTGGAAAATATGGCTTTGGTGATAGAAATGATGCTGGAGACCTCATGATAGAATTTTGCAAGACCAACGACTTCTTCATTACAAATACCCATTTTAAACAACATAAAAGATGAACTATACGCATGGACCTCACAGGTGGAATACACAGAAATAAAATTGACTACATCTGTGGGAAAAGATGGTTGAAAAGCCAAACCATGCCAGGGGCAGACTATGGAACAGACCATTAATTGTCCATTTGCAAGTTCAGACTGAAGCTGAAGAATATTAAAACAAGTCCATGAGGGCCAAAATATAGACTTGAACATATTGCATCTTAATTTAGAAATTAATTAAAAAACAGATATGATTAATTGGACACTATTGACCAGAGACCAGAAGATTGTGGGATGACACTAAGAACATCATATAGGAAAAAAGCCAAAGGTCATTAAGAAGTCAAGAAAAAATAGAAAGACCAAAATGGATTTTGGAAGACACTCTGAAAGTTGCTGTCCAACGTCGAGTTGATAAATCAAATGGAAGAAATGACAAATCATGAGTTGAACAGAAAATTTCAAAGGACAGCTTGAGACGACAAAGTAAACTATTATAATGAAATGTGCAAAGACCCAGAGTTAGAAAACCAAAAGGGAAGGACACACTCAACATTTCTCACATTGAAAAATCTGAGGAAACACATTGAAGCCTCAACTGTCATTATTGAACGATTCTATGAGCAAAATATGGAATGATGCAGAAAGCATCAAAAGAGGATGGAAGGGATACATAGAGTCACTGTACGAAAAAGAAATGGATGATGTTCAACATTTCAGGAGGCATTACATGATCAAGAGCCAATGATACTGAAGGAAGATGTCAAAGGTGCACTGAAGGCATTGGCAAAGAACAAGGCACCAGGGACTGATGGAATACAAATTGAAATCTTTCAATAAACTGATGTAGCATTAGAGGCACTCACTCATCTATGCCAAGAAATTTGGAAGACAACTATCTGACCAACTGATTGGAAGAGATCCGTATTTGTGCCCATTCCAAAGAGAGGTGACTGAACGGAATGTGGAAATCATCAGACAATATCTTTGATATTCCTTGCAAGTAAAATTTTACTAAAGATAATTCAGAAACTGCTGCAAGCATACATTGACAGAGAACTTTCAGAGGTTCAAGCTGTATTCAGAACAGGCCATGGAATGAGGGATATCATTGCTGATGTCCGATGGATCTTGACTGAAAGCAGAGAATATCAGAAAGAGGTTTACCTGTGCTTTATTGACTACGCAAAGGCTTTCGACTGTGTGGATCATGACAAGCTATGGACAACATTGCGGAGAATGGATATTCCAGAACACTTAATTGTGCTTATGAAGAACCTGTACATAAACCCAGAGGCAATCATTCAAACAGAACAAGGGAACAATGAATGGTTTAAAATTAGTAAAGAAGTGTGCCAGCTTTACATTCTTCCACCATATTTATTCAATCTGTATGCTGAACAAATAATCCAAAAAGACGGATTATATGAAGAAGAACATGACATGAGAAATATAGAAAGACTCATTAAGAACCTGTGAAATGCAGATGATACAACCTTGCTTGCTGAAAGTGAAGATGCTTTAAAATATTTACTGATATAGATCAAAGACAAGTACTTTCTGTATAGATTGCACCTGAAAGTAAAGAAAACAAAAATCCTCAGGACTGAACCAATAAATGATGTCATAATAAATGGAGAATGGCTTGAAATTGTCAATGACTTCATTTTGCTTCAGTCCACAATGAACACTCCTGGAAACAGGAGTCTGTCTCTTACACTGTAGATATGTTAACAGGAGGGATCCAACCCTGGAGAAGGACATCATGTTTGGTACAGTGGAGGGTGAGCAAAAAAGAGGAAGACTCCCTAGGAGATGGATTGACACAGTGGCAGCAGCAAGGACAATTGCAGGGCTGGGCACTGTTTGGTTCTG
This sequence comes from Chrysochloris asiatica, assembly GCF_000296735.1. Classification (NCBI taxonomy): domain Eukaryota; kingdom Metazoa; phylum Chordata; class Mammalia; order Afrosoricida; family Chrysochloridae; genus Chrysochloris; species Chrysochloris asiatica. Next base: position 1,015,419 of record NW_006408657.1, read on the forward strand.
TTGGAACCAACTCAAAGGCATCTAACAATAATGGTTATTATTTGTTTAACCTTTTCAGGAACCACTAAACTTTTCCATTGTGGCTGAACCATTTCACATTCTCACCAGTAACAGATGAGTGTTTCAATTTACCTACATCCTCACTAGCATTATTTATTTATTTTATTATAGCCACCAAGGAGCTCTGGTGGTGTTATGAGTTGGGCTGATAACTGCAAGGTCAGCCATTTGAATCCACCAGCTGCTCCGTGGGAGAAGGTTGAGGCTTTCTGCTCCTGTAAAGATTTATAGCCTTGGAAATCCTATACAGGGTCGCTGTGAGTCAGAACTGACTCAATAGCACAAAACCACCATCATCACCACCACCACCAACACCACACCATTATAACCAGATGAGAATGATGAGCCTGCTCATGTAAAGACGTACTTCGAAAACATGAAGGAACACTTCTACTCTGTGCTGTAGGTCACTCTGAGTCAGAATCTACTCGATGGCTGTGAGTTTGTTTTCTTGGTCTTATTATTATAGTCATTCTGGTTGGTATGAAGTAGTACTAGCTGTGGTTTTGATTTGCATTTCCGTAATGCATCTCATTGTAAAGAAAACAAAAACTCTCACCATTGGACCAATAAACAACATTCTTATCAATGGAGAAAAGATTGAAGTTATCAAGGACTTCATTCTTCTTGGATCAACCGTCAACACTCATGGAAGCAGCAGTCAAGAAATCAGACAACATATTGCATTAGGCAAATCTGCTGTACAAGATGTTTTTAAAGTGTTGAAGAGCAAAGATATCAGCTTGAGGACTAAGGTGAGCCTGACTCAAGCCATGGTATTTTCAATAACCTCATATGCATGCAAAAAGTAGGACAGTGAATAAGGAAGACCGTAGGGGAATTGATGCTTTTGAGTTATGGTGTTGGAGGAGAATATTCAAAGTGCCATGGGCTGCTCATAGAACCAATAGATCTTTGTTGGAAGAAGTGCAGTCAGAGTGCTCCTTGAAGGCCAGGATGGCCAAACTTCATCTCTCATACTTTGGACATATTGTCAGGAGAGACCAGTCTCTGGAGAAGGATATCATGTTTGGTAAGGTGGAGGGTCAGAGAAAAAGAGAAAGACTCCAAGAAAGGTGGATTGGCCAAGTGGCAGCATCAATGGGCTCAAGCGTGGCAACAATACTGAGGTTGGTCCAGGACTGGGCAGTGTTTCGTTCTGCTGTGCATGAGGTCACTTGAGTTGACACGGACTCGATGGCACCTTACAACAACAACAAATGACTAATGATGCTGTAGATTTACTTTTGAAGCTACATACTATTACTTTTCATATTAATGAAGCATTTACAGTGAAAAATTCTTTGGTAACAAGAAAAGAACCTTGAATTATTTTCATTAATAACAAAACAAGTCTCAGTGGAAAAGGAAAACAAAACAAAATAAAATATGTTTGTAGGAGCATACAGGTCAAATGAGGAAATTTAACATGGACATGTGAAACTGACATGTCTAATAAACAGTTAGGGCCACAGTGTCTAGGACAGTTCAGAGACTCTTTGGAGAATAGTCAGCTGCAGTCCTATCTGGATTGTGGGGAGCCTTCCAGTGCTTGGCAAACAAGAGGCTAAAGTACCCGGCAGGAGCAGGTGTCAAGTTTAGAGAGGTGCCTAATCCTGGGGAGAGAGAATTTGTCTGTTTTTTTTTTTTTGTTTTAGGCATACAGGGGAAAAGGAAGGGTATTGATAATAGGGCTATTTGGACTTGGTCCTGAGGAAAAGGGAGAGTCACTAAAAGCTTCTAAAGATGATTATGAAGAACTCAGGCTCTGGAGTTGGAAAGACTGCTATTTTGAGTTGAGAGCTGCTGGGTAATGCATTCAAACTCTCTAAGCTTCAGTTCGTACATCTGAAAAGAAACCACTCATCAGAGACATCAGAGGAATTGTTAGCATTAAGTGAGATAATGTATGTTAAGGACTTAGCACAGTGCCTGGCATAGAGTCAGCCAGTAAATATTAACTATTATGAGCAGAATGATGATTTTAGTGATGACAATGATGTTGTCTCTCTCCAAAGTTTCTAAGCAGCTTGGAGGTAGAGACTGGAGTTTATCTTTGACTGCCTAGCCCCTAGCACAGTTGGGGTCTTGCTATATTAAACCGGAAAAAGTAGTAAAATGGGAAAAGGCACAGTTGCCATAGAGAGTTGTGGTAAGAATAAAAGGAGATCATATAGATACTTGGCAAACAAAACAAAACAAAACAAAACAAAACAACAGTGCTTAAGAAATGGTGACTACCATAGCACTGTTTTCAGTTGACTGACTTTAACCTATAGAGAGGCACCTTCCACAGCTTGCCTCTATAGGTTCCACCTTTCTTTAAGACATTCGGTTCAAATGGAGCCCTGGTACTGCAGTGGTTAAAACATTGTGCTGTTAACCAAAAAGTTGGTGATTGGAGCCTACCATCTCTACTTCTGTCAATATTAATTACAGCCTTGGAAACCCCACGGGGCAGTTCTACAATAGTCACCCTGAATCTGAATTGATTTAATCAGTTCCAAACAGGATTGCAGCTCCATATCCCAGTTGGTGCCCTGGATTATGGTCTCCATAACCTTGTATTTTCTACAAAATCGCTATAATCTTCACCCATCTCTACATACTTAATTCCCTTGTCTTCCTTTAGTGTTCTGAAACCAGTCTGAAGTAGGGGCCCAAAGCACTCCACTGTAGCTACCAGCACTATCATCCCTCCTTTTCCTGTACCAAAGCAAACACTTTAAAATCAACACCATTACCTTTTGAAAAGCACATCAAATTGTATCACAATTTAAAAGAAATTACATTGTGTCAATTTCAGGTTGTTGGAAGGAGGGGATTTGGATCAGGAGTCTGTTGAAGTTGACAGATATAATGATGTGTTTAGATATCCTGATGGATTTTGATGCAGATTCTCTGCTCTCGGGCAAGTGTTATTACTATTTGTACAGAGAGCAGAGTATTAAGGTCAGAAGATGCAAGAGAAGGGCCATCAAGCTAAAGTGGAGAACTTCAAAGTGAGCAGGAGTTTGTGCTTTCCAAACATTCAAGTTAGTCAGCAGGACACAAGAATAGACACAGTCAAGTTTTTCAGTCCAGGCAGGGCAGAGGTCAACAGAGGTCAACTCATGTCTGGCAAAAATGGAGAGCAAATGTCAGAGCCGGGCTTAGAATTTGGGATGAAACTGGTTCATAAGGAAACAGATATGGTACAAAACAGAACCAAGAGACTGGGGGTGCCACTGTTAGATCTGGACCAAAAGGGCTGGTGTCAAAGCAGGTCTGGGATAGATCCCAGGTTGTCTCTTCTGCCCTAGTTTTAAGCAGCTCTCCCTGTGAGGGTGGAGAAGGGCCAACAGCAGACTTCTCCCCAGAGTCAGGCAGAGTTCTGCAGGCTTAATAATTATAGCACAGAGGTCGGGTCCCCTCAGAGCAAACCCCCTTCCAAGGCTAAGACTCAATAGGAATACATGCTCTGATTGGTGACCACATTCGTCACCGATAAGGGGAAATGAGGGAAAAACAGTAATGAAGCTGCGAGCTAAGCCCTACAACGTTCAATAGATTCCTGTGAACCCGGGTGGAGACTTGGTTGGCCAGCAGAGTGGCAAGACCTGGGGAATCTTGGGCCCAGAGTCAGTGACATAGCCACAGAGGACTAGAGTGGAGCGTGAAGTGTCCAGCTGATAAGAAGAGAGGGCATATGCACAAGAACACCCACACTTGCAGATAATACCCACTTGACCTGGCTTCAGAGCTCAACCAGAAGAAGAAAGAAGAGGAAAAAAAGAGTAATGTGATACAATTTGATGAACTTGACCTACAACTATGGATGCAGTAGCTCAAAAGAGGGAACAAATCTTTACAGTGATGATCCTTCCCACCCCCTCCATACACAGAGTAGACAGGGATGGGCAACTTGGACCTTGGCTACCCAAAATGGGTGGGCTACAAAGGCAAGAAGTGACTGGCTTACAAGCTTTCAAGAGGGAGTCTAGATCTAGAGGGCGTGAAGGAAGGTAGACTCTCCACTGAGTAGTATCCAATCTGTCTAGGCGGGGCTGATGAAAGGAGATGCGGCTAGGTCTCGTGTGATGCAATATTGAATAATTGTTATCAGGACTGACTGTGAGGGTTGGAAATGTAAAGGTAGACGCTTTGTAGCAAAAGGTCATTTAAGGTCAACTCTACTTTGAAGAGCCAGCACTTTCCCAGTCAGATTTTTGATGCTACTCACAAGATTTTCACTGGCCAATATTTTTTTAGCAGTAGATTGCCAAATCCTTCTTCTCAGTCTGTCTTAGTCTGGAAACTGTGCTGAAACCTGCTCACCATGGGTGACTCTGCTGGTGTTTTAAATAATGGTGACATAGCTTCCAGAATCCCAGCAACACACATGCCACTACGGTATGAAAAACAGACAAACTGAGTGGCGAAATCAACTTGATGGCACCTACCCCCAGTAACTCTGCACTAAAGGAATACTTGGCTGTGGTAGTCAGAAAGGAAAGAAACCAACAAAGACCATTGTCATTGAGTTGATTCCAACTTATAGTGCATATGTAGGACAGAGGAGAATTGCTACATAAGATTTTCTAGGCTGAAATGTTTACAGAAGCAGATTGCCACATCTTACTCTCTTGGAGCAATTGGTGGGTTTGAACTGCTAACCTTTTGATTTGTAGCTGAGTGCTTAACCACTGTGTCAACAGGGCTCCTTGGTAATGACAGTTGTTGTTGTTAAGTGCCATCGACTCAGTTTCAACTCATAGTGACCTTGTATTAGGTTTCTGAGGAGCAGCTGATAGTTTTAAACTGCTGAGCTTGTGATTAGCAATCCAATGCTTATTCTATTGCACTACACCAGTGATAGTTGCTGTTGTTGTTGTCAAGGGCTGCCGAGTCAATTCCAACCCATAGCGACCTTGTATAGAGTTTTCAAGGAGCAGATGGTGAACTTGAACCACCAAACCTGCAGTACAAATGACTTTGCAGTCTGGTGCATTAGCCCACAGCCCCACACCATGACTCCAAGGGCCTGGGAAATTGATTGTTTCCAATTATGTGAAGGACTGTCTTTGCCAAGAGGACTTATACTTAACTGTGTGTTGCTCCAAAGCATACATATAGACAAAAAGGCAGAGGTTATGGGAAGATCAATTTCAGCTCAATGCAAGAGATAACTGCCTAATGATTAGGATGTTTATAAATGGAACAACATGCCCTGAAAATAAGGAGGTCCCCATTAATGTAAGTTTTAAGCCCAGGCCAAAGAGTTTTCCAATAAACATATTGTAGAAGGGCTCTAGTTTTGGGAAAAGGGTTAGAATAAATTTTGAAGGCTTATTTCAACCCAAGATTCTATTAATCAAACTTTAAAAGATATGATTAATACTAGCTTTAATAAGTTAACTATTGAAAGGCTGCTTAACATAAAATCATGGGCTCTGAAAACAGACTACCTGAATTTGAATTTTGTCACTGGTAGCCCTGTTGTGGCACTGTAGGATAAGCACTGGACCAAAAGGTCAGTTTGAATTGCAAGGTCAGTGGTTAAAACTCACCAGCTGCTCCTCAGAAACTCTATATACGGTTGCTTTGAGTCAGAATCTATTTGGCAACACTTAACAACAACATCTATCTGTGTGACCTTGGGCAAATGACTCTCTCTTTGTACTTTGGTCTCCTTATTTGTAAAATGGGAATTATAACAACATCTACATGCAGGGCTGTGTAAAAAACACATTGGAGAATATATATGAGGGGACTTCAAAAAGTTCTTGGAAAAATTGAATTTATTAAAGGATAATAGAATTTGTCCATGAACATTTTGAAGCCCCCATGTATAAAGGAGGAAGAGAATATTGAAAGTGCCATGGGCTGCCAAAAGAACCAACAGATCTGTGTTGGAAGAAGTGTAGCCAGAGTGCTCCTTGGAGGCCAGGATGGCCAAACTTCATCTCTTAGACTTTGGACATATTGTCAGGAGGGACCAGTCGCTGGAGAAGGATATCATGTTTGGTAAGGTGGAGGGTCAGCGAAAAGAGGAAGACCCTCAACAAGATGGATTGGCCAAGTGGCAGCATCGATGGACTCAAGCGTGGCAACAGTTGTGAGGTTGGCTCAGGATCGGGCAGTGTTTCATTCTACTGTGCATAAGGTCGCTATGTGTTGGTACTGACTCGATGGCACCTAACAACAACAACATGTATGAAGCGTGTAGACAGGATAGCTCTGGTAGCGTAGTGGTTACGAATTGGGTTGCTAACCTCAAGGTCAGCAGTTCAAAACTACCAGTGGTTCTACGGGAGAAAGATGAGGCCTTCTGCTCCTGTAAAGTTTGATAGCCTTGGAAACCCTGTGCAGGGTCACTATGAGTTGGAACCGACTCCACAGTACTTAACAACAACAACAACAACTTAGTATTACTTCAGCTATTACCGCTATTACTACTTTTACTATTACTAATGCTGTTGCTGTTAACTTTGTTATTTTTGTTATGTGCTGTTGAGTCAGTTCCAACTCACAGCAACTCTGTACAGGATTTCCAAGGAGCTGCTTGTGGGTTTGAACCACCAATCATGTGATTAGCAGTTCAGTGCTTATCCTATAGTGCTACACCAGGACCCTGGTTTTGACTACGTATCAATTCCAGCTTCTTGGTTGTAATTTTGCACTCTGATGATGAAAGAGAAAAACAACGACGTATAGAATGTCAATTCGTGGCGAAATCCTTATTACTGTGCTATCAGTCTGTGAAATACCTGGAAATGCATGCTCCTTTCCCGCGCTCAGGTGGTTGTTTTTTCTAGAAAGAAATCGGTACTGGGAAACAACATAAATTGTGTTTCTTAACTCCATGTATCCTGTATTGCTGTTGAATTACTATCATGAGTCTGCCTGGAAAACATACATTTTTCCTATCACTGTGTTACTAAAACCATGGCCTATTGCCCTTTTTAGCCCATGATCTAGAAAGCTCTTCCCCAGCCACAGAAATGGGTATCTTCCCACTAAATATCCACGCATAAGAAAAGCTGATAAGTAAAAACGTCAAGTAATTCATAAAAATCTCTTCCTATAATGGCAAACTTCTAAAGTTCCTTGAGAATGCTCAGGTCTTGATGACAGGAAAAAGCAGCTGATAAAACACTAGGCTTTCCTAAAATTGCCTATTTCTCCTGAAATTCTTACATGCAGCCTCATACGTTTTAATGTACAAGTTGTTGGAAGCACAAACAAATCTACCTCAAGAGAGTTAATTCACCTCAGGTCCAATTTCTTTTCTGCTCATACATCCATTCATTTAGCAGTCCTGCTTGGGTAAAGTACAGAACCATTTTAACGGCAGTAGGGAGGAACGTCCAGAGACTTATCATCAGTCATTTATGTCTGCACTGTTAACAACGGAATCAATAATGTCAGCGCTCTGAAGAGCACCTTCACATCCTAGTTAGGGTGTCTGCAGTTGTCATTTTAGAAAGGCAAGAAGTTTTGGAAAAGTATTTTGTGTCAGGAAAGGTTTGAATGTTAAATATCTACAGCGTTTCGCAACCACCCCTGTACATAAATATGGGCATATTTATAGTTTGATTTCGAGTTCAATATGAAAGTGTTTAGTGTTGCCTTTCATATTTAGAGGTAGTGTTGATAGGATTGGTTTTTCTGTGTCTGTGTTATGCTGAAAAATCTGATGATATGTTCAGGATTATTCTTTTCTTTATGTTCAGGAAAAATCTCTTCCTTTGGGTTCCTCTAATCATAGCACCTTTAATGCTGTGCTTCACTTGATTTCTTTATGTGGGAAGGAGGTCTACCTGATAGTCTCTAAGCTTCTTGGGTACAGGAGGCTTATCTCTCTTAGGAATTCCAGGAGTCGCCATGGTGTTTGGCACATATGGCTCAACAGCTATATGATAAATGAAGTTAGATTCCTCATTACAATAAACCCATCTGACTTTGAATCCAGTCTTGAAAGTACTTGTGATTGTCACAATCTTTCCAGCTGTCTTAGCTCTGCAGCAATTTTTATGGGCTTCATTCTGGACACATATACTTAAGTGTTTCAGAGCTGTTTCCTTAAGGTATTTCTCCAGTCAGATCCACTTAGGGTTGACATCTCACTTCACCTAACACCACCAACTTAGGAATATTGCTTTTCTCTACATAGTGTCTGGGCCAGCAGGTTATGGAGCTGAGGAAAGTGATTATGATTAGTAGACTCAGGGGTCCCCTGGGGGTGGTGTTATGGGCAATGCAGAGTCCTTGGTTGACATTAAGTATATTTGTGGATTTGATGCTTACAAACCCAGCTGTGGCATACATGGAAAGCTCAACTCTTAACACTCGATACAAAGCTAAAAATGGCCATTGTTCTATCAATACTTGGTATCTTCTGAAATTCAGTCAAGCTTTTTGTCCATTTTTCAAAGAGACTTTGATCTTAAAGGATGAATCATTTTGAAAAGGTTTCAAGAGAAGTCAATTCTAACCCAGATATGACTGTAACTAGCAGTGTCACCTTGGCCTCTTTGGACTTGAACATTAAGAGTGTTAGACTAGATTATCTCATAGTTAAAAACTTAATTCTTAGAAATGTTCTATCGTTAGATTCTTTGAATATGCTGTTCTCTATCTGGAATGTGATTCCTCATGAATTCTTAGGTCTCTTTTTCTCAATTCTTTCCCATTCTACTCAAATGGTACCTCCTCAAAGGAACCTTCCCTGGTCACCTTACTTAAAATAACAACTTCGTCTATACACAGCTCTCTAGATTATTCTCTGCTTTCCTATCTGTGTCATTCTTATCTGAAATGGTATTATCTGCTGATTACATACATGTTTTTCATATGTTGTCCTCACTAGAATGCAAGCTTCCATGAGAACAGGTGCTTTGTGTAGTTTGCTATACAATACATTCTCAGTACCTAAAATAGTGCCTGCCATACAATACATTCTCAGTAGATAGGAAATGAATGCCGAAATGAATATTTGAACTCCTAGCGAAAAGTCTCTAGGTTTTTTGTTTTTTTAAAGATGTAATGGGGTTTAATGCACCACGTAGAGAATCACAGAAACACTATATTAAGTTAAATAGGATATTGAGGTAACTTGGCTCAACTCCTTATTTTAAAGATAGAAAAAACTGAACATCAGAGTGGTTAAGCGACTTTCCCAATGCCACTTAGCTAAGTGTTATCAGTAGAAACCAAGCCTCTTTATTATTTTCTATTCTTGTTTCCATAATGTATCTCTCTCAAGATGCTTATCCATTACCAAAGGAAAAACAATAACTTTACAGTAGAGAAAACCCACAGATACCATCTTAGCCAGGTGATTGAAAGTCAACATCATTAGTAATAAAACACATGACTATCATGTACCCACTGATAAGATGTACTAAGACGGACATATTATCTTTGTGTTACACTTGCCCCAAATTCATAACATCAATCTAATTATGAGAACACATAAGAACAACTCAAACTGAAGGGCTTTCTACAAAATTACTAACCAATACTCTTCAAACGTGTCAAGATCAAGAAACACAAGGAAAGACTGAGGATCAGATTGAAGGAAATTTAGACATTATGATTAAATACAATATGGGATCCTGAATTGAATCCTGGTACAGAAAAGGAAATTATTGAAAAAAAAAAAAAAAAACCAACAAGAAACAAACAAACAAACCAACAACTAGTGAAATATGAGTAAAGTCTTGTTTACTTAATAGTATTACACCAATGCTAATTTCTTCATTTTGATAAGTAGACTATAGTTGTGAAACTTTAGGGGAAGTGGGGCAAATTGTTTATGGGAACTCTCTGTACTATTTTTGCAACTTTTCTGTAAATCTAAAATTATATAAAAAACCCAAAGTTAAATAAAATAAAGACAACATAGTGTTCTGTGTACTCTGGAAAGAAGTGCATCTGACAGTCTCAAGGTGCCTAGAACGAATATTTTGAACATAGACAATTTTAGGATGATGGTCTTTAGGACTCTGAGGAAGTGTGATTTAGCAGAGGCTGGAAAGACGTGACAAAGAAAGACCTGAAAGTTCATGAGGAATTGCATTTCCGACAGAGAGAGCAGAATACACTGGCATCTTTAGTATTTGGCATTTAATTTCAAATAATTTTATAAATGATTAAAACAACTAACAGGGGCAGATGATTGCCGCCTCAATGCACTCCAGAAGAATTCAAGAGACTACACAGGAGACAACTGTAAGTACAACATTCATTCCCTTTATTCAAAACATTTGAAAGTACTGGAAGATCAGAATCCCAGCACACTGGTAGGTAATTAGTTGGCTTGTCCAAGTAATGTTTCCAGGAGGTTCTGTGGTAATTTCACTGAGTCTCTCCATATTGCAATTTGAGATGCCCAAATGACTTATCCATTGCCCCTGGGGAAGTGTAGCAGGTCCAGGTAGCAGGTATATTCTTATTTTAAACCATTCAATCTGATTCAACAAGAGACTTTTAAACTTGTTAGAATATGACTCCTTATAAATAATTGGAGGTACTTTAGCTTAGAAATATTGTTGTTGTTGTGTGTCATCAAGTCGGTTCTGACTCATTGTAACCTTGTATAGGGTTTCCAAGTATGGCTGGTGGCTTTTAACTGATGGTTTTTGTGGTTACCAGTCCAGTGCTTATCCTGCAGCACTACACCAGGGCTGTAGTTTCTGAAATGATATGAGAGCATGCTTTTCCTGTCAGGATGCAACTGTTGGAGAATGACCATAAGGTGGCTAGTCTGAGGACCAAAGTCTAAGGGTAAGGATCACATAATGGAACGAGGAAAATACAATGAATCTTTAATGATATGGTTGAGTTGCTAAATCAACTCTGGCACCATCTTTCTATCAAATTCTTATAGTATGTGAGAAGAATACTTTTTTATATATAGATTTAGTTATATATTCTATCATTAGAAGTTAAAAGTGTCCAAACTGATGCAAACTATTGCCACGGTGACAATATACACAGCACAGTTCCCCCAAGCTACAGATACTCCCTGAGTCAAGCTTGGGTTTCCTAACCCCACATCTGGATATCACAGTTTCTCATTTATATTAGTGAAGCGTGTGTGTGTTGGAGAAAAAGAATAACAACAAAAAAGCCCATAGTTGAGACTTGAAGTCTAACTGGTAAATATAGATGACGGTCTGTAATAAAGTGCTAATCCACTCTTAGTCTCCTGAAATCTAGTGATGTTTTCATTATTTCAAAGACTCAGATTTCATTTCCTAGGTGGCATCACAAAAGCTTCCACAGAAACCTACTATAAAGTCAGGTAGAGAATAAATGTCACACCAAGAGGAGAAATATAAAGAGAATCCAAGGAAAATGTACAGTGGCTGACTCATTGATAGAAGATAGAAAATGCTAAAAAATTATAAAAATGCTAGGAAAATCTCATGAAAGGAAGAGGTTTCTATTCCAAAAAGTTAATAGTAACAAATTGTTGAAAAATTCAGTCATATTCTGTGTATATCTTGAAATTTAATGTTGAAAAGTAAGTACATTTTTTCAAACACCTGGAATGTATTCAAAAGTATGGTCTCATAATCTGCATAGTCCCTTAAACCTCAGAGAACAATATATGTAAAAAATCTAGAGTTATTTTAAAATGCTGTTTCTTAAAACCAAAGCTTCACTTTTCTTAAAAATAAAAGATTCCATATAATAGTGTGGTGAACAAAGTTTTAATTTATCAAGATAATACATCATCATCATAATCTCAACAATAAGAATTTACTGAATACTTGCTATAGACCAGGTCCTTTATCTATATACATTGTCTTATCTAATCCTCAGATAACTCTGAGCAAGAGCTATTATCATTTTCACTGAACAGATGAAAAAGTATTACAGATAAAAAGTAACTTGTTCAGAAGTGGTGCAATTTCAATTTAAATCCAACACATTGACTCTCAAGCTCTGTGAAAAGTTTCGGATGAAAACTTTAAAATAGAAAAATAGCAAATGAATAAACTCTGGTCCGTATCTAGCCAAAGAGTAGTCTTCAATTCACACACATTACCTATCCAATTTTTACACATTAAGTTATCCAAGTTTAATCTTTACAGCAAACCTTATGAGCAGATAACATTATCACTAACTTTGTATATGAGGAAACTGAAGTCTTATGGCAGATAATTCAGCTAGTTATGACAAGGTGAGATCTGAACTCTGGCCTTTTGATTCTACAGATATGCCAATATTTACTAATACTTGCTATTGGTGATATTCGCAACCGTCATTTTATGGCAGGTGATATCGGTTTTAAAGACATAAGATTACTGCAGTTATATGCAAGTTGAGACAGAGGAAATTATTTGAAAAAGACTTGAGAGGTGAAGATGATGATATAAGAATTACTATGGGACTAGAGCTGTGATGAAAAAGTTTACAGACACCAGAATTTCTTCCCTTCAGGTTTTGGATCTCTTCAGAGTAAGGAGTTTAAAAAATGCAATACTGGGTAGCAGGCTATCTAACATCTGTTCTTGTACTAACAATAGCATTTGAAATTCATTTATCAAATAATCAATCCAAATATTGTTTTCTATTACCTTAAAACTGATTGGGAAACTTGGAGCTATAGCTAAGACACATCTTTAAAACGAGTGCATTTATTCCCCTAGGATTAAATCTGTATCCCCTTTCTCTTCCTACATTTTACACAGAAATTTTTATTTAGTTTAGTTGTACCATTAAATGATAGAAAAAGAAAGAGAACCCACCCAGCCAGTCTTGGTAAGGGGCACATACTCATATAAAGTCTCTGTCTGTCCTATATTCCAACCTTCTCTCACTAACTGTCTGTTTGTTTGTTTTTTCCCCATTTGGGAAATCATTCCTTCCACATATGGTTCTAGTAGAGCTACCAGTCAAGGTGTTCCTTAGCCTTTCTCATTTTCTCAAGGATTGAGTTCAAGGAGCCCAAGTAGGCTACTCAGAGTCCAGAACCCAGGAAGTTGAAAGAGGAGATTGATACAAAATTGGAAAGATCTTGCAGCTGAGTATCCCAAAGACAACTCTTACAAAAAGATCCATGTGTTCATACTTCAAAGATCCTTGGAACCCTGTCAGTTCTTATTCTATAACAAGACCTTATTTTTAAATCTCTTCTTCCATTTCTTTGAATGTCTTTCTTATAGTACATAGCCCCCTGCCCCGTTCCCTTCCACCCCCACCCACCAACTTGAATTAGTTGCTGATGCATGTAATTAAAGACTGGAAGATACTAGATACTGCTGGTTAGCAAACTCAGTCCCCAACTATAACCCCTTCTCTGTAGCCATTTTTCAGTGGGTGGTTGCCATGTGACACATTTCTGTCCAATGACATGTAAGTGGATGTCTTCTGGAAGATCTTTGGCTTCATGATCAAGAGACAGAATCAGCAGGTTTATGTACCCTTTTTGCCTTTTGCTCTTTGCCCTTCTTTCTGCTGGATGTGGAAATAGAGGCTGGTGGCACAGCAGTTACGTCATGACCATGAGGTGATAAGTAAGGAAAAATCAAAGAAAACCGTGGAGATACCAGTCCTTACATTGTTGAGAATGCAGCACATTATTCTTATATCTTATAAACAGACAGACAAAGCTCTATTTATTTAAGCTACTATAGAGCGCTTTACCAGTCTCTGTAGCCGTGGCAATCCTAATTGATACAAAACCCCAGCTACTGAAATAAAGATATGGAAAACAAACCAAAAAATGTGAATTCTGTTAAACAGTGATGGACTTAACATGGCGGATTTTTTTTGTGGGGGGAGATGAGGAGTGGGAGAAAGAGGAAAAGATAAATCCAGATGAATTTAGGCATCCCTTTGCACCTGATCCCTATTATTTTGCTATTGCCGTTGGGTACTCTTAAATTGTGGAGTCCTGTTGTGGTACTGAAGGATAAGCACTGGACAGCTAACCACAAGATCAGCAGTTCAAATTCACCAGCTCCTTCTCAGAAACCTCATATAGGGTCCTTATGAGTCCGCACCAACTCATGGGCACTTAAGAACAACAATTCTTGCATTGTAGTGAACTCTGGAGTTGATTGTTGTTGTTGTTGTTAAGTGCCGTTGAGTCGGTTCTGACCTATAGCGACCCTGTACAGGGTTTCCGAGGGTGTAAATCTTTACGAGAGTAGAAAGCCTCATCTTTCTCCCGCGGAGCAGCTGGTAGTTTCGAACCGCTGACCTTAAGGTTCGCAGCCCGATTCGTAACCACTACGCTATAGTCATGCATAAAAGAAGGATGCTCTCTCCTAGAAATAGGGATGCTGTGATACAGGATTCTTGGCTTCCAGGAATGGCGATTATACGTGTGTATTTAAATTTGTGTACACTTGTACTGAGTAGGCTATAGATTGATCTCATCAAGAAGTCAATTTTACTTAGACAAACGAAATACCTGTTTTTTGTTGTTTTTTCCCCTTCCCATAATGTGGTATTAAAAAAAAAAAAAAGCTCTTTCGTCAGTGCCTTTTGCTTTTGCTTTCAATCCTGGACTGCAGGCAAGATTCAGACATTCTCCTTAGAGACTGAAAAAAGGTCAATAATAGAAATGTTTTCCTCCTCACTAACAGATTAAATAACTCATGGGCATATGTAGAGCTACACATGCATTTCTAAAGAAAATCATTCAAGGACGGCAGGATTTCCTGAGGTGACCTCCAGGGTGTCCGAAAGTTAGAAAATGTGAAGTGTAATGTAACCAATGAAAAGAAGAATCTGTTTTAGGCAGTCTGAGAGTTTGGGGGTGAATGACAATACAGCCAAAAAGTGCAGTCCCCAAGAGAGACCGGTAATTCATACTCATATGACTCTTGATGAAAAAGTCTTCCTGAAAGAACAAACTAGATTTAGGGCTTGTCCTATGAAAATTTGTTGTTTGCTCCAGGTAACTCTTTTGAATAATTTTGGGACCTCAGGTCTGAAGGGATTACTTTCTTTGCAAAATTTAGATTAACTTAATGACTGTTTTATCATGACTAACAGCAGTTGAGTAGAATTAGGAGGTCACTGGATATTAACATTTGATTTCCTTGCTGAAGGCAGATACATGAATTCAGTAGGGCACATGGGCTTGATCACTCATATTTTAATTTAGTTGCATTAGATGAGAGCACTGAGTGATGTCTCAGGGATGATTCGGAATATCAGATGGGATAGGTTTGCCTTCGCTCTGGGCAGACAAATCCATGGATAGCACAACTGTCAGAGCAACACACTTTCATTTCTAAGTCTCAGGGAGAAACAGCTCAGGCTTGAATGGTTATCTATGGTGATTGAATTGCTTTCTGACAAAGGAGTCTTGCTCACTTGTGGACTTTATGGACGATGCTCTCGAAAATTGGTCAGTTAATCTCCTTAACTGTTGCATCTTTCTTAGATTCTATTGTCTCCATAGTAAGTGCTATAAAATTGAGAAATGGAGTTTAAGCTAAATGCAAATGTGGGTAGGAGTAGCTTAGACGGTAGGAGTAGCTATCTGCAGCACCCAGAGAAGAAGAGAATGGGTTGGCCCTATTAGAGTCCTAACCTAAAATATATCATGCAGAATCATGAAGCCATACATGGGGGGTTGTCAAAAGTATCTAGTGAGACCTCCCTAAGGGAATTGTGAAATTCGGAGACAAATGTAGTGATAATCAGGCCCAACTAATCTACCCCCTCCCAACTCATGTGAAGTGTCCTCTAATTTCAGGTTCAGAGAATCTGGGGTTTATTTTGCCAACAAAGATAGCAGGTCCTCTTAACAAATATATGAATAAAGTAGGATTCCTGGTGTAGTGCTGTAGGACCAGCACTGGACTCCGAATTACAAGGTCAGCAGTTCAAATCCACCAGAGGCCCCTCAGAAACCCTACACAGGGTCACTATGGTTATTGTTGTTAAATGCTAGACAGCACTTAACAACAACAACAGCAATAAAGAAAGTAGTGGGTGAACACATGAAAAAGAGTAATTGACTTTTCCTATGGGAGTGGAGTCGTATTTCCAAACGAAAGTACAGGAAGTGTAATTTGAGTTGTGTACTATAAAAAAAAGAAAAACAGCAACAACAACCAATAATAAGCACTTCCTGTATGCAAAGTACTGTGCTATGGGTGTAAGGGTCATGTGCTTCATCTTACTAACTCCTTACTTACTACAATTCTCTGACCAAAATATTACTGTATGATTATACCCATTATATTGACGATGATACTGAGGCTCAGAGCAGACCTTGCTTGAGGTCACAAAGCTGGTAAATGACAAAACTGGAGTTTGAGCCCAGAGATTGCAAGACAAACTATTAAATGGTACTGCTCAAGAATTTTGAATGAATAGTTTAGAGAGAAACCTTCCTTCCAGGCATAGGAAGAACCTGTGCAAAGACATGAAGCAGCCCTTTGACTCTACAGCTGTTTGACTCTATAAAGGGCCAGAGAGTAAACATTCTAGGCCTTGAGGGCCATGTAGGTCTCTGTTACCTGTTACATATTCTTTTTGTTGTTGTTGCCAACCATTAAAATAAGTAAAAGCCATTTTGAGTGTCCTTGCCAACCAACCAACCAACCAACCAACACACACACACACAAACACACACACACACACACACAAATCCACAAAGAACCAAATAGGCTCCAGGATCATGGAAATGGAGGCCTATAGTTTTCTTTACTATGCTTCTTTACAATGGCACCATAGTGCTTTCCGCAAACCAACACTTACTGTGAATTTATTATGGATCAGGCATTGTGTTCAGTACTTCTCGGCATCACCTCATGTAATCCTCATAACCAGCCTCTACTCATATTGTCAGGAGGGACCAGTCACTGGAGAAGGATATCACGTTTGGTAAGGTGGAGGGTCAGAGAAAAAGCAGAAGGCCCCCAGTGACATGGATCGGCAAAATGGCAGTATCAATGAGCTCACGGGTGGCAACAATTGTGATGAAGTTAGCCCAGGACCCAGCAGTGTTTCGTTCTGCTATGTATAGGGTCTCTATGAGTTGGTACTGACTCAATGGCACCTAACAACAACAACAAATACTCATTTTGGAAGGAGCTCTTGTAGTGCAGTAGTTATGAGTTGGACTGCTAATCTCAAGGGCAGCAGTTCAATATTACCAGCTGTTCCATGGGACAAAGATAGGGCTTTCTGCTCCCGTAAAGTTTTATAGACTCAGAAACCCTATGCAGGGTTGCTATGAGTGGAAATCGACTCCATGGCACACCATCACCATTACCACCACCATACTCATTTTGCTGTGGTACTGTAGGATAAGCACTGGACTGCTAACTTGTACAAGGTCAGCAGTTCAAACCCACCAGCCCCACCTTGGAAACCCTGTGGGTTAATGCACCAGACTGCAAAGCCGTTTGAACTGCAAAGTCAGTGGTTCAAGCTCACCAGTCACTCCTTGGAAACCCTATACAGGGTTGCTATGGGTCGGAACCGACTCGACGGCACTTAATAACAACAACAACTGTAGGATAAGGACTGGACTGCTAACTTGTGCAAGGTCAGCAGTTCAAACCCACCAACCCCACCTTGGAAACCCTATAAAAAGTCGCTGTTAGTTGCAACCGATTCGAGGGCACTTAATAATAGTCATTTTATGTCCTTATTTTATTAATGAGAAAACTAAGGCTTAAGAGAGAGACTCAGAAGCACAGTTAAAAGGCTAGTAAGCAGCAGATTTATGTTAATCTATAGTCTGCTTTTTTGGATTTACTTCAGCAGAGCCTGAGTAGCATGCACCGGGACTAGAGGGAGCAGGTAGGACTTGAGTGGGAAGGAAGGCAAGTGTGTTGAGTCCAGCAATAACGAAGTGATAGACACCGTAGTTTTATAATCAACTGGATTTGCCAATTCATAGAGGAGTTCAGGAGGGGTGTATGATCTTGGGTGACTCAGAGAACAAAAACTAGCAAGTCAGGGTTGGAGGAGATGAACAAATAGACTGATAAAGCTCAGGAGTGGCCCATTCCAGGTAGCTTTTGCTGCCAAAACCAAACCCACTGCCCTCTATGTGATTCTGACTCCTAGTGACGCAGTACAGGGTTTTTGAAAAGGCTATAAATCTTTACGGGAACAGAAAGCCTCATCTTTTTCTCATGGAGTGACTAGTGAATTTGAACTGCCAATCTTGTGGTTAGCAGTCCAGTGCTTATATTGCAGCACCACCAGTTGTTGTTGTTAAGTGTCATGGACTCGATTCTGACTCATAGTGACCCTGTATAGGGTTTCCAAGGATGGTTGGTGGATTTAAACCGCTATCCTTGTGGTTAGCAATCCAATGCTTATCAAATAGCGCCACACCAGGCTCTTTAGCAGGCCTTCTGTTTCCTAAAGTAGAAAAGGAGAGTTTGGGATTCGATGGCTTTTCAGTTTCTTCCAGTGATTGAGAGTATTTTTGACTCAGTGAGTGATCGAGGACGTTTCTTTGACAGTGCCACAAGAAAGAGCCTGGAGTCAACTTTTTGGGAGAAGGATTTTGGAATAAAAATCTATTGTGATTCATCTGCCATGTGCCTCTGAGCAAATCAAGATCAAAACGGATATGTGACCTTTGCAAGGTCAACTAGTGTCCATTATCAAAAGGCAGAATGACCTTTTCCTGGCTCAGAGAGAGATTAGACCATGTAGTTGTAGGGAAGAACCCCAGTGGGAACAATGAATGAAGTGATACTTACAGGTTCCAAAGAAAAGGCAAATGGGAAATGAAGAAAGGTGCAGTAAAAGGCAAACGGGTAAGAAGAAAAGAGGATTGTGGGATCATGTAAGTTGACCATAGGAGGAAAAGGGCACATCAATATTAACTATCAAACCACCCAGGACAATTCGAAAAGAAAATGAACATTAATATCCCCGGGAAAAAGACATATAGAAAGGTTAGTCATAGAATTGTAAGAAAATAAGCTTTTAAAGCTTGTACATTAAGCACCGAAGGGAATGTTTGAGAGCAAATGAAACTAACTAGAATTATAATGGGAAACATGACAGTTTTATAATCTCACCATAAAGTGTCAGAGAGCAAGAATCCTGCTATTTTATCATGCGTTGTTTATATGATTCCAATAGGGAACTTGACATAAAGAGAAGAAAATCATTTCTGATGATAGCATGTAGTCTCAGGGCATGATTACATGATTCGTTTTAAAAGAAAGGATCTATCTGGATTACCTTTGGTGTTAAATCTATGGTCCTGAAATGATACTAATATGAAAATAAATCCTGTTTTTATATACATGAATAAAAATGACCTACTTAAATTCTTTCAAGAAACAAATACTCCAAGTTGGCTCTCAAGGAACTTCCTTCTAATGATCATTTATTCTATAGATAAAAATGCTGTGTTTCTCAATATTGAATTTAAAAGAATAATAAGAATCTTAAAAATGCAAACCAAATACACTTCTGAGAAAATGAAAATGATGTCAATGAAGAAAGAAACAAACAATCCCTCCATATGTAGGGTATAAGACACTATCAATGAATCGGCATTTGCGATTCCATTACAGATGGACTCTATAATGAATCACTACCTATGTTCATTGCCTAAAATCAAGTTTTTCTCTGATTTTTTGATGCAAATGAGAATAGGTATAAAGCAACTTTTCATAGAATCATTTAGATCTGGATAATGCTTACACAATACAGTTGGGGGGGTTGTCTTTCAGAGACCATACTATGTAAACTGTATACTGAATTAAAGATATTATTTATATGGAGTTTAGGATATCACTGGATCTCTCTTTGCTTCCCTTATTTTTCTAAAGTAGTTCCATGAAAAGAAGAAACGTTCAGGTTATGTGAAACAACAACAACAAAAACAGTGTATGGAAATTTCAGAGTAGTATACCTCCACACAGTACTATACGAACATAATAAAATAATTAAGTCTTACTTACAGACGATCTCCATATTTTAGTGCTTATATATGTGTGAATTTGGAAGGGAAATCTTTGATATATTTTGGAATTTCAATGTTTTCTAGTTACAATGTTCATTAGCATTTGTGACCTGACTGGTTTCTACATTTCATTTGTGTGAGTGCATGCTGCATATCTATGTATATATCTCCTCTTTCTATAACCATCTGCCATGTAGATGCATTTCTTTATTAGTTCATAATAATATATATTCTGTAGGTTACATTCTGCAAATTCGAACATGGACAAAACGCAATCGATACAATCTATAACACTGCACAGATGTCTGGAAGAGATTGGTAGAAATCAGTCACTGGGAGGCTGACTGTTGAAGAATTGTAAAATGCGTTTGGCTGGACGAGTCGGAAAACAGGTTATAAGTATTCAACTTTGTAATTTGTGATTTCATTAAGACCATGGGATGAAGTCAAAGAAAGACCATACTCAGCAATTTACATTTAAATATAGAAAATGCAAAAGGCAGCATGTATATAGGAGGAAAGGAAATATGGCTATAAGAAGAAACAGGAGGGAGAATTCTAATGAATGATTTTCAGATGAAAAGAATCAATGAAAAATATCCAGCTGCGGTAAAATGCTTTCAAATTGCCATTTATGCAATTGATGCATGGAATAGGTATTTCTCAGTGCAGAGAGTGAGAACAGAAAATGATTATGAAAATAGAGCAGGATCCTTGGCAAAATACCAATGCAATACACTTTTCAATAGTAAGGAAAACGGAGGGTGTGAAATAATGTCAATTAGAGAGAAATGCATGCTACTGGAGATTCTCAGTACTATTCCTGGAAGAATAACAACCACTCTTAGAAACCCAGAGAGTTCTGGGAAACAATAACCACAGAAACAAGACTTATTGATTTAAATTAACACTTTGGTTGTTTTTAAGAAACATTCAATGATTACAATCATATGATGTGAGAGGAAAATAATATGTTCAAGCAGTAATGATATTCAAAATGTTGAATTTAATCATCAGTATGGGATGCACATGGAAAAACTGAATACAGGCAATGACCATCAAGACAAAATTGGAAGGCTTGACATCAAAAGGTGGAGGAGTACTTGTGCCTATCCAACCAGTATCAAAGCCTAGGACCGATGGTAAATCCCTAAGAGAGCTTTCAATGCAAATTTCTGAGTACCCCACTGCCTCTTTGATAGAATTTTAGCTTCCATAAAAATCAAAAGCAGTAGAAACAAATGTTAAAAACGTCTCAACTTTTGAAGCATCACCTTCATGTGACACTTTCCAAATAACATTATTGACAATCATCCATAATTGGCAAGAAAGCAGACATTAAATTGACTCAAATTACTAAGAATGACCTACAAAATATTCAGAAAGTAGAAAAGATTCTCATATGAAAAGCAAAATGTTCCCCAACCACTTGTTTAACCAAAATTCAGAACAGCAAATAATCAGGAATAATGGATGTAAATAGGTTTCCACCCATGCATTTAAGTGCCCTTTTGAAATGCCTTTTGAAAAGTTAAGAGACCACAGTGGTAAACTGTATGCTAAAAGCAATCCACAACAATTTCCTAAGGACTCAGTAATCATTCTATACAGGTTCTCAAATGTACTGTTCAGAACCGAAAATTCCAATAATAGATGTCATGCTTTGAACAGTATTAAAGCCAAAAAAACAAAAACAAAGCAAAACCAAAAAAAACCCCAAGTCATTTGAACTGCAAAGTTGGTGGTTCCAATCCACCAGCTGCTCCTCAGAAACCCTATACAGAGTCACTAAGAGTTGGAACCAACTTGACAGCACTAAAGAACAAAAACAACATACTTAAGGAAGATTTGACAGCTAGAAGTTGTCATAAATCTGTGTAGCACTGTTTGTTGGTTAATGCACTGGACTGCAAAGTCATTTGAGCTGCAAGGTCAGCGGTTTAAGCTCACCAGTCGCTCGCTCTTTGGAAACCCTATACAGGGTCGCTATGGGTCGGAACCAACTCAATGGCACTCAATAGCAACAACTTTAAAAAAAAAAAAAGTATATGGATTTCAGATTTCTAAAAAAGATGTGAGATATGGTCAAAGTATCATGAACATGAACTCTTGAGTCTCAAAGTATATTAATAGCAAATTAGAGACTAAAAAATATAGATTATATCCATTCATTTAATACAGATTTATTGAACATCAGCTAAGTGCTAACTAAGTATTGTGTCAGAAGTCATGGATAATACTGAGATGTTCTCAACACAGATCATTTTGAGGAACATTTAACATATTTGGGGACCACTGAAATGCAAGTTGGAAAGTAAAAAGTGTGTCACTAGGAGAACTACTAACTTTCATCTAGGAATCAGGTAAGGCTCTGAAATGAAGTAAAGTCTTGACATCCTGAGATTATGGGATTGGTGTCCCCTGTAGAGGAAATAATACTAATAACAGAAATAATTATAATTACAAATAATATTGTTTCCGACACCCCAAGAATCTTTTTCTTTTAAAATGAGCTCTACAATTTTGATTCTCCAACAACCTCATGAAGTATTTTCTTATTAATTCCATTTAATAGATGAAGAAATTCTGGTATTGAAAGAATTCCACATCATTTACCAGTATCTACCAAAAGTGTGGGTTGGGATTAGAACTAGATCTGTCTGCAGAACTTCAGTTCTTGGGCTGTCTCTCATTAAACAGCAAGAGCAGAGGTGGGAGATGCAGTTTCGTTGGTGTGTGGTTTGTGAAGGTAAAGAGAGGCATGGTAGAGAAGCAGCTTGGCACAGACTTGCTGCAATTGTTGTTGTTGCCAAGGGACGTTGAATCAGTTCTGACTAATTGCAACCCTGTATAGGGTTTCTGAGGAGCACTGGTGAGTTTGAACCACCAACCTTGTAGTTCAAAACGACCTTGTGGCCCAGTGCTTATCCTACAGCGCCACAGCAGGACTGCCTAGAAAGGTACATTTAAAGCCCCCTCACCGAAGGCATGCTCCTCTCTAGAAAATTCCCCACAATTAATACTATAAATATTAAGAGAGCAGAGTGCTGCCCTCATAGAATTCAATAAATGCTGTCATCATTAACAAAAACAATTATTTGCAAGTTCTTAAGCTCTGCTGATGAAATTAAACTGTCTTTTGACTACTACAGACATAATAGAAAACAATATTTTGAAGTTTCAAGTACATCTTACTTCAGATCCTTTATGCTTTGTTATCAATCAGTGTATAAGCTCGAGTCTTTTATAGTATAATTTTACTGAAGAGTGAACTTGCCATTGGTCCCCTGACTTGCTGTTTACTTGCCTTTCTATGGTATGCCCAAAACATTTAACCAGAAGATAAGTCCCCAAAAAAGTTACTAAAATTTAAAACAAGGTAAAACTAGATGGGTTACACCAAATGCAAGTAATTCAAAGGTAGTTCAGCATCTTTTTCTTTAACAATAATAGTGCTTCATCTATGAGAGACGGCATCAGAAGATAACAATTTCAAAGTGGGTTCTCTGGGAAAGGAAACAGAGCACAAATCCCATTTTGCTTTTTCACCTGATGATCTTGTTAGCAGTGACAAGCATTTACAAGACATGTGGCCACAGTTAGTAGAGACACGCATGGCCCAGAAAGGATGGCATTATAGACATGTTATCCACTTAAGGAGCGCTGGTACTGCAGTGGTGAAAGTGCTTGGCTGCTAAATAAAAGGTTGGCAGTTCAAGTCCAACAGCTGCTCTGTGGTGTACAGACATGGCAGTCTTCTTTCATAAAGAATGATTTCCCTCATTCCTTGTCTTCTTATGAATCTGGTTTGAAATTCTGGCAGTTCCCTTCTGATAGATTGCTGTAACAGTTTTTTAATGACCTTCAGCAAAATTTTAATTGTGTATGATATTAATGATGTTGCTGTTCTTGTTAAGTGCCATCGAGTTGGTTTCAACTCATAGTGACCCTGTTTCCAAGGAGCAGCTGGTGAGTTTGAACCGCTGACCTTGTGATTAAAACCGATCTTGCGGTCCAGTGCATTACCTCACAGCGCCACACCAGGACTCCATGATATTAATGATAGTGCTCGAAAATTTCCTTATCCAGTGGATCACTGTTCTTTGGAATTGGCACAGATAAGGATCTCCTCCAGTTGGTTGGCCAGTAGCTGTCTTCCAAATTTCTTGACAAAGACTACAGAGCATCTCCAGTGCTGCATCACTTTGTTGAAACATTTCAATTGGTATTATTCCATCATTTCATGGAACCTTGTTTTCTGCTAATGCTCTTAGTATAGCTTGGCCTTCATCCTTCAAGTGCAATCAGTTTTTGATCATATGCTATCTCTTGAAATGGTTGAACACCGACCAATGATTTTTGGTGCAGTGACTATACATTCCTTCCATCTTCTTTAGATGATTTCTACATTGCTCAATATTGCACTCATTGTTGTTATTGTTGTTAAGTGCTGTCATGAAAATTCTGTATAGGGTTTCCTAGGCTGTAAATCTTTACAGGAGCAGACAGCCTCATCTATCTCTCACGGAGAGACTGGTGGGCTGGGACTGTTGACTTTGTGGTTCCCAGTCCAGTGCTTATCCTACAGAATCGCCACAATCCCTTTTGTCCATGCTATTATTGTTGTTAAGTGCTGTCGAATGTGTTCTGACTCATAGCGAGGAGCAGCTAGTGAGCTTGAACCACCAACCTTGAGGTTTAAACCAAACTTGCAGTTCAGCACATTAATCCACAGTACCACACCAGAGGCTTTAATTTTTTTTCCAGTTTTTTTATCTTGAAAAATGTCAAGCATGTTCTTTATTTACTTGCTAAGTTCATATCTTTGCACATTTCATTATGGTACTTTACTTTGTCTTTTCAAGCTGTCCTTTGAAATTTTTTGTTCAGCTTTTTACTTCATCATTTCTTCCACTTGTTTTAGTTACTGTACATTCAAGAGCATGTTTCAGAGTCTCTCTGACATTCACTTTGATTTTTTCTTTCTTTCCTATTACCTTGTCTTTTTTGTTGTTTTTTACTGTTTTTATTGTCGATTGAGTGAAAGTTTACAGGGCAGATCATCAGCTTTACATTCAACAAATCATACACCTTGTTTCATCACCATGATTATAATCCCTCCATGTACCTTGTCTTTTTAATGATCTTTTGCTTTCCTCATGTGTTGTGTCCTTGATGTCATCCTACAACTTCCTCTGGTAATTAGTGTTCAAAGCATCAAGTCTGTTTTTGAGATAGTCTCTTAATTCAGGTGGGATATACTCAAAGTGGTATTTTGACTCTTGTGGACTTGTTTTAATTTTCTTCAGCTTTACCGTGAACTTACACATGAGCAACTGATGGTCTTTTTCACAGACAGTCCCTGGCCTTGTTTTGACCAATGATATTGAGCCATCGTCTCTTCCCACAGACATAGTCTATTTGATTCCTGTGTATTACATCTGGCAAGGCCTATGTGTATAGTCACCATTTATATTGTTGAAAATAGATATTTGCAATGAATAAGTCATTGAAGTTGCAAAATTCTATCATGCTATCTATCTATCAAAACTTTATCAATAAAGCCATATTTTCTGACTACTACTATTACTACTACTTCCTCTTTGTTTCCAACTTTCACATTCCAATCATCAGTAGTTATCAATGCATTTTGATTACATTTTTCATCAATTTCAGACTGAAGAAGTTGACAGAATTCTTCAATTTCTTCATCATTGGCATTGGTGGTTGGTTTGTAAATTTGAATAATAGTCATATTAACTGGTCTTCCTTGTAGGTGTATTGATATTAACCTATCACAGAGATCATTGTACTTGTAGAAAAATCTTGAAATGTTTCTTTTGATGAATAAGACACCATTTCTTTTCAATCTGTCACTGTAAGTTTAAATAGGGAATATGATTGTCAGAGTTACAATGGCCAACACCAGCCCATTTAAGCTCACTAATGCCTAGGATATTGATCTTTATGTTTTCCATTTCATTTTTTATAGCTTCCAATTTTCCAAGATCCATACTTCATTCATCCCATGTTCTGATTATTCATGGATGTTTGCAGCTGTTTCTTCTCATTTTGAGCTGTGCCACATCAGTTATTGAACATACTTGAGAGTTTTGCTCCATGCACGCCATTTTGGTTGCTCTGCTTTGAGTACACTCCCACCTGAGAGGCTCCTATTTTGGCAGTATATCAGACAATGTTCTGCTGCTATCCATAAGGTTTTGCAGAAGTAGACCATCATGTCCTTCTTCCTAATCTTAGTTTGGAAATCTGATGAAAGCTGCCCACCATGGGTGATCCTGCTGGTATTTGAAATACTGGCGGCATAGCTTCCAGCAACACACAAGTCACAACAATATGAGAAACTGACAGATTAGTGGTGGTTGGGTCTTATACAACCATGATCAAGCCAGAAATCACCTATGTAACAACAAAGAAATCTGGTTTCCCCATTAAGCAAACAAAACGTATGGTAGATCCAAAGTTCCTGAAGACAAGTGGTGGTGGTGGTGTGCCGTGGAGTCGGTTCTGACTCATAGCGACCCTGAAGAGGGTTTCCGTAGTTTTAAATCTTTACGGCAGAAAGTCTCATCTTTCTCCCATGGAACAACTGGTAGTTTCTAACTGCTGACCTTGAGTTTAGCAGCCTGAATCATAACCACTACACTACCAGAGCTCCTTTGAAGACAAGTGGTAAAATTAAATTTTCAATTTCTTCCTCAATTTAGATATTTCTTAGCACTGGTGATATTATTTTCTTAAAGTGTTGTGCATCTTTAACATTAATGTAAAGAACATGATCATAAGAATAGTATTCAAATTATGGCCGGATTTATGTAATGTTTTAATTTGTGAATTCCAACAATGCACTCTCCTATGAACCACCAAAGGGCATGCATCATCCTTTCACTAAAAGCCAGCACCCGTAGCACAGTATAAATGGTTAATGAGAAGTGGAGTTTGCTGCATCGTGCTTCCAGCCAGAAACAGAGTTGTACTGTATTTAAGGAGCTTTTCATTATGTAATGGGAACTTTGTGCTTAGAACAGCTCCACAGGGAGAAGCAATATAGCCAGATGTAAAACTTTTCTTCATTGTACAATGCAGAAGTTTTCATTTTTGTTGTGTAATTTTTCTTGTATTATCATATTTTTACATGTTGGGTAAATGTTCCCATTCACTCTAGATTACGCATCTTGGCCTCCTGCCATTTTTATTTTCCACTACTTCTTTCATAAGAAGTTGGAATGGTTCTAATGAAACAGAGAAAGGACTAGACAGAATGCCCCCACTTTTTTTTTTTTTCAATGTGACCTGTAATACATTTGGGCACTTGGAGTAACAGGGTATATGTTATTGTTGTTGTTGCTAAGTGCCCTCGAGTCAGTTCTGACTCATAGTAACCCTCTATAGGGTTTCTGAGGCTTAAAATCTTTGAGAGACCAGAAATCCTCATTTTTCTCCTTTAGCATAACTGTGGGCTTGAACCACTGACCTTGTGGTTTACAGTCCTGTTTTTATTCTATGGAGC
This sequence comes from Chrysochloris asiatica, assembly GCF_000296735.1. Classification (NCBI taxonomy): domain Eukaryota; kingdom Metazoa; phylum Chordata; class Mammalia; order Afrosoricida; family Chrysochloridae; genus Chrysochloris; species Chrysochloris asiatica. Next base: position 1,042,916 of record NW_006408657.1, read on the forward strand.
CACCCCACTTAGAGGCTATATGATAACACTAATAATATTGATTCTATATTCTTCTATCTAATGGCATGGTGGTCGTGGTACTTGTGTGCCACTGAGTTGGTTCCAACTCATAGTGACTGTGTATAGGGTTTCCGCAGCTGTAAATCTCTACGGGACTAGAAAGCGCCATCTTTCTCCTGTGGAACCGCTGGTAGTTTTGAACTGCTGGCCTTAAGATTAGCAGCCTGACTCATAACCACTATACTACCAGAACTCCTTATGTAACAATATATGTACCTTACATGAAAAATACAAAATTCTTAATGCAGAAAAAATGCTATATTTATCCAATGAAATTCATGATCCCATACTTACAATCCTTATTCACTTCCCATATTACAGAAACTTCTCTGCTCATGAATTTTCAAATAGCAACCTTTCATAGACAGCAACAAAGCTCCTACACACAATAGAACTATGGCAATGAAGAATGCCACCGACAGAGGACATTAGTACTTATTTTATACTAGGCTACCATTATCTTTTTTTCGTCTGTGGTGTGTTTTGTATGCATATTTTTGTAATGTTTTATAAACATTATTATTAACACCATTAATCCCAAATGTATAAAATAGAGTGTTGCTTTAAGAGAAGATATATGCAGTTACTATGGAAACAAAAGAGTAAGCTGACTTTTTATAGAAAGGCATACATTGTATACACTGATCGCTGTGTATCCCATTTTAGACTTACAAGGAAATGGATTTCCAAACAGCCTTTGAGAACCAATTCTGTGTATAGAGGAAATTCTGTATTGTCTATAATATGTAGAATCATAGACTCCAAAGTGTTTAAAGGATCTTAGAGGTTTTCTTGTAAAAAATCCCAGTAATTCTTTTAAAAATATGCTTGTGGCAAAGACTGATTATTGTTCCAATACGTTTTTGTAGCCTTCTTCCATAGGAAAAGTCCTGATTTTTTAGAATATTCTATATTCTTTCAAAGATGCCTGAAGAAAAAAATATATATTTCTTAGTTTCACATGCAGTTACATATAAATATGTCACAAAGTTCTCGTCAATGAAATAAGGTGAATATGGTTTATGCCAGTTTCTAGGAGTTAGCCTTAAAATACTAGTGGCATATGCCTTTCTTTCCCCTTGCTTCCATCTTGCTGGGAACTGAAACACAGATGTGATGGCTGGAGCTGCAGCAGCCATATTGGCTTATGCAGTGTGTAAAAATAGCTTGGGGGTGTTAGACTTCTCTTTTGGGTTCGTTCATTGGTTGCAATGGTCACACAGAACTAACATACAAGATTCACAGTTATGGGGTTTATTACGAAAGTAACAGATTATAGCTGGAGATCGGGATTCACAGATCAAGATTAGAAAGCATGTAGGCCAAGTCTCCTTTCTTTAGTGTAGGACAGCACTCTCAACTCCTCTTGGCCATGTAGGACTCCTCTCAGCCCCCTAAGACAGTCTTCCCTTGGCCCCCTAAAGACAGGATCCTCTGGGCTATCTCAGTTTCGGTTCCTTTCAGGACCCTGAGGACAGGCTCTTCTCTGCCCTGCTGGGGCAAGTGTGATAGCTCATTTAGCTTTGCCAACAAGTGCCCTGAAACATCCTACCTTACCAGAAAGCATTCTGGCCAAAGATGCTAAGCTTTCTCACTGAATGGGTTGGTGATCCCACTCTAATCACCCCATTCAGTGACCCTGGAGCCTGCCTACCGCCTTCTTGCTCTGGTCTCCTTGTCCTGCTGCTAGTGATCATTACCACTGCTTCTCACCGTCTCGTTCTGTCTCTGAAGTTTCAGTTCTCTGTCTCCTGGGTCAAGGAGGCTCTCAGCTAAGGGATCTTGGGATTAAGGGGTACACAGCACTCCTGTACCTTTTTCTTCATCATGGTAGTGAGGTCCACCTCCCCTCCATCTCTGAGGATGACTCAATTTCAGCCTGGTGGTGGTGGGCTGTGGAGTTGATTCTGACTCATAGAGACCCTGTATAGAGTTTCCAGGGCTGTAAATTTTTTATGCAGCAGAAAGCCTCTTCTTTCTTCGGAGTACCAGCTGGTAGTTTTGAACTGCTAGCAGCCCGACTCATAACCCGTGCGTGACTAACTAATCCCCTCATTAGCGTTCCATACAATTTATTTGCATGGTCCCACCTCCACAGGGGTGTCATGTACTTATTTGCATTATTAACAGGTTATTTTTCTCCTTGGTGGGTCACGAATACCTTATTTGCATAGTCACACTCAATCATTTGATAGGAAGCCTAAAAGTATACATGGCTACAAGAGTCATCTTAGGTAATTCACTGCACCTCACAGTGACAGCGAGAATTGAGGCCATCACAGCAGAGCAAGACCAAAGACATTGGGAATCAGAACAGCCAAGGGAGCCCAGACCTTGCTTCTGCACTTCTACATGAGTGAGAAATACATTTTTATACTGTTTATTGTTATAATGTGTTTCCGAGCAAAGCAATATCCTAACTTTATAATTTTTTATTAGTTGATCTTTCCCTCTCAAAAATAAATAAATACAAGGAAATGTGTGAAGCAGCCCATGACAATTAGCAACAACGCTGATGTTTTTAGACTTTCCTATAATGCTTGCTGGAGTCCTGGTGTGGTGCTGCGGGTTAATGCGCCAGCCTTTAAAACCATTTAAACTACAAAGTTGGTGGTTCAAGCTCACCAGCTGCTCCTCAGAAACCCTATACAGGGTCTCTATGGGTCGGAACTGACTTGATGGCACTTCACAACAACAACAACAACATAATGCTTGCTCTGGTTCTCTTCTATCATCTCACTTAAGTGTACTATCTCCTCTACTCACCTTCTGCAAATGCATGAAAAAGTTGTCTTGCATTTCCGAATTGTCTTCTTACGGAATATTCTATATTCTTTCAAAGATTCCCCATGTAACTACCTTTAAACCCTTCTCTTGGCTCCTCTGCTATAACTGTATTCTGATTTGTTGGTGTAGAAAGGGCATGGAGGCAGTGTCTGACCTCATCTACTTCACAAGTGGGCCGGAGGAGAATCAGCATCAGCAACAGATTGATTCCTGTGAGGCTGAGGTCAGATATACCTGCACATTCCAATCTTCCTTACCAATTTTGAAACCAACTGTCCCGCCCACAGCACTCTCTGCTTCTTAGCTGGTTTTGATAATTCATTGCAATAGCCACACAGAATTCACAGATAAATTTCATGATTATGGGCTTTTTTGGGGGAGTCAACAGGTTACTATTTGGGATTAGAAATGTTCCGGATACAGTTATTCAGTCAGAACAGCCTCTGCTCTGCCATGTCTGCAGGTAGATCTCTCTTTGGCCCTCAGCCCCTTGGCCCGGCCTCTGCCCTACTTAGACAATGTTACAAAGATCTGCTTGTTGCTAATTGTCATTAAGTCGGTTCTGATTCATAGCGACACTGATGAGTTTGAGTTCCTAGGAGCAGCTGATGAGTTTGAACCACCGACCTTGCAGTTCAAACCGACCTTGTTTGAAGTGCTTATCCTATGATGCCACACCAGGATCCCTGCAAAGCTCTTAGAGCACTAATAATAAATACCCAAAGAGCACTGTACTTTCTTATAAGCCTTGGCTAGAAGGTACTCAACTCTAGCTCTATGGGTCAGCAAACCGAGCTCCCCAGTTAAGTGTTTGGAGACACCACACTCCATACACAAGCCTCTTGCCAGAAGGCCCTCTGCTTTACTTGTTCCATGTGTCAGGAAGTCCACCACATTGTCCTATGCTTTAGCTCTTGGTTCTGCTCTTCCTCTGGGATCAGTTTTCTGTCCCTGGATCAAGGAAGTTTGATGTGCAGGGAGCTCAGGTTCCAAAAGACAAGCCTGACTTTTCTTTCTTGATGATAGTAAAACCCCCTATTACTGCTTCTGAGATGGCTCATTTTATACTCAGCGGGATGGCAAAAACTGACCAATCACCAGGTTAGAGTTTCACGCTTTTATAATCACAATTAGCCCAGTTAACAGCCACTCACAACTGAATCATATAATCCTGTTAGCATCGTCCCCCACCTTCTCTTACTCAGACCCATCAGAAAAAGTCATTTGGTGGGAGTTCCAAAGATCATGGCTAGAAGAGTCACACCAAGCAATTAACTGCTCCACAGTCAGTGTCATTGATAAATATGGTGCTCATAAGTCATTATGATACCACAGATGTGATTTAGCCAGTATGTAGTATAATCAGGCCTTTGTTAATTCCATTAATTCAATCTAATATTGTATTAGATGCTTGGTAAGGTGGAGGGTAAGAGAAAAGTAGGAAGACCCCCAGCGAGATGGATTGGCAAAGTGGCAGCATCAATGGGCTAAAGCATGGCAACAATTGTGAGGTTGGCCCAGGACCAGGCAGTGTTTTGCTCTGTTGTGCATAGGGTCGCTATGAGTTGGTACTAACTTGATGGCACCTAACAACAACAATAATGTATTGCTGCCCATCCAGATGATATGAAGTGAGGGGAGATGCACAAGAACACACAAACTTGTAGATAGTACCCATTTGACCTAGCCTCGATGGCTTGATAATCAGAAGTTGACTAGAGGAAGATTTAAAAAAAATTTTTTTTGATAAAGGAAACGAGGGTAAATTGCTACAGTTTGATAAACTTGACCTATACTCATGGAGGTTTGGGTTCATTATGTGCCATGGATTTGTTTTCAACTCACAGTGACCCTGCACGGGGTTTCCGAGGCTATAAATCTTTACGGGAGCAGAAAGTTTCATCTTTCTCCCACGGAACAGCTGGTAGTTTTGAACTGCCAACTTTGAGATTAGCAACCCTATTTGTAACCACTATGCTACCAGAGCTCCTTACTCATGGAGGTAGTAGCTCTAAATACCAACAGAGAGGGAAGAAGTCTTCACATCAAGTATCTATGCTATCCCTTCTGTACACAGGGTAGATAGGAATGGGCAACTTAGACACTGGCTACCTAAAATGAGGGGGCGATAAAGGCACAAAATGACTGGCTTACAAGCTTTCAAGAGGGAGTTTAGTTTAAGAATATGTAAGGGAAGATAGAGTCCCCACTGAATAGTTTTCATCTTATCTAGATGGATCTGGTAAAAAGAGATGGGGATAAGATTCTTATGATTCAATAGTGAGTAATTGTTATCGTAACTAATTGCGACTGTTACAATTGTAAAGGTAGAACTTTTGTAACAAAAATGGGAGAGTAGTTAATCGTACAGTCCAGAAGCAGAGGACTCTAGGACCATCAAGGGAGAAGAGCACAAGCGGAATGTGGGACCTTATCCAGAGAAGCAGCAACACCAGAAATGGAGGCAGAGATGGGAACACAGAGAAAGGGAAGGGCGAGACTGAGAGCTGGTGGTCAGGAGGCAGACTTGCAGAATGTGCCCTTTGGTGGTGTAAATTATTATATATGCTTGAGTATCAAAAAAAAAAAAAAAAAAAAAAGCAAAAAAGAAGAGAAATACTATTAACCGATGGTATATGGAGGGAATTATAATCATTGTAATGAAACAAGGTATATGATTTGTTGAATGTAAAACTGAGGATCTGCCCTGTAAACTTTCACTCAAGTAAAAATTTAACAACAACAAAAATATTGTATTGCTTCCTATAGAAAACTATACAAGATTGTACTGGAGATTAATACTGGGTTTGTGGTAACCGAGAATCCTTATCTGTTTCATCTGAAGTGACACGAAGTAAGGTTTTCCAAGAAGTTCCTGGGTAGTATAAATAGTTACTGTACTTTGCTGTTAATCAAAAGTTTGAGAGCTTCGAGTCCACCCAGAAATGCATCAGGAGAAAGACCTGGTGATCTACTTCCAAAAATCAGCTGTTAAAAAAACTTATTCTGACATGCATTTTTGTTGTTGTTGTTGCTAAGTGCCATCAAGTCAGTTCTGGTGCATAGCCACCCTGTAAAGGGTTTCTGAGGAGCGGCTGGTGAATTTGAAATGCTGACTTTGTGGTTCAAGCCAACCTTGAGGTTGAGAGCTTATCTGACAGCGCCACACCAGGATATGCATTGTTGTTGTTGTTAAGTGCCATACAGTCAGTCATACAGTCGATTCCAACCCATAGCGACCCTGTATAGGGGTTTCTGAGGAGTAGCTGGTGAGCTTGAACTGCCGACCTTGCAGTTCAAACATCTTTGTAGTCTGGCACATTAACCCACAGCGCCACACCAGGACTCCCAGGACATGCATTGTTGTTGTTGTTGTTAAGTGCTGTTGAGTCGATTCCGACCCATAGAGACCCTATATAGGGATTCCAACGAGCACCTGGTGAGCTTGACCACTGATCTTGCAGTTCTAACAACCATGCAGCCTGACACATTAACCCACAGTGCCATACCAGGACTTCATGACATGCATTAGAACACCATATTTGTACAAAGGTTTTAAAAAAATATTATCTGAACATCTTCCCTTGTTAAATATTATTTTATTTTATTGATTTTAGCCAACCATCCCAATGTGCTATAATCCTGCCTTAAATCTTGATTTTTATCAATGGTATTACCTATCATTCACATCTTTGTGCTATTTAAATAGTGAATAAACATATACTTTATGTCCTTATCTATATCATTAAAAAGAATTTGGTATAAGAGCAGGCAGGGATGTTATAATTGGCTTTTCAGGTTGTGCAAAACTTTTAGGAGACACCATTTATGCAAATGTGATGAAGAGTTTTGCACTGCAGTATAACTGAATCCAGTTTCTGGTTAACACCACTGAAAACTTCTCAAACTGACAGTTTAATACAACACATCTCTTTGGGCATGGTTATTGAACCATCTCTAAATCTGCCTCCGTGTCCTCTTCTCAGTGTGTAACTCTTCATGTGATTTAGAAATCTATAGTGAGGATCCATGTCAAATATGATTTCTAGAATTCAGGTACACCACTGCAGCATAGCACCATTAATAAAGAATGGAAGTTCAGTTGGTAAAATAATGAAAACCAACAAAAACCCACAATATTAAGAGAAAAACTTTACAATATGGCTTTATTGTTGTTGCTGTTATTAAGTACTGTCGAGTCAGTTCCAACTCATAGTCGATCTTGTATAGGTTTTCAAAGCATTAGTCTTCGAGGGAGCAGAAAGCCTCATCTTTCTCCCATGGAGTGACTGGCAGGCTTGAACCGTGGACTTTGTTGTTCACAGTCCCACATCATGGCTTTAGTGACTTAATATTAAAATCAACAATACAGGAAAAGAAATATTTGCTAAACGTTTCAAAATATGGACTTTATGAAGATTTTATAGCTCTTTAAATCAAAGCGATAATCCAAATTAGCATTTAAAAAAAACACAACTTGATACTATAGGAGAAAAAATTAAATAAACTGCCAAGTGGTAGACATCTCACTGAAAATTTTTAAAAAGTCATTATAGTGGATGCTTTGTTATTTAAAATCCATTTCCTTGAAGAGTAAGAGTGATACATGGTAAGGACTATCTCAATATATGCTCAATTAAATGACTAAATTAATGTTGTTGTTGTTGTTAGGTGCCCTGTCCTGCACCATCCTCACAATCATTGCTATGTTTGAGCCCATTGTTGCAGCTACTGTGTTAATACTTCTCATTGAGGGTCTTCCTCTTTTTTGCTGACCCTATACTTTACCAAGTATGATGTCCTTATCCAGGGACTTGTCCTCCCTGACAACATGTCCAAAGTATGTAAGGTGAAATCTCAGTATTTTTCTCTTCTAAAGAATGTTCTTACTGTACTTCCAAGATAGATTTGTCATTCTTCTGGCAGTCAATTGTATATTTGATTTTCTTCACCATCACCATAATTCAAAGGCATCAATTCTTCTTCAGTCTTTCTTACTCAATCTCTAGCTTTCACCTGCGTATAAGGTGACTGAAAATACCATGTCTTGGGTCAGGCATGGGTATTAGTCCTCAGAGTGACATCTTTGCTTTTTAACACTTAAAACAAGTCTTTTGAAGCAGATTTGCCCAATACACAGTACATTGCTTTATTTCTTGGGCATTGATTGTGGATGCAAGTAAAATGAAATTCTTTACAAGTTCAATATTGTCTCTCATATCTTTAAGTTGAGGTGTAATCCATATTGAAGGCTGTAGTCTTTGATCTTCATTAATAAGTGTTTCAAGTCTTCTTCACATTCAGCAAGCAAGGTTGTGTCATCTGCACATCATAGGCTGTTAATGAGTTTTTCTCCATTCCTGAAGATGGGTTTTTCTTCATATAGTACATCCTCTTGGATCTTTTGTTTAAAGGTTGAATAAATATGGTGATAGAATACAACCTTGACACACACATTTCCTGATTTTAAACCACACAGTATTTCCCTGTTCTGTTTTAATGACAGCCTTTTGGTCTATGTACAGGTTCAGTATGAGCACAATTAAGAGTTCTAGAATTCTCATTTTTTGAAAAGTTATTCATAATTTATTTTGGTCCACACAGCCTTTACATATTCAGCAACACAAGTAAACATCTTTCTGGTAATTCTCTGCTTTCAACTAAGATCCATCTGGCATCTGACAATGATATTCCTTATTTCACATCCTCTATTAAACCAAGCTTAAATTTCTGGCAGTTCACTGGCAATGTACTGTTACAACCAGTTTGGAATTCTCTTTATCAAAATTTTACTTGTGTGTGATATTAAGTATATTGTCTAATATTTTCACATTCTGTTGAATTTGGAATGGGCACAAATTTGATTATCTTAAAGATGGTTGGCTAGGTAGCTGTCTTCCAAAGTTATATCTGTTGGTTGGAACATCTCAGTTGATTTTCCATCTGGTCAGTTCCTGGAGCCTTGTTTTTCAGCAAGGCCTTCAATGCAGCTTGGACTGCTTCTTTCAGTACCATTTAAGTTCTTGATGTTGATCTACCCTCCTAAAATGGTTTAACAGGGACAAATTCTTTGTGGTACAGTGACTATATATTCCTTCCATGTCTTTTTGAGGCTTCTTGCTTCATTCAATATTTAGCCAATAGAATCCTTTAACATTGTAACTTGAGGTTTGAAATTCTTCTTCAGTTCTTTCAGCTTGAGAAATGCCAAGTGTGTTCTTCCCTTTTGGTTTTCTAACTTTAGGTCTTTGCACATGTCATTATGATACTTTGTCTCCTCAGTTTGACCTTTGAAATCTTCTCTTCAACTTTTTTACTTCACCATTTCTTCCAGTTGCTTTAGCTTTTCTATGTTCAAGCTCAAGTTTCACAGTGTGTTCTGACATCCATTTTGGTCTCTTCTTTCTGTCTTGTCTTTTTAATGACCTTTGGCTTTCTTCATGTATGATGTCCTTGATGTCATCCCACAACTCCTCTGGTTCAATTGTTGAATTCCTCAACACATTAAATTGATTCTAGAGATGGTTTCTAAATTTGCATGGGTCATACTCAAGATCGTACATTGGCTCTTGTGGACTTGTTTGAATTTTATTCAACTTCAATATGAACTTGCATATGAGCAATTCATGATTTGCTTTGTGGTCTGCTCCTGGCCTTATTTTGATTGATGATATGTATCTCTTCCATTGTTTTCTTCCATGGATGTAGTCAAGTTGATTCCTGTGTATTTCATTTGGTGAGGTCTACATGTATACTCTGCTATTCATAAGGTTTTCAGAGACTAAATCCAGAGTGCTCCTTAGAGGCCAAGAGGACCAAACTTCGTCTCTCATACTTTGGATATATTGTCAGGAGGGACCAATCGCTGGAGAAGGATATCATGTTCGGTAAGGTGGAGGGTCAGAGAAAAAGAGGAAGGCCCCCAGTGAGATGGATTGGCCACGTGGCTGCATCGATGGACTCAAGCGTGGCAACAGTAGTGAGGTTGGCCCAGGATCTGGCAGTATTTCGTTCTGCTGTGCATAAGGTCACTATGCCAGCTCGATGGCACCTAACAACAACAACAACAACAACAACAACATGCATACTCAACATTTCTGTTGTTGAAAATAGATATTTACAATGAATAAATCATTCATTTTGCAAAATTCTATTATGCAATCTCCTGTGTATTATCAAGGACATATTTTCCAACTGCTGATCATTTTCTTTGTTTCCAACTTCTGCATTCTTGTCACCAGTAATTATCAATGCATCTTGACTGTATCTTTGATCGATTTTAGACTGCAGAACAGTCTGTTACGCAATCTCCTGTGTATAACCAAGGCCATATTTTCCACCTACTGATCCTTTTTCTTTGTTTCCAACTTTTCCATTCCTGTCATCAGTAATTATCAATGCATCTTGATTGTATCTTTGATCAACTTCAACTAGAACTTGCTCATATTCTCCAGTTTTGACATCTTTGGCATTAGTGGTTAGTGGGTGAATTTGAATGGCTAGTCCCTGGTGTTTCTTGTGGACATACATAAATTATTATATCACCGACAGCACTGTACTTCAGAATAGATCTTGAAATGTTCTTTTTGATGACAAAGGTGATGCCATTCAGCTTCAATTTGCAATTCCTGGCATAGTACATTATATATGTTTGTCTGATTCAAAATAGCCAATACCAGTCTACCTCAGCTCACTAATATTTAATATCAATTTTTATGCATTGCATTTCATTTTTGATGACTTAACAATTTTCCTAGTTTTATGCTTTGTATATTCCATGGTCTGATAATTAATGCATGTTTGCAACTTTCTTCTCATTTTGTATCATTCACATCATCATATGAAGGTCCTGAGAGTTTTATGCCATTCATGTCCTTAAGGTCAATTCTACTTTGAGGAGGCAGCTCTTTCTTAGTCGTATTTTGAGTGCCTTATAACCTAAGGAGCTCATCTTCCAGCATTAGAGCATAAAGTGTTCTGCTGCTATGCATAAGATTTTCACTGGTCAGTTCTTACAAATGTAAGTCACTAAATCCTCTTTGATAGTTTATCTTAGTCTGAAAACACCGCTGTATCCTGTCCACCACTGGTAACTGTGCTTGTATTTGAAATACTAGTGGCATAGCTTTCAGCATAACAGTAACATGCAAGCTACCACAGTATGACAAACTGACTGACGAGTGCTGGAAATACATATATATATATATATATATGAACTTTAATTAAATGTCTCGACAAATTAAGGTAGAGACATTTAATTAAAGTGCCACTAGTTTTTTCAAATGCTGTTAATTATGCTGCTATCTAAAATTAAATCGCTACCTAAACCCTTTTATATTTCTTCTGCTCTTCTGACACAGATATAATTAAAATGCTACAAGTTCACCTAAATGCATCTAAATATTATACAAGAAAATACAAAAAACTGGAGTTCTGGTCACTACTAAAGAAGCTGATATTTTAATGGAATTTCTGCAACCATGGGAGAAATAAGCAAGTATATACACAAACACGCATAATAAATTTCTGAAAATAAATTTCACTCTTTCTAGCTAAGTCATTGCAGTGAATACCATAACAAACACAGTTTCAAAGATTTGCTAACAGCAAAAGATAAGACTTTTGTAAGAGTCTAGGTAATTAATTTCAGGAACAAGTTACATTCTAGATAGAGCAGTTCTGTACTACCATGTTTCAAAGAATGAAAATTCCCTAATCGTAGCTCAGAAAGACACTTTTTAAGAAAAACAATTCAAAATCCAGACTTCCTGGCATTGGGGCCAAACTCTCTGGTGGAGATCAGCCAATCCAGGCAATCCTAGCTGGATTCTGTATCCAAACTGTGACTAAAAAGGTTGAATTCTAACTTCCAAACTTATTTAGTATAGTCAGTAAAAACGAGGAAGATCATCAATGAGATGGATTGACACATAGCCACAAAGATGGACCAAGTTTTATAAAGATGGCAGAGAACCAGGCAACGTTTTGTCCCATTATACATAAGGTCACCCATCTGAAGTCAGTCAACTCAACCTAACAACAACCACAAGAAGAGGAAAGTACACTGATCAAAAATGGTCTCCCAATATCAGATTTCTCTTATTTCCTTTCTCTCAGATCCTTGTTTGATTTTGACAGTTGTCATTTTGATTGCTCTACATGGAACAGTATTCAGCCATCTGAAATCGCCATGTTCTCAATTGTCCCCTAGTATGTCACCCAGAGCACTGAAGGTTCATTATACATATGCTTCTTTAAGAGACAAGGAGTTTCCCATGGAGCCAAGAGATCAGAGTTCGGTGCAGGCTCAGGTTTTTTTGTTTTGTTTTTAATGATTGAGATCTTTCCAAAAAGTTTTCTTAGTTCTAGTCAAGAAATTGTTAAGTTAGGAGGAGACATTTTCTAACACGAGGATCAGTAGTTGGAAAATATGGCCTTGGTGTAGAAACGATGTGGAGATTACATACTAGAATTTTGCAAGACCAACAACTTATTCATCAGAAAAACTTTTTTTTTTACCAACAACATACACACCTACTATACAAGTGTGTATATATGGGATGAAATATATAGGGATCAAATCAATTATATCTATAGAACAAGATGATGAAGAAGCTCAATAACATCAGTCAGAACAAGGCTAGACAGACCATCAATTGCTCAGATACAAGTTCAAGTTGAAGCTGAAGAAAATTAAAACAAATCCCAAAGTGTCAACCCCTAACTACCTTAATTAGATATAAGGATCCAGCAAGGTCTGATACCTGTGCTTTTACAGATGGCACCTGAAATGTGAACCTCAATGGTTCTATTTCCAACCATTGGTTTAGGACAAGTTCTGATTGCTTCACGACAAATTTAAGTGTAAGAGAATTCTGTTTTGTTGTGGTGGTGGTTGTTTTGTTTTGTTTTGTGTTTTTGTTTTTTCTGCAATGGTGAACATTTAAGGAGGTGACTGAGAGTCTGAAATCCTGGCCGCCTCAAAGTTGTAGAACCGGTTGGTTATAAGATTTTTCTTGGCTGCCTTTTAATCAATTCTCATAAATTACATGTTTACATCTGTGGAAGATTTTAGTCTGAATATGGAAGCTGATCTACCTCAAACATTTTTGTGGTTGTTGTTAAGTGCCATCGACAGGTAGGTTTGAACCATCAACATTGCAGTTAACAGTCCAGTGCCACATTGGGTCTCCCATTTATCAAAAAGATCCTAAGAGTTGTACAAGACAATATTTACTCATTTACTTATTTCAAGTCACTGCAGGTAATTGGGAAAATATTTGAGGTCACAAAGTACACCTAATAAACATGACTAGGTGATTCCTTAATCTCTTCATTTTTTAAGGATAGCCTCCACAGAACAGACACTGAAAAGAAATATATTACTTTAAAGCTTTCAACTAGTACTCTGCTTTCTGTTACTCTGTCAACATATTCAAAGCTATACAGAGAGAAAATAGGAATCCATATTAGAGTTGTTGTTGTTGTTGTTAAGTGCCATCGAGTCGATTCCAACCCATAACGACCCTGTATAAGGTTTCCGAGGAGCAGCTGGTGAGCTTGAACCACCAACCTTGCAGTTCAAATGGCTTTGCAGTCTGGAGCATTAACCCACAGCGCCACACCAGGATTCCATATTAGAGTACAAGCTTTTAAATTCATCAATATCAGAGCCAAGAAATGCTCTGTTCTTCTCCAGGGAGGGCTCTGTCAGTTTGCATGCTTTCTAGGAATGTTCATTTGTTCCAAGGAACATTAGAAATTAATGGGGTAGGTGCTGACTACGTGTAGGCAATAAGAATTAATGGGTGAGAATCCAACTAGCCTATATGTGGCATTGTAGGATAAGCACTAGACAGCTAACTTTAAAGTTGGCCGTTCAAATCAACCTCAAAAACCCTATATAGGGTTGTTCAAACCTCCTCAGAAACCCTATATAGGGTTGTTATGAGTCGGAAGTGACTTGAGAGCACAAAAAACCCCAACATAATTTCTAAAGTCTTCTTTCACTACACATGTAAAAGTATTAAAAACTGTATCATCAATCACTTTTCCTAATGAACAAATGATTTAAAAGCAAAACACAAAACAATAAGAAAAAAAATAAAGTACTAAGGAGCTCTGGTAGCGTAGTGGTTACGAATCGGGCTGTGAACCTTAAGGTCAGCAGTTCAAAACTACCAGCCACTCCGCGGGAGAAAGATGAGGCTTTCTACTCCTGTAAAGATTTACACCCTCGGAAACCCTATACAGGCTCGCTTTGAGTAGGAATCGACTTGACGGCAGTGAGTTTGGTTTGGTTTATAGCTAATCACATCCGATGTTTCTGAAGAAACTTCTAGAAAATAAAAAAAAAAAAGAAAGAATTCTGGCTTGCCAATGGAGTAGATTCTTATAGATGAGCAATGAGGTAATCCCAATACAGGATAGTTCGATTTGAGAGGAATATACCAGAGGACTCATGAGAAGAGAGTTGTGTCATTGATTTCTTTTTCTTATCACCTACCCTAAGGGAAAATGTTTAACTGTCAAGCGAACCAAACTAAAGCTGTTACCTTTAACTCTGATTCAAAGCAATGCTGTAGAGCAGAGCAGAATTGCCCTCTAGGGTTTCTGAGACTGTAATGTTTGTGTGCAGTCCTGGTATGGCACTGTGGGTTAATGTGTTGGACTGCAAAGTCAGTTTGAACTGTGAGGTTGGCAGTTCAAACTCATGAGTCACTCCTCAGAAACCTTATATAGGGTCACTATGGGTCGGAACTGATTCAATGGCACTAGATAGCAACAACTGGTCTGCTAACCTGGTGGTTCCAACTCATCAGCCACTCCTCAGAAACCTTACAGGGTTGCTATGAGTTGGAACCATCGTGACAGCACTTAACAACGACAAATCTTTGTGGAAGCAGACTGTCACATCTTTCTCCTGTTGAGTGATTGGTGAGTTAGAACCACCAACCTATAAGTTAGCGGCCCAATGCCCAATCCATTGTACCACTAGGACTTCTTTCCATCTGTACCAATGGCAAAAACAACTTTCAATGCTTTGTTGGATAAAATAATAATAATAAAAAAATAATTCCTACACTCACACGTACCCATTTCCATTTCTTATTGTCCTTCCCTTCTTTATTTACAGAAAACATGAGAACTTGTTCCACCAGTTCTTCTGTGGAGGTGTAACCCTTACCTTATCCAAAAAGGTCTTATAACATGCTCTGGATGTCAGGTGCGGGACCTCAGTCCATGTATACACTACGTAGACTGTTCATGCTCCGCCAGTCTTCCGCCCTCGGTGATGACGTAGGTGGTATCTGTTATCAGTCAGCTGGCCAGCACAGCCTGTACTAGACACTTTTGGGGGGGGCATGCACATCTAGGTCACGTGGTCCTGACTTTCTCTGGAATTACAATATAAGCTAGAGCAGCAGTTTTCAAACTTTGACCATGACTTATAGTACGCAAGACATTTATCATTGTTGTTCCTGTTAAATGCCATCCAGTTGGTTCCAACTCATAACAACCTATAGGATTTCTGAGGAGCAGCTGGTGAGTTTGAACTGTTGACCTTGCAGCTCAAACCAATCTTGCAGTGCAGTGCTTATGCTACAATGCCACACCAGTACTCCACATTTATCATTGTTATTGTTATGTGCCGTTGAGTTAATTCCCACTCACAGTTACTCTGTGTCGGGTTTCCGAAGAGCAGCTGGTGAGTTTGAACTGCTGACCTTGACATTCAGAAAGTTATCTGTACTTGTATGTCTAACAAATCACTTCCCCAGGAAAACCTTCCTGATCTCCCAGGTCAGGTCAAGTCTCCCTGTTACATGCTTTCTTCTTGTGTTCCATCAAGTTGTTTCCTGGTTATAGTTACCCTGTAGAACAGAATAGAACCGCTTTGATTTTCTCCTTTCCAGTTCGGATTTCAAGGAGCTCTGGTAGAGTAGTGGTTACAAGTCAGGGCAGCAGTTTGAAACTACCAGCCATTCCACAGGAGAAAGATGAGACTTTCTGCTCCAGTAAAGATTTCCAGCTTCAGAAACCCTACGCGGGTCTCTATGAGTTGGAATTGACTCCAAGGCACATAACCAATCAACATTGAAATCAGTGCTGCTGGTGGTGGTAGTAGTGTGCTGATTTCAATAGGAGTAGCATAATTCTGTAATACAGATGTTGAATCCATCTCTAGAGCCCAAGTCTAAGGCTCCATGATGCTTGGAACCTCTTTCTTGTCTTATAGAACAGCAGTCTGAGGGAACAATATCACGTCCACAAGACAGGACTTATTTTATCACCTGGTTGAAAGGATACAGGCCTCAGTACGAAGCAGAAGTCGTCTCCTTCTGACATTTTCAGGTAGGGAGGGATTGCGTCACCTAACGTGCTCATAGCTTACGGAACAGTAACACCAATGTGGTACCAGGAGATTGCCCAAAGGGAAGCAGAGGTGTGATAGGACAATGGGTTAGGTTGCTTATACTGTTGTTGTGAGTGCTGTCCAGTCGGTTCCGACCCATAGTGACCCTGTCTGTATAGGGTTTCTGAGGAGCAGCTGGTGAGCTTGAACTGCCCACCTTGCAGTTTCAAATGGCTTTGCAGTCTGGCGCATTAACCCACAGTGCCACACCAGGACTCCTTAGGTTGCTCATAAGCCCACCTTTTCTACTTTTTAGTTTCTCAGAACTTGAAATTGTTTCCGGTTGCTAGCCACTAACATTTAACTCCTTGCCCTTTTTTCCTCTTATTTCTTTCTTCATTCCTTCATTACCAACTTCAGTCTTAGTCATCTCCTTTTTGCCCACCAAAATAAATAAATAAATAAAAATCATGGTTTTTTGCTTGTGTGTGTGTGTGTGTGTTTGTTTTTTTAAAGGGTGTTTTCTAGAAGGTTGGGTAAAATGTACTGTTGTTTTGCTGCTTAATTTCTCTTTGTTGCTTTGCTCTGCAAAGAATCAGATGGAAATTATATATATTTTGGAAAATAAGCTTGGTGAGGACAGGAAACTTGGGAACTTTTCTTTGATTTGCCACTCTTTCTGTAGAACGATATTTGCACACTATAAGTCCACCCTTTTAAAACTTGGTGGTATTAAGTGTCGTTGAATCAGTTCTGACTCACAGTGACCCTGTATAGGGTTTCCAAGGAGCAGCTGGTGAGTTTGAGCTGCCGACCTTACAGTTCAAACCAACCTTGCAGTCTCGTGCTTATCCTACAGTGCCACACCAGGACTTCTTTGAAAAGTAAGGTAGATTCAATTGCATGTCCAGAATCAGTTATTGGGAAACCTAGAGCCAGAATCAAGTCTCATGAGACCTTTCCTAATGATTGTCAGGCAAGATTTATGTCACTCTACCCTTAAGCAGGAAGTTGGGCCAAAGTAAAACTCCCACTGACATCAAAGAGAACTGTCGTTGGCTCATTCCCAAGGAACTAAACTTTAGAAAAGAGCTGGCAACGAAATGCATGGGTTATGCTATTTATCTCTCACAGAAAACTTTTTATTATAGTCAAAGCTGGCACCATATTTCAGAAGAGCAAGATATCCTCTGATGACATGTCACAAAGACCTGTGCCACCATGATGCCTGAAATTCTCATTTCTATGAATTTGTGCTTCCAGAAATGTGGTCATGATGTGGAACAAATTCAGGTTGCAAGATGTTCGTACACACCTCTCTGTGCCATACAATTTTTGCTATTTGGGAGTGATGCCCGTGGCCTTGCCCTAAAAACATGCATATCTATTTGAGGCAGGCTCTCAAGCTATGACAAGAGTCCTGTCTGGCTGCAGGCATCAGCTAACTTCTATTTGCTATCTCAACTTGAAATCAGTGGTTTGCTTCTATCCAGTACCACCAGAAATCCAAAGATTCAAACAAATTTATTCTTTCCTATTAGTGCAATATTAAAGCATGAATCCTGGAACTTTGCAATGTAAAATAGGTAAGTAGGTGCCAAGTATTACTATTCTGACTGTGCAGTGGAGGAGACACTTCACTTAAGAGTAGAGAGAGTTGAGTTTCTCCTAGAGGTTGATTTTCACTCCCTTAACTACCAGCTGTTCTGCAGAAGAAAGATGAGGCTTTCTGCTCCCGTAAAGATTTGTAGCCTCAGAAACCCTGTGCAAGGTTGTTATGAGTCGGAACCAACTCGATGATACATAACAACAATAACAACAACCCTTACTGGGATGATTTTTAAAAGACAAAAAAAAGTTCAGCCATTTTTCTGATATATATTTATTTTTCTGAAGTGGGTCTTTGAGTGAACACAGGAAAAGAATGATAGTATCAAACAATACTAGAGGCTAAAACAAGCTTTGGAATGAAATAAGCAAATAAATGTTGTTTTAAGTGTCGTTGAGTTATTTCTGACTCATAGCAACCCTGTGTAGGGTTTACAAGGAGCAGCTGGTGGGTTTGAAGTGCGG
Source organism: Chrysochloris asiatica (assembly GCF_000296735.1). Classification (NCBI taxonomy): domain Eukaryota; kingdom Metazoa; phylum Chordata; class Mammalia; order Afrosoricida; family Chrysochloridae; genus Chrysochloris; species Chrysochloris asiatica. Next base: position 1,061,193 of record NW_006408657.1, read on the forward strand.
ACCTTGTGGTTCGCAGTCCAGTGCTGATCCTACAGCAAGCACCACACCAGGAGACCACAAGAAACACAAAGGCTAAATTTCACATCTCTCATCCATTATTTCTGGGGAAATGAAAGAAGTGTATTAAACTTAGTTATATATTTTTAAATGAGTCCTATTAACTTAAAGGATCATAAAAACATGAAAATGATCATCTGTCCTTTACACATCCATATTTCCATCAATGATTACATGCAAATTTCAGAGTTGCCAGATACATAGATTCAAGTACACCTAAATCTAAAGATCTCCCCAGAAAGTGATGCCCCAAATGTGGTACTACTGAAGAATGACCAACACTAATGTAAATCACTGGAACTTTCAGATAAATCCTGTGAATGTTTTAACATGAAACACTATTGTTTTCCACACAGAGAAAACATTTGGAAACATGGTGTAGCAAAACTAGCGGTGATGGGATTTGCATTCTGGTCTTGCTATTAACAACCCAAAGAAAACACCTTGAAGAACTCACCCAGAACTTGTTTCCTAATCTATCAACTAAGAAGTTTAGTCTAGATAATCTTTTCAAGGTTCAAAAACCCTTTGCTCTATATAAAAGCTAAGAAAATATTTATCTAAAAGATAGGGTATAATGTTCCCTAAACTTTGGACCATACCTTGGGAAAGGTAGCTAGCTGCTCATAGTTTTACTTTCCAACTCTATGTTTAAGGATCCCGGGTGGTATCACGATTAAGCGCTTAGCTGCTAACCCAAAGGTGGTGGTTTGAACTCATGCAGTGGCTCCACTGAAGAAAGACCTGGTGATCGGCTTCCCTAAATATTATAGCCAAGAAAAGCCTCGGGGGTAGGCCTGTCACATAAGGTTATCTGCTGACACAACTACAACACTTTGTGATTTGTTAGTTTAATAAGATCTTATACTCTGTCCCATGAGACCACTGAGAGTCAAATACAGCCACACTCTGTATGTTTAGTTCTTCTAAGATGTTAAAACAAACCAACAAAATAGACAAAATAAGCAAACAAACCTGTAACAATCCAGGAGAAAACAAACAAAAACCCGAAAACAATTGTGTGGGGTTGGGGATAAGGTGTGACTCTTAAAGTCTTGGGAATCTTACCTTTCCCTGGTACCTGAATTGTAAGCAAACATTGATAGACAATGGTTTAAATGACAAAATAATGAGTTTATTAAGTTACAACACTTTTTCCCTCAATGAACTGATTATTAGTTTAATTAACTTTTTTAAGGTATCCCTTTAACTCTTGCACTCCTTCCTGTGTCTTCCCTGGTCTTCATCATCTTCTGCCAACCTCCCTCTTATTGTATACTGCCTTCACCATCATCCAAGTTAACACGTGTCTGGTCCTGGTGTGGTGCTTTAGGATAAGCATTGGACTACTAACCACAAGGTTGGTGGTTCAAACCCACTGGTCACTCCTTGGAAAGTCTACATAGGGATGCTATGAATCAGAACTGACTCAAGGGTACTTAACAACCCTCTATCAGCTCTGATAGCGTAGTGGTTACGAATCGGGGTGCGAACCTTAAGGTCAGGAGTTCAAAACTACCAGCTGTTCCGCTGGAGAAAGATGAGGCTTTCTGCTCCCATAAAGATTTACAGCCTCGGAAACCCTGTACAGGGTCGCTATGAGTTGGAACCAACTCCACGGCACATAACCACCACCACCACCATCATTGGATCCTGGTGTACTGCTGTAGGATAAGCACTGAACTATTAACTGCAAGATCAGAAGTCAGTCGCTCCTTGGAAATCTTGTACAGGGTCACTATGAGTCAAAACCAGCTCATAAGCACTTAACAACAGTCAGTAAATTATTCTCTCTTCCCTCCTACCCCTGGTAACCATTGTAGAATGTTTCTTTTAGCATAAAAACTTTTCCTTGACTTTTTAATAATGGTATTGCTGATGTTGTTAAGCGCCAACGAGTTGGTTCTGACTCAGCGACCCAATCAATATAAGGTAGCCAAAGAGTGACTGGTGGGTTTGAGCCTCCAGTCTTGTGGTTAGCAGTCCACTGTTTATCCTATAGTGCCACACCAGGACTCCAGTATTTAACTTGTCATTATTGCCACTAATTGAGAATCATCTTTTGTCCTGTTACCTGGTTATTTAGCATTGCTGATAATGTTTGCCTTCTTGGCTTCACTAAGCAATTTGACATTGACTCATATAGTTATTTGAATTATGTCTGATTCCAATTTTAGAGTGCAAGCTCTATGAAGGGAGGGGTTGTGACCGATTTTTATCATCATGGAACCCTGCTCCTGGTGCTATGTGCCGTGGAGTTGGTTCCGACTCAAAGCGACCTTGTACAGGGTTTCTGAGGCTGTAAATCTTTACGGGAGCAGAAAGCCTCATCTTTCTGTCACGGAATAGCTGGTAGTTTCGAACTGCTGACCTTGTGGTTTGCAGCCCAATTCGTAACCACTACGCTACCAGAGCTCATGGAACCCTAGTGCCTAGTAAAATGCTAGACACGTGGTAGAGGATCAATAAAATAGTCAATTAATACATTCATCAATGAATAAGTGAATAATACTCATAGCTTCTTGTGAGTCAAGGAAACTCCCAAGGTGAGGAGAAGCGGTGGTGGATTTTTAAGTCAATTTTAGTTGAATTTATTCAAAGCGCAAGATGACGTGTTATTCCTAGTGTGTAATATATGCAAATGAATGGGAAGATAAGAACCTTCTTTTAAAGCTCAAAGGTAGGTCAAGGCTATAAGCTATTCCTGGACACTACACAAAGTGAGAAGCTATTTTGTGCCGCTTTTAATGGCACACATACTAACACAGGCAAGACTCTTGCTACAACTGTAGATGTATTTTTCTAGAAAAGGTCAAACTAAAATGAATTAACTGCCGGTATCATGCTATCATCTGTCATGCGTTTCCACAAGGGTGTATTCCACTTGCTTAGACTTTGGCAATTTAAAAATTCCTGATCTTAATGTCCTCTGAAATGAACAGATTTTATAGCTTAGATTTTAAGAGACACCATTACTTGACAGGGCAATGACAGTTTTATCTCCACCGGTGACTGAATTTGCTGTGATACTTAAATAATAATCCAAATCAAGTGATAACTTTTTTTCTTTTTTTGGAGAGGATGTCAGAAAAAGAAACATAGAAAACAAAATGCATAGCATTTAACTTAGTTTAAAAGCACAACACATTGCAGCTTCCCCTGGCTTCTCATTTTACTGGTAAAAAAAAAAGAAAAAAAATTCCCTTAGCAATTCATCTTCCTTTGGGTGCATGAATGACATTTTACTGCCTTAAAATATTTCTCTTTATAATGTTCTGAGCTCCACAAACCTTGGTAGAAAACAGAATACTCTTAATTATGAATAAATTAACTAAATTAGTAACATGAGATGGATATGCAATTAAGGGATTGTTAATTGAAACTGGAAACACAGCTGTATACAGCTTAGAGAGGAATCATACCAGTAATGACGCAGATGTTTATAAAATGTGATTATCTTTAGTGGAGACAGCACTGCATCTCCCAAACCCATTCTCACATTGTGTCACTGAAATGGTTTTTAAACTCGTGAACACTGGGAATCAGGATCTCAGGGACGGCAAATTAGGCTCCCTGGATATGGGAATTAGTGTTGTCTGAATGTCAGCAATTTGATTCTCCAGCTTTCAAAGAATGTAGATATGGAGCCAACAACAAACATCTGTTAGTTGCATGGTCTTCAAAAACAACAACACCCAAAAGTTGCTGGCAAACTAATGCTTGGTACAATCTGAGAAGATGGTCAAGTATCTGTAAACAAGTTATATGGCTATGTAATAGTAAAAAACTTAGAGGATGCAGCCCCAGGGCATAGTGCCTGAGCCCTTAAACAGAAATGGTGAAGGCACCCTCTGCTGGCAGAGGTGTGGTGCTGCAGGATAATGCACTGGACCGCAAGGTCAGCTTGAACCACAAGGTAAGTAGTTCAAACCCATCAACTGCTTCTCAGAAACCCTATCAAAGGTCGCTATGAGTCATAACTGACTCGAGAGCACTTAACAACAACCAAATAGAAAAAGCAAAATCTAGGCAAGGAAAGGAAGCAGTGGGAAAATGCTGTCATTCAATTTGCTGTATGTATATTTAAATGTACCAAAATTATCAACGATTCTACTGCACGTTGGAAGCTCCCATACTGTGCTTATCTACACACACAGTTTTGTCCCAGGTGCAATTCACGATCTGCAGGAGAAAAATAAGGCTGTCTCCTTGTGTAAAGATTTACAGCCTTGAAAATATGAACCTATGCAGGGTCACTATGAATCGGAATCAAATGGAGGCAATGGATTGGGTGTTTTAGTCTAAATCATTTTTAGTTATAACACACAATTTCCCCCCATGGGCAATTCTCAGGAAGGGAAATGTTCCTATGGATCTAGACTTTAAGGGAAGTTGCATGGTGTTTGCATAGTCTTTTCTTAGACAAAGTTAGGTGAGGGGTTGAGTACAGTCTCCTAAAAGAAACCCCCCAAATCAGTTGCCCTAAAGTCAATTCTGATTCATAGCAATCCCATGTGTATTGGCATAGAACTGTGCTTATGAAGGTTTTCTATGGCTGATGTTTGGCAGTGAATCACCAGGTCTCCTAGTAGACTCGAACCTCCAACCTTTTGGTTAGCAGTCAAGCATATTAACTGTTTGCACCATCCAGGGACTCCATGCTTGGCTGCTAACCAAAAGATTGGCAGTTTGAGTCTATCTAGCGATGCCTCAGAAGAAATGGTTGGTGATCTATTTCTGAAAAATTAGCTATTGAAAATCCTACTCTAATACCTATGGGTCTACATGAGTCAAGATCTGTTTGAAGGTCACTGGTTTAACTATGTTGTTGTTAAGTGCTGTCCAGTCAGTTGTGACTCACAGAGACCCTGTATATGGTTTTTGGGGAATGACTGTTTGGTTCGAACCTCTGACCTCTTGCCTAGTAGTCCAGTGCTTATCCTACAGTGCCACACCAGGAATGGAGAACTCAGCTTAATAGACCAAAATCTTTGATATTCAGGTCAGGTTCCTAGTCTTTGGACACAGACTTGTGGGTTATTTATAACGACAAGCTCTGTCAGGATGGATAAGGCTTATAAATGTGGTAAGATATCAGTTTTCCCATGCAAAGGACAAACTGTAAGTTCTAGAAAGAGAGAGAACGAATACGTATAGTTTTAGTTATTGTTGTTAAGTGTCGTTGAATCAATTCTCACTCACAGTGAGGCTGTATGGTGTTTCCAAGGAGCAGCTGGTGGGGTTGAACTACCAACCTTGCAATTAACAGACCAGTGCTTATCCTATAGCACCACACCAGGATATTGGCCAACAGAAAATCCATTTGTCACCTTAGCTTCGCTTCTCTTTGTAAGTTGTCAATTTCCTTAACTGAAGCTTGTTTTGTTTAAATGTTTTAAACATTTTATTGTGATTTGAGTGAAGGATTACAGACACGATCATTAGTTTTACATGCAACAAATAATTCACTTTGTTTCATCTCAATGATTGTAATCCCCCTCCGTGCAATAACAATCATCCCACTTCCTCCCTGTGGCTTCCTCCTATTTCCATCCCACCCACCTTCCCATCCCTTCTCACCTTTGTCCTTAGGTTCCAGTTTGAATGACTGCTGAAACTAGTTCTTGAAGAGAAACATAAACAAAACAGGAGAGAGTCTCACAGTACTCACTACCTCTCACTAGAAATTCAGGGCCAGCGTTTTACCACCCTTTGATGAAGAATTCAGTGACTCAAGACCTAAATAAGCAACTTGGCTCTTCGTTTGGCATTGGCCATGGGCACATGGGGCATAACTAAGCTGTGTGTGTGTGCTACAAAATATACTTTGAGGAGTGAATGAGAGGAAATGCAAACATATACAAAGACAGCGCTATATATTGTTTTCTCTGTATGCTGGATACCTATAAATGTGGGATTTGTTCAATTTTGGTCACGAAGTCTTTCTATCCTGTATACTTGTCTCTACAAGTACAGCCTTTGCCCATAACTTCTGTATTGATTTGCTGTTATACAGGTTCCAACTTGTCTAAATTTCATTACTTGAAGGGACAGCCTGCAATTCCATATACAGGTATAATAAAAGCAGGGTGACTGCATGTATACAGTGAGCTTTGAAAGGGCACTGTTCTCTCAATACACTGGTTGTGACAAAGCTAATTTCATACATTGTTTACTAGCATTTGTATTAATACTTTCAACTGTGAGCCGACCTATAATCACACTAGTCTCCGAGCTCATCGGTTACATAGATGAGTTCGGATTGCTTCTTATTCCTTGGTAAAGAACCTCAATTATGTTTTGATATTGGACAGCAATGCACCCCGCTATGGGGAAAGAATGAAAATTTTGTCTAAAGCAATCAATCACACAAGTCTCATTCCTTGTAGGCAGTGATTGATTTAAAGATAATATGTGATGTGATTCTGGATAATGGCAGGTAAAGGACTATGGGATGGGAAGTTTCTGGGAAATATATTTTTTTCCTCCAACACACACACACAAACACACACACACACGGTATGGATTACAACTCAATGTTAAGAAAACAAAATCCCTCACAACTGGGCCAATCAATGAGATCATAGCAACACGAAGTCACCACAATAGGACCAACTGACAGAGGGTGATACACTTGATAAACATCATGATAAACAGAAAAGACTGAAGTTGTCAAATATTTCATTTTACTTAGATCAATGCCCATGGAAGTGGTAGTCAAGCTATCAAATGACGTATTGCATTGAGCAGATACGCTGCACAAGACCTCTTTAAAGTGATAAAAAGCAAAGATATCAGTTTGAAGACTAAAGTGCACCTGACCCAAGCCATGGTATTTTCAATCGACTCATATGCATGTGGTGAAAGCTGGACAATGAATGAGGAAGACCATAGAAAAATCGATGCATTTGAATTATGGTGTTGGTAAAGAATATTAAAAGTATCACAGTCTGCCAGGAGAACAAATAAATCTGTCTTACAGGAAGTACAGCCAGAATACTCCTTGGAAGAGAGGATGGCGAGATGTCATCTCATGTACTTTGGACACATTATCTGGAGCCATACTCTAGAAAAGAACATCATGCTTGGTAAAATCGAGTGTCAACGACAAAGAAGACTTTCAAGAAGATGGGCTGACACAGTGGCTGCAACAGTGGGCTCAAATATAACAATAACTGTGAGAACGCTACAGGACAGGGCAGTATTGCATTCTATTGCACACAGAGCTATGCGTCAGAACTGGCTCAATGGTGCCTAACAACAACAGAACCGACGCTCTCTGGATCAATGGTTTTCAAAAGTGTACTCCCTGACCAGAGTAGCATATCTCCTGGGAACTTATTAGAAATAACGATCTCAGATCTTACCCAACAATTACCGAAATTAGAAACTGTGAAGGTGGAGCCTGTAGCTTGTACTTTAACAATGTCTCCAGTTGGTTTTGATGTAGGCTAATGTTTGGGAGGAGTCCTGGGGTGTTACTGTAGGATAAGCACTGGACCAGAAGGTCAGTTAGAAATACAAGATCAGTAGTCAGGACCAACTCACCTGCACTTAATAACAACAAAAAGTTTGGGAACCAGTGTGTTATCATTCAAGACTGTGGATATTAAGAGAGTTCATTTTAATTGTAAAAACTTGAAACTTTTTGTTGTTGTTGTTGTT
>NW_006408657.1:1069911-1119528 GCF_000296735.1 Chrysochloris asiatica
GCTGACCTTAAGGTTCGCAGCCCGATTCGTAACCACTACGCTACCAGACCAGAAAAGTTTGGTAAAGACAAATTTAAGGGGCTTTAACACTTCTATGACTGAATTATGTTCTGCTTTGAATTTCTGTTAATATATGTTTCTGTAAAGGAACACATTCTGAAATCAAGAAAAACATTTTGTTTGGAGGGAAAATAAGGATTTGGATATAATTATGTGGGCCACGTATGTCCCAAGTGGACTTTGGTGGTAGGACTGATGGGGTGAGCCTCGTTTCTTCAGGTTCATGCAGGTGGTAGCATGCACTACAGCTGGGATAGCAGCTTGCCAAGAAACCTGAGAGGCTGAAAATGTTGGTGAGTGATATGCCCCATGGGTCATAAAAGGGTTAAGTCAGGCATTCTGTTATTAGCTGCTGATAACATTTAACTAACATATCATCTACAATCAAAATGTTGTTTCAATTAGCTGGTAGCCCCAGGATCACATAGTTCTTGCCTTGGTGAGTATATAAAAAAAGTTTGGAGAATCTTTGACCTAAAGTGAAGTTTACATTTCTAAATTATGTTGGTTTCTTAACTGTCAACTTAAAGTGTTTCTTTTACATTCAGAATGTGTTTACCCTAATTCCCTACCTCCACGACAGCTCCAATCTGAATTCCTAACCCTGGGAATATTCTTTATCCCTGTTCTCTGGCAGCCTCATGAACCCTGTCAGAATTTCAGTACCCTCTCTAACAATTAAGGCACCCTGGTGGCACAGTGAGCTAAGCATTGGCCTGCTAACCCAAAGGCTGGTGTGGTTCGACCCTACCAGCTGTTGTGCATGAGAAGGATGCAGCAGTCTGCTTCTGCAAACATTGTTGTTGTTATGTGCCGTCGAGTCGGTTCCAACCCACAGCGACACTGTACAGGGTTTCTGAGGCTGTAAATCCTTACAGGAGCAGAAAGCCTCATCTTTCTCCCATGGAACAGCTGGTAGTTTTGAACTGTTAACCTTAAGGTTCGCAGCCTGATTTGTAACCACTACACTACCAGAGCTCCTTCTGCAAAGATTACAGCCTTGGGAATTTTATGGGACACTTCTCATCTGTCCTATGGGGTCACTGTAAGCACTGTGAGTAGGTTGTTTTTGTCCCTCTAGTAATTAATTACAGGAGTAATCATGCATTCCTCAACTCCTAGTCTAGATTTTCAGTGGCCACATTTCTGTTGCTGAAGCTGGCATAAAAGCAGGAGCAATTAGTCTGTTAAAGAGAAAACACACATTCCGAAAGTCTGTAAAAAATATTTCTGCTCATTCAAATAGAAATCATTTAGAACTCTAAAATATTTCAATTTAAATGGTCTGAAATCATCAATGTTCTTTCAGGTTGAAAGAAAATTTTACATAAAAGAACTCCACCCCACCCCACCCCCACTCCCACCAGTTTACTTGGTTAGATAAGGTAACACTCATCTTAGTGAAATTGTTTGTTTCCATATGGAAAAAGTTAGAAGAAGGATTGAGGCAAATATTTACTGACTTCTCCTTTCCCCTAATTAAATGAACTTGATCTGTTTCATGGTTGTTCTTGTTAGCTGCTATTGCGTCAGCCCAGATTCATGGTGACCCCATGCTGCCTGGTCCTTTGCCATCCCCATGATCAGCTGTGGATTGGACCATTGTGTTCCACAGGATTGTCATTGATTTTTTTTTAGAGAAGTAGACTGCCAGACCTTTCTTCCTTGTTCATCTTAGTCTGGAAGCTCTGCTGAATCCTGTTCAGCATCATACCAACACACAAGCCTCCACTGACAGATGGGTGGTAGCTATGCAGGAGATGAACTGAATGGCAATGAAATTGGGGTCTATCTCAAGGAAAGCCAAAAAGTCTATCATTGAATCACTACTGCCTCCCATCTCATTTGCTTAGAAGCTATTTAGTTTATTTCTACTACCTGGACCACAAGGTTGTTTGAATTGCAAAGTTGGCAGTTCAAACTCATTATTCCCTCCTTGGAAACCCTATACAGGGTTGCTATGAGTCAGAACTGACTCGGTGGCACTTAACATTAATCCTCCCTGTTGGAGTCCTGGCGTGGCGCAGTGTGTTAATGCGCCAGACTGCAAAGCCGTTTGAACTGCAAGGTCAACAGTTCAAGCTCACCAGCTGCTCCTCGGAAACCCTATACAGGGTTGCTATGGGTCGGAACCAACTCGATGGCACTTCACAACAACAACAACAACATCGACTCGATGGCACCTAACAACAACAACAAATGGAGTCCTGGTGTGGCGTTGTAGGATAAGCATCGGGCTGCTAATCATAAGGTCGTTGGTTCAAACCACTAGCCGCTTCTCAGAAACCCCCTACAGAATTGCTGTGAGTCAGAACCTACTCAACGGCACTTAACAATCACCTTTCCTGTCCTAAATTCCATATGCCAGTCATTCCGATTTTTAGCTACCTCCAAATATGTCAGATTTTTCTGCATCTCTGTTGTTGCTAAGTCATTTCCAACTCATGGTGACCGTTTTGGAAGTGGGACATCAGGCCTGTCTTCCAAGGCTCCTCTGGTTGGATTCAAACCACCCACCTTACAGCTAATAGTTAAGTGCTTGTTAGTTTGTGCCTCTGTTTATGCTGCCCCTGCTTCCTTGAAAGCCCTCCTGCTTTTCTTCTCTACGTCATGTGCAGTTCCAAGCTCAAATGTCACCTCCAGGCCAAAATTAATTGTTAACTCTTCTGCATGCTCATATTGCATTTTAAAATGCTTAAGTCTCTATAATTGTTTGTCTTTTGTATATCACCGTTGAGGAGATGGCTGGGTTATGCATCTCTTTGTTCCTATTTCCAAGCAGAGCATGTCTAGCATAAATGTAGTTTCGTAAGTAACTTAATTTCAGGCAAAAGTGAGTTCCAAACAAAAGGATTAGCCAAACAGCACTGGAATCCAGATACAGTGCTGTAAATTAAGCACCAGACTGCAAGGTTGGTTTGAACCATAAGGTTGAAGGTTCAAACTCACCATCAGCAACCCTATACAACAACAAGCACTATAGGATAAGCACTGGACAGGGTTACATTGAACTGCAAGGTTGGCAGTTCAAATCCACCAGCTGCTCCTCAGAAACCCTATACAGGGTCGCTATGGGTAGGAGCTGACTCAACAGAACTTTGTTGTTTTGTTTAGTACAGTTAATATACCTGCTTGCTTTGCATATTTAATATAATTCATAGAAAGTAGGAGGCTAACAAATGGTATTTGTTTTTTATTGTGTGGCTAAGGTCTCAATTTAAGTTAAGTAATTCAGATAAAGGTCGCAACATAGTGGAATGTGCAGTATATCTTATAGGGACTTAAAGAACACTCACACGGTAAACATTTCTAGGGTTACTAATCCAGACATCTCTAAGTGTTTGGGGAGGTGTTCTGTTGACATCTATCCCAGCAAGACCCAGAAGGCCTCTGTGAGAAGGCCTAAGGAAAGAATGTACTACACACTACATGCTTTACCCACTGAGAAAGTCTCAGACAGCTAGAAGAAGAGTGGATTTTGAGGACATTATTATGTCTGCCATTTGGATTTATTTATCCTCTGGTCGTCATGTCTAAGTTCTATAGCTTGTAAATAAGAATGATCAGATGGACCATGTGCCAGATGGGATGCTTTTTTGCTGCTGGTAACAGAAAACCCAACACAAAATAACTTGAGCAATATGAAGTTTGATTTCTTAACTGCTGCTTCCATGAATGTTGATAGCGGATCCAAGCAAAATGAAGTCTTTGATAACTTCAGTATTTTCTCCATTTATATGGATACTATTTACTGGTCCAGTGGTGAGAAATTTTGTTTTCTTTACATTGAGATGCAACCCAAACCAAGGCTGTGGTCTTTGATCTTCATCAGTAAGTAGTTTAAGTCCTCTTCGCTTTCAGCAAGCAAGGTTGTATCATCTGCATATGGCAGGTTGTTAATGAGTCTTCCTCCAATGCTGAAGCCACATTCTTCTTCATATAATTCACCACAGTACAAGAAACTGACAGATGAGTAATAACTCCCAGGTCCATTCTGTCTATTAACAAAGAAGTATCATGCCCTGTGTAGGAGCCGAAAGGATGGGAAAAGACTAGAGGGAACCGAATCAGCATCTAATCTGCCCAGCCGCAAAAGGAGGTCAGCATCCATGAAGAAGAAGAGAGTTTGAACAAGCATATTTAGCAGACTGGCAGCAAGTAGCAGCCAGTAAGGGAAAAGGTGACTCTGAAAGGAAAATTCTATGCATGCACAGACATATATTGAGAACCATGATGAATGAAGGATTGAGTTCAAAGAAGCTGTTAGAATTCCCAAGTGCAGCACAGCTACAATAGCCATAACCCCATCAAGAACTTTATTACCTCTAAAGTTTAAGTGTTTCATAGGAAAACTAGGCCTGAGAATCGGAGACACTAACTTGTGTGTAGCAATTGAAAATCTTTTTATGTTTGCTAAGTGACACATATAGTAATCCACCCACACTTCAGCTTTCTGTTACAAAAAGAAAGTGCATTAAGAGGTAGTTCAGTAAATATTTATGGATGGAAATGGAGGTGAATATTTAGAAAGGCTAAATCAAACTGAGATAATAACGAAATGTAAGCTATAATTCAGAGGAAAGGAATGTTAGAAGAAGGGAGGGGGAATGAAACTGAGGAACTATGCTCTCAGATCTGTTTTTCCTGCCAGTATAGGCAGCTGCTGGTAGAAATTGTTCCATTAACCTGGAAGCCTGTTCAACTTTAACAAAAGGATGTGCATGGGATGTATTAGTTGAAAATAAAAAACAGTAAAATATTTTCACAGAAGACATGTATATACAACCAGGAGATACCATATACAAAATTTGAAAATGTTATTGTTGTTGTGAAGTGCCGTCAAATCGGTTCCGACCCATAGTGATGCTGTATAGGGTTTCCAAGGAGCAGCTCGTGAGCTTGAACCGCCGACCTTGCTGTTCAAACGACTTTGCAGTTTGGCGCATTAACCCACAGCACCACACCAGGACCATGTTTTAAAGGATCAGAACGGGCTTTTTTCCCAAATCTGAAAGAAATTTGGTTTCATTTTATTCAGCACATATTTCTTGGATTTTGTTCTTGTTAAATGCCATCGAGTCAATTCCAACTCATAGCAACCCTCTACAGGGTTTCTGAGGCGCATCTGGTGGGTTTGAACTGCCGACCTTGTGGTTGGTAGTCCAATGCTGATCCTAAGCACTAAACCAGAAGTCCATATTTAGTGGTAGCAATAACGTATCAATAAGTTATAGAAAGCCAGAACAGTGCCTCTCTTCTTATCACCCAGCAGGGCTGAAAGGATTACATTCTTTTTAGGAAGGAAGAACAAATAATAAAAGATACGGCATAATCAAATTCAGAAAAGTTTAGAATGCTTTCATTGAGATGAACTGCAGTTCTAATAATAAAACTTAACATTTTTATAGTGTTTAATAGTTTCCAAAGCACTTTCCCAGAACTTATCACATTGTTTCACATGGACCTTGTAAGACAGGTTGGATTTGGCTACGTAATTCCCTTTTAACATGTTTTAGAATATAGATCATGCCCTTTTCAGGATAAAAGTAAAGAACCTCTGAAAAGAATATAGAGCAAGTTTTTGGTCCTGGTGCCATTATTAACTGACTGTATGAACTCTAACGTATCATGTGATGCCTCTGGAAAACCAAAGGGTTGGACTTCTGGACTTCCAGAATTAAAATCCTCAGAATCAATGGGTGGTAACAAGTTAAACAGGCTGTATTCATGCACCGTGTCTAAAATGAAACATATGCACAGCAGTCCATTGACCATTAAATGATAGCAGTATTAAAAATAATTAAATAGAGCCTCCTAAAGAATGATTGCTGAAGTGTAAAAGCTAAGAAATTAAAAAATTCAGCAATCAAAAGTGGATGCTTTTGAAGCAATGAAACAGATTCTTGAAATATTCAGCTGTTTTTAAGCAGATTTAGCAACTGAACTATTGGCTAATTAATACCTTTCTCCTGGTGTGGCGCTGTAAGATTAGCACTGGACTGCAAACAACAAGGTCAGCAGTTCAAACCCACCAGCTGCTCCTTGGAAATCCTACACAGGATCGCTAGGGGTCGGAACCGACTCGATGGCACTTAACAACAATAACAACAACACATAACCTTGGATTTGGCGCTCATAAAGATTCTTCTGTCATTGATTAACTTGGAGGCTTATCTAACTTGATCTCAAAGGCTAGGTAAGAAATATGACTAGGTAAAAGGTACTACATAATCACTGCAAGTCAATTACTGCTGCTGTGAAGGGAAAAAAAAATTCCATGCAGTTCCCTGGGTTACAAATGAGATCAGCTTCTAAATGGGTCATTACGTGGAATTTGTAGGTAACTGGAACAGGAATTTTTGTTGTTTTGTTAGATGCCCTAGGACTCCCAGGCACAACAGAATGAAAAACCAATCCTACACCATCCTCCCCAACGTTATGCGTGAACTCACTGTTGCAGCCACAGTGTCAATTCATCTCATTAGAGGTCTTCCACTTCTTTGCTGACCCTTTATTTTACCAAACAAGATGTCCTGTTACATGGATGGGCGGCCCCTGACACCATCTGGGCTTCTAAGGAGCATTCTGACTGTACTCCCAACACAGATTTGTTTGTTCTCAGGAAGTCTATGGTCCTTTCATTATTCTTCTTTGCCAACACCATAATTCAAATGCATCAGTTCTTTTTAGGTCTTCCTTATTGTCCAGTTTTTACATGCATAAGAGATGAATGAAAATACCATGCCTTGGGGAAGGCTCACCTTAGTCCTTCAACTGATATCTTTGCTCTTCAACACTCTAAAAAGTCCTTTTGCAGCAGATTTGCCAAATGCAAAGATGTAGCCTGCTTTCTTGACTGCTGCTTCCATGATCATTGATTGTGGACCCAAGTAAAATGAAATCCTTGTGAGGATTTTTTTTTCTTCTTCACATTAAATTGTAACCTATACTGAAGGCTGTGGTCTTTGATCTTCATCAGTGTTTCAAGTCCTTTTTCCTTTTAGCAAGCAAGATTGGGTTATCTGCATATCGAAGATTGTTACTGAACCTTCCTCCAGTCCTGATGCCACATTCTTCATGTAGTCCAGCATCTAGGATTATTTGCTCAGCATACAGATTGAATAAGTCTGGTGAAAGAATACAACCCTGGTACACACCTTTCCTGATTTCAAACCATTCATTATCTCCTTGTTCTGTAAGAAAAACTGCTTCTTGGTCTGTGTTCAGGTTCTGCATGAGCACAATTAAGTGTTCTGGAATTTTCATTTTTCTCAATGTTATCCATACTTTGTCATGATTCACACAGTCAAATGCCTTTGCACAGTAAATAAAACACAGTAGACATCTTTCTGGTATTCTCTCCTTTCAGCCAAGATCCACCTGACATCAGCATGATACATACCCCTTGTTCCACATCCTCTTCTGAATCTAGCTTCCATTTCTGGCAGCTCCTTGTTGATCTATTGCTGGAATGGTTTTTAAATTATCTTCAGCAATATTTTACTTGTGTGTAATATTAATGATATTGTTTGATAATTTCCACACTCCGTAGGATCACCTTTCTTTCTTTTTTTTCTAAAATGTTTTATTGTGAATTATATGGTAGTTTACATGGGAGAACATTAGTTTTACATTCATTCTATCGTATATCGTTTCATTGCCATGGTTACAATCCCCTCCATGCATCATCAACCAACCAAAGGGTAGACTCTGCAAGCCTGCACCCTACACTACTCCCCCATGGTGATGTTTCTGACTATTCCTTTCTCTCCCCCTCCAGTTTCTATTTTATAGGGTCACCTTTCTTTGGAATGGGCACAACTATGGATCTCTTTCAAACTTCTTGGCATAGACCAGTGAGTGCATCAGTTTGTTGGCGTATTTCAGTTCCTGGAGACTTGGTTTTTGCTAATACCTTTTCAGTGCAAGTTGGACTTCTTCCTTCAACACCTCTGATTCTTGATCATATGCTACCTCCTGAAATAGTTGAATGATGGCCAATTATTTTTGGTACAGTGACTCTGTGCATTACTTCCATCTTTTTTTGATGCTTCCTGCATTAGGCAAATTTGTTGTACAAGACCTCTTTAAAGTGTTGAAGAACAAAATTGTCAATTTGAGAGCTAAGGAGTGCCTGACCCAAGCCATGGTATTTTCAATAACTGCATATGCATGTGAAAGCTGGACAGTGAATAAGGAAGACCGTAGAAGAATTGAGGCTTTTGAGTTGTGGTGTTAGAGGAGAATATTAAAAGTACCATTGACTGCCAAAAGAACAAACCAATCTGTTTTGGAAGAAGTACAGCCAGAATTCTCCTTGAATGCCAGACTTCGTCTCTCATACTTCAGACATATTGTCAGGAGAGACCAGTCCCTGGAGAAGGATATCATGTTTGGTAAAATAGACGGTCAGAGAAAAAAGAGGAAGACCCCCAACAAAATGGATTGGCACAGTGGTGAGCTCCAATGTTGCAACAATTGTGAGGTTGGCCCAGGATCGGGCACTATTTCCTTCTGTTGTGCATAGGGTGACTGTGAGTCAGAAGTGACTAGAGGGTACCTAACAACAACAGGAAAGAATCATCTAAGAGGAATAGCTGTAGCAGTGACCAGCAGTGACAACTGTTGCCTCTAGTCAAAGTGAAACATCATAATTTACGGCAGTGCGTAAAGTTCACAGAAATATCTTGCCTCAGTAACCAAACTAAAGTCACTGCTGTTGGATTGATTCTGACACATAGGAAGTCTATAGAGGGTTCCAGAGACTGTAAATCTTTTTGGGAGCAGACAGTCTTATTTTAATCCAGTAGAGAAGCTGGCAAATTTGAACTGCTGACTTTGTGGTTAGCAGCCTAATGCATATCCCACATTGCCACCAGGATTCCTTTGTGCTATTGTTGTTAAGGACCTTCAAGTATGTTCTGACGCATAGTGACCCTATATAGGATTTCCAAGGAATAGCTGCTTAGCAGTCAAGTTTCAATTAGCAGTCTCGTGCTTATCCTACAGTGCAACACCAGGACTACAGGGTTCCTTTGATGATGATGGTATATAGGGTTCCTGAAAAATGGCTGGTGGAGTTTTAATCCTTAATAATTCAGGCTCTGGGTGGGTTAAATGCTATTTCTGAGATCGTGGTCTGAGAATCATAGACTCATCATGTTTCAATTTACGTTTCCCAAACTCTTGATCCAGGTTATTTTTGACAAATTAATAAATGTGAATGGGAAGTTAGCCTTTTTGTTAAAAGTCTGAATGTGTATATGAAGAGGAAATGTTGTCACATCAATCCAACTTTACATCAGAGAGAAGTCATTTGGACACATTATCACCAGCTTTGTCACCTCTAAGTTATCTAACCTCGAAGTTCTTCATGTTTCTCATCTGTAAAATGAGGATGAAGATAGCATCTCCCTCACAGGTAATTAGGAAGACTTCAAAGTGTTAGTATGTGTACAAGTGTCCAGAATCATGAGGAGTCCTGGTGTGGTACTGTAGGAGAATGCACTAGGTCTCAAGGTCAGTGATTCAAACTCACCAGCCACTCCTTGTAAACTCTAGACAGGGTTGTTATGAGTCGAAACAGACTCCACAGCACTTAACAACAAGCAATAATAGACAAGTGTTTGGTCTTAATTTCAGTAATGTGTAATGCTCACTATAATACATTTTTCTCAATCTGATATTGTGCAAACTGCATTGGCCAAATAAAGCATGGTCATATAAAAAGCTGAATTTTTGATATAATAATTTCATAATTATATTTCCTCTTTTGTAAGTTAGTGCATTCAGTGAAGAGAGAATTTATATCAAAGAGAATTATCTTAAAGATATTATGGAATTAAAAAAACATAAAGAAAATAGAGGGAATAGAAGCAAATACTGTTGAATAATGAAATATGCAGGGGATTGTAATCATTACAATGAAACAAATATGATAGGATGAATGTAAAACTGATATTCCCCCATGTAAACTATCACTCAATTCACATTTGAAACTTAAAAAATAAAAAAGATAAAGAAATCTATTTTTTTAAACCATTGTCACGGAGGAATGGATTCCTACTGGTATCAACCCTATTGTCCCACAGCATTTCCCAGGCTGTAAATCTTTATAAAAGCAGATGGTCACATCTTTCTCCTGTGGAGCAACTGGTGGGTTGAAATTGCCCACCTTTTGGTTATCCTCCAAGTGCTTTAGTCACTGCACCACCAGGACCCCTACAGAGTTGGTTTTGACTCATAGCAACCTTGTATAGGGTTTCTGGGGAATAGCTGGTGAGTTTGAACCACTGAGTTGTGATTCAAGCTGACCTTGAGGTCGAGTGCTTGTCCTAAGGCATTACACCAGGACTCCAAAAAAACCCTGGTGGTGGTGGTTGTGTGCTGTGGAGTCGGTTTCGACTCATAGAGCCACTGTACAAGGTTTCTGAGGCTGTAACTCATTACGGGAGCAGAAAGCCTCATCTTTCTCCAGTGGAACTGCTGGCAGTTTTGAACTGCTGATCTTGAGGTTAGCAGCCCGATTCGTAACCACTACTTTACTAATTTATGATTCACTTTGTGGTATTCACCCTTAAAAAATAAAGTGCCATGGGCTGCACATAAAACCAACAGATTTGTGTTGGAAGAAGTACAGCCAGAGCGCTCCTTGGAGGCCAAGATGGCCAAACTTCATCTCTCACACTTTGGACATATTGTCAGGAGGTAACAGTCGCTGGAGAAAGATATCACATTTGGTAAGGTGGAGGGTCAGAGAAAAACAGGAAGACCCCCAACGAGATGGATTGGCCAAGTGGCAGCATCGATGGGCTCAAGCGTGACAACAATAGTGAGGTTGGCCCAGGATCAGGCAGTGTTTCATTCTGCTGTGCATAAGGTCGCTATGAGTCGGCATCAACTAGATGGCACCTAACAACAACAACAACTGAATTTAATAAGCTGGTTTTCCATCCTCCCTACAGAGTTGGCTTTAACATTCAGCTTTTCATATGGTCTGAATGGGGGTTATTTCTAGAGGAATGTACAGTGAAGGAGGAAAAGGGGGAGGCTCTGGGTGAAAATGTGAGAACAGCAACTCTTTGAGTGCTGTGCATGACTTAGCCTGGGAACTGGGAGCAGCTGTTGGAATAGTGTTTCACACATAGCAGGACAGTGGGAAAGGCAGTGAGGAAAACAACTCTGGCAAACAAATGCAGAAGGGTGGCTGGGGCAGGGACAAATGGCAACCAGGCAGCGGAGGAAAGAGCTCCAGTTGGAGAGAGGACATTTAGAAGAATGTTAAGGGCTCTTCAGTCAGTTTTGACTCATTAGAGACCTTGTATAGAGTTCAGTGGAGTAGCGGGTGAGTTTGTTCAAACCAGCCATGAGGTCCAGTGCATTATCCTGCAGTGCCACACCAGAAGAATAAAGCAGAGGAATTCCAGGAAAGAGCCAATTTCACTTGCAGAATAAGGGAGCAGGCAAGGTACACATGAACATTACAGCGATTTCAGGGAATGCTGTAGCTCTGTAGGATAAGAACTGGACCGCAAACCACAAGGTCAGCAGTTTAAGTCCACCAGCCACTCCAAGGCAGGAAGACAAGTTCTTCTGCTAGTGCAAAGATTTAAAAGTCTCAGAAACTCTACACAGGGTCGCTGTGGCAGACTTAACAACGACAATGGCAACGTTAAACACCCATAACTATAGGCATATTTCTGACAGGAAATTAGAGCTACCAGGACACAAAATATAGATCCATAAATAAATATTCTGTTTAAGCACACTTAGCAGAAACATATTACATTTTAATAGAAAAGAGTCCTGGTATGGTGTTGTAGGTTCATAGTTGAAAATTCACCAGCTGCTCTTCAGAAACCCTATACAAGGTCACTATGAGTTGGAACCCACTCGATGGCACTTCACAACAACAACATAGTAAGTAGCTTCAGAACTAGTAAAACTAGTTTTTGATGAAAATAAAATTATTTTCATTTACTTTACAAAATGTCTGCAAAACATTCATATGTCTTTCACGCTCTTTAAGTCACATATATATATCTTTGACTTCTAAAGACTTCATTCTCTTTTCACACCTCATATTTTGGAGTCCTGGTGTGGCATTGTGGGTTAATGCCCCAGACTGCAAAGCCGTTTGAACTGCAAGGTTGGTGGTTCAAGCTCACCAGTCATTCCTTGGAAACCCTATGCAGGGTCGCTATGGGTCGGACCTGACTCGACGGCACTTATCAACAACAACAACATTATAGTTTTTGAATACAGTGTCCGGAGTTTGTACAATATCAGCTAATGACCTATTTTCCTTTGATATTATTTGTATATGATCTCCAAATCAAGGGAGCAAGAACAAAAACAAATAAACGAGTGCTTCAAAAGCCATTTTAGGACTTCTGCTACTGACTCAGATGGAGTAACAAGGACTACATTTACCCACTTGCATGAAATAACCAGAACGTGAACCCAATATATGTAATGATAGATTGATTATAAGACAATGGACAGCAGGCAAGAAAGGCCAGTGATTGCTGAGTGTCAGAAAACATATGGGGTGAGTCCTAAGATTGTTCTAGTTAATCCCCTTGAGGGACTTTCCAGGCTACAGAACTATAAAGAAGAACCCAGGAAATGGACCGACTCCCTGAGTTGAGGATATGGAGTTGAAAGTCTGGGAAGAATGAGGCAACTAAAGTTATTAAGACAGAAGGACAGAGAAAAGAGAGCTTTACACAGAGAGATTCCTGGAGATCTGTAGGGGTTTTCCCTCAAGTATTGTGCTGAGTACTGATGACTTTACCAAACACAATGGTCACAGTCTTACATCATTCCTTTTCCTCTACAGTCCCTCCATATCCTGATTTCATTTTTTATAAGAGAGAATGGACTTGAAATTTTGATCATTCTTCTTTTGGAGTGCATACACTGGAACATCTGGGTCATGATGGCAATTTCAGTAGCATTCCTCTCGAATAAAGCACAATTAGAGGAAACCACACTGACTGAGGAAAATGTCCTTAAGCTTGACAGAACACCTTTACCTCAGTGTGTAACTATCTTCGGCGTTTAGATTTACATTCTCCTGCTGGAAAGCTTTAAAGGGCCTTGCTCATGTTCTTCTTTTTTACAGAGACGAGGTTAAGCAGAAATGATTGTTCTCTCCTTACTGCAAAGATGTTTTCCTAGAACTTAATTGTCCTTTTTTCATGGGTCATTCTCTTTCTAATATCAACAAATCCTTCTGTGACCTAACCTTTTCTAAAACAAATAACATTCTTCTTTCCTCGTTGTTCTTTTCATTTCCTTTACCTTCAGCTTTTTAAAACCTCCAGTCAGTGGGCACATCATATTAGCTTGTTACAGTTGAAATCTGTTTATATAGGTTGTTGTTGTTAAGTGTCATTGAGTCAGTTCTGACTCATAGGCACCCAGTATACAATACGTTTCCGAGCTGCCGACCTGGCAGTTCGCAGTCCAGTGCTGATCCTACAGCACCACACCAGTATTTTTATATCGGAGCTACCTTTAAAGTTAAGGAGCTCTGGCAGTGTGCTGCTAACCTCAAGGTCAGTTGCTAGAAACTACCAGCAGTTCTGCAGGAGAAAGATGAGGTTTTCTGCTCCTGGAAGGATTTATAGCCTTGGAAACTCTATTCAGGGTCACTATGAGTCAGAAAAGGAGCTCTGGTAGTGTAGTGGTTACGAATCGGGCTGCCAACCTCAGGGTCATCAGTTCGAAACTACCAGTTGTTCCGGGGGAGAAAGATGAGGCTTTCTGCTCCCGTAAAGATTTACAGCCTCAGAAACCCTGTACAGGGTCACTATGAGTTGCAACCGACTCCACAGCACATAACGCCATCACCACCTTTACATTTAGAATGAGTTGTTAAATGCCATCCAGTTGGTTCTAACTAACTCATAGTCACCGTGTACAGGGCTTCAGAGGTGTAGGCTGGTGGGTTTGAACCACTAACCTTACAGTTTGCAGTCCAGTGCTTATCCTACAGCACCCTACTAGGTCTCTTAGCCTCCAAATCTGTCACTATATTTTAAGGTTAATATCCTGTGTTCAGTGATGATGTCGTCATTGTTGTTAAGTGCCGTCGAGTCAGTTCTGACTCATATAGACCCTGTATAGGGTTTCCAATTTCAAAGTTAATATTCCTGAGAATGATTTAAAAAGGGGGTGCACCATGGGAAAAGTGTTTTATATTTGTGTTACCAAAAATAGCTTTGAAGAATGCATTTGTTAACTTCAACACTTTTCAGAGACGGGAAGAAATGGTTAAGGGGTTGTAGTTCAGAAGACACAATTCAGATCTTGATTCTGACAACTGCAAGCTATGTAACTGGGGTTGTGTCACTTAATATGCCTAAGGCTCAGTATCCTTAATTGTAAAAGGAATAAAAATAACACATAAGCATGATGTTGTGAGGATTAAGTGAGATAATGTACATGAAATTCTTTGTAACTGCAAGGAAGGCTGGTATCCTGCACAATAAAAACACTGTTTACATGTTCAAGGAGAAACATCTGTACCAACGTGTCTACCGTGAGTGCTAAAATAGGATTTGATTTCCACAGAGAGTTCAAAATGGGTAATCCAATGACTGTTAGACTTCCACTGAGGGACTTCAACTTGGAGCTCTCTATATATTCTGTTTCTATATACAGAGGAGAAATCGTGACTGAATCTGATGCCGCTGTAGATGATTTACCTATTTCTGCTATTTTGACAGAAATATTAAATACAGCTAAAGAGCAAGCTTGGTTTTCTTTTAAAATCAAAACGAATGAATCATGTAACTAAGTGTAGGATATTCTAATGCCAAATTTGTCATTACCTGGTAGTACAAAACTCGATTACTCCTATCGTATTTTAAATCAAAACACAAATGTTACTACTGTCATCAATCTTCTTTTCACATATATGTACCTGACTTCCTACTGTTATAGCTCTCTATTTCTAGACCTTAGTTTGCCTTAGAGCCAAAGATGAACCTGCACTTGCTTTTTATTATGGTTTTAACAACTGATATAACACTGTATGTGGTAAAAAAGATTTTCCTAGAAATATGATGTCATAACAATGGTGGGATCAAGTTTCCCTCCACAGAGGCTGGATAATGCGTTCATCTCAAATACATTCTTCTAAATGGAAAATTTCCCAGACAGGATGTATGAGTTAC
The DNA here is from genome assembly GCF_000296735.1 of Chrysochloris asiatica. NCBI lineage: Eukaryota > Metazoa > Chordata > Mammalia > Afrosoricida > Chrysochloridae > Chrysochloris > Chrysochloris asiatica. Next base: position 1,085,157 of record NW_006408657.1, read on the forward strand.
TTTTTCCAGTAATGGGGACAAAGTTATTTGCTGTGAACTCCATTACTTTGTTGCCTTTCTGAATAGGACTCACATTTATCATATAGCACAGTGGTTAGCAGAATCAACTTGACTTAGCTTTGTGCAAACCCAAACCTTACATTGGTCAGCTTTCTGCTAAAAAAACATTTCTTATGCATGACTCCATAAGGTCGGGTTTAAAAATAGAAACATAGGAAAGTTGCTATCTTAAGAGCCTATACCACAAAATGATTGAACTGACTTTTGCCTATTTCATATGAGGAGGGTGTGTATATGTGCATAGGGAGATAAGGGGTTTAAAACGTTAGAGTTATGTAAAGAGAAACATGATCCCGATAAGCCACATCTGTATTATGAATATATAGGAAGCAACTTCTTTGTGTCCCCCAGATTTGCAGCTAGAGGATCAAAGGATTGCATAGGAAGTGACCGGTAGATGTTATCCACAATAACCATCTCATTTTACAAGTGAGTAATTAAATCTGAGAGAGTTTAAATGACTTTCCAAAGATAACAAGGCCACATAATAGATGAGCTTAAGTTTGCTCTTACCCACTGCAATCAGTTGATTCTGACTCATGGTGACCTGATAGGACAGAGTCAAACTTTCACATAAGGTTTCTGAGGCTATAAACCTTTATGAAAGCAGAGTACCTCATCTTTTTCCCTCAGAGCAACTAGTGGATTTGAACCTCCAACCTTTCAGTTAGTAACACAACTCTTTACCCACAACTTCACTCTTTAGTTTGATTTAAAATCAAAACACAAATGTTACTACTATCATCAAGTTGATTCCAACTCATGGCAATCCTATATAGGGTTTCTGAGACTGTAAATCTTTATGGGAGCCAAGAGCTTCATCGTTCTTCTGTGAAGCACTTGGTGGGTTTGAACCACTGACCCTGCAGCTAACATTCCTATGTTTATCCCACAGCACCACCAGAGAGCCTTATTTGGATCTTTGTTGTTAATTGCTGTCAAGTTGATTCTAACTCATAGTGACCCCGTATGGGGTTTCCAAGGAGCGACTGGTGGGTTTGAACCTTCAACCTTTGGGTTAGCAGCCCAGTGCTTACATAGTCCAGTGCTTATCCTACAGTACCACACCGGGCCTTAGCTCCTTCGCAGCATCACATGATCTCCTTGCACGTATTTATAACCTGTAGTTCTTATTCATTTCAAAGAATGCATGAAATTCCAACGATTAATACTTCTCATACTTTACCTCTAAACAAATAGTGTAACTAGAATGGATTAGTTAGTATTAATTTTATTTTATGTTTGTATTTTTTCTTTCAGTCAGAATTATTTGGCTTCATTTGCAAATTTACATGCCATAGTCACAAACCTTGTACTTCATTCTGAAAACAAATGTATCTTTCAGCACACCAAAAGAAAATACAAAAGACAGAGTTAAAGAGTGCCTAAATGGAACAAATGGGACCACTGGGTTTTTTTTTTGGGCATTTATTACTTTTCTTATTTTTACTGAAAGTGAAAAATATAGTAAGGATGAAACTAATAGTATTTTAATAGGACATAGAAAGGCATACGTGTGATTGTTTAACTATATTGCTTTGCTCTGGTCCTGCCACTTGTAACAATCGTACAAATATTCCCAAACTATCCATCACAACCAGAATTAAGCTATATGAGCTCTCAAGAGGTCTTGAATTTAGAATTTGTTTTTATTAAAGATCTAGCAATTCTTGATCAGGACTTTCTATCACACTCCTAAATGGACTGCCGATAGGAAAAGCAATATGGCTTATTATTTTTTTCTCTCATTAAAACATTGCAAGAAAATATTTTAAAATCCAGTTTTGACTCAGTTAGCAGTCTGGTGCTTATCCTACAGGACCCAACTCTGTCGTCAAGAACATATTATCTGCATCCTATGAAAGTGAAAAAGGAGAGTAAATTATTCCCCAGTTCTATGTATTTCCAAGAGAAAAACACTGAAACAGAGTGATGAGCCTCTGCTGTTGCCATCCTAGCCTTCTAGGCAAGAAAGCCATTGTAGTTTTTTGTTTTGGAAATGAACTGTAATGAATGAATGGCGGCCATACGCTCAGAAATCCACAAACCTCCAGTACTTCTGGGGTCACCTTGATAGGGATCTGCACTTTGGGAACACACAGACATACTTCTTCCATCACCATGCCTATTTTGTTTTGTTTTGTTTTCTTACTATGAGTCAGGTACTCAATGAAGAACTCTACATGAATGATCTCATTTAATATGACCGCAATCTTGCTACAGATGAGGAAGAACCTGAAGATCAGAGAGAGAGTTAACTGATCTCGAGGTCATTAAGCTAGTAAGATCTGACTTCAAATCCTGTGTACTGTAATAATAATAATAGTAATGACACAGAGAACTAGAATTTATAAAATGTTTACTATGTTACAGGTACTATTCCAAGCATTTACAAAAATTTTGACTGATCCACCCTAACAATAAACCAGTGTTGTGGAGATTTTTATTATCAAGATGTTTTATTGTTTTATGTTTAGATGAAGTCCTGAGCTCAAGAAAGTTTAAATAATTAGCTCAGGGAGGCTGTGTAGTTCTCTAAGATGTTCTTTCTTCAAACTGTTACTATTAACATTTGTTTTTACTAAGAATTGAAATGTAAAGACAAATAAAGATTTCAAGCAATAGTAGTACAAAGTAACTATGCCAGCAATTCAGCATTGCATTCCATGTTTATTGTAATGTCTGACTTTCAGCCATTTACAGAAACGAATATTAGATTTGAAACCTTGCTACAGATGTAAGGGTAAACGATAAAGTGTTGCTACTAAGGTTCCAATTCATACATGCACAGGTTTATTTTAAATAAAACATGCTTAAATATGTCTGTACAATTAGTGTGGCTGAAGACAAGTTTTCTCAGTAATACACTTGTCTTAGTTTCATTAGGGCGTCTTCAAACAAACAGGATATTAACAAGCAGTATCACAGGAGAAAGAGTTGCTCATTTTATCGGCCTTTGAAGCCAAATAAGAACTAATGAAGATAATTTTATGGAATGAATAATAATCAGGTTTGAGTCTTGAATTTACCAATAGGTTCCACAGGGCAAGGTGCAATCAAAACAGTGACTTCCAAGGGGATCTGTCGGGCCAGTTAAATTCAAGGCAGAGAAGTCAGCTTAGAAGGTTATGGAGACTCCTGGCACTTTTTGAACCCCAAAGGAGAACTCTTGATAGATTTTCTCAAAGGATATAAGGCGATCATGGAGACTTATTAAGAAGAAGTTTTTAAAAGATTAAAAACTGCACTGATGAGAAGAAAAAAAAAGCCATAAAAGTTGCACTGAAGAAATTGTTTTCATTACCATGATGCATTCTCTGGGGGTAACAAGGATCCCATTGCCCTACAGGAATTTATTGTTAATCCTTACCCCATCAAGCCTACATTCCTATATTGGCCCCTCAGACTTCTTTTTGTTCCCCAAATTCGAAATACATTTAAAATGAACACAATCTGAGTCCCTTGAAAATGCTCAAACTGCCATATTTACGTGGTGTAAATCAAAGAACACAGAATTCCTCAGGGAAGGGTCAGAAAGATGGAAACATTACCTTCAGAAGTGTGTATTTCCAGATGGAGCATATGTTGAAATTTTTATCTAATAAAAGTGTCTATGATTTTTTATGGCTTTACTTTTTGACTTACCTTCATGTATACAGATTTATTAAACAGTTTAAAATGTCATAAACTCACAAAATATAATCATAAGCACCAAACAGAGATATTACTTTCATTGCCACTCCCAAAGAAGCTTTATCTGTATATTCTTTTATTGCCACTAGGAGCAATAATGCTTATAATGAGCCTACCTGCAGAAGCTTCCATCTGGTGTTCAGGTCTTCCAGAGTGTTGAGGTTATATGGTGAGAGCTGAATGCCCAGTGTGGTGAGCTGGCGAGCAAGGTCATTGACGTGGTTTACATTGTCTTTAAGTGGTGCCATTTCTCCTCGAAGTGCCTGTGTGAAACAGTCAAGGGAATATTGGAAGATGAGAACACTTAAAACAAAGAAATGTACATACATGGGAGCTGCAAGTGATCATATTTGATTTAGTGTTCCGTGTCAATAGTGGTATTTCAGCAATGAAGGTTAATGAATGCATTATGTTTAGAAAAGTGGAGGGTCAGCAAAAAAGGGGAAGACTGACAATTAGATGGATTGACATAGTGGCAGCAGCAATGGGCTCAAATGCAGTAATTGAGAAGCTGATGCAGAACTGGGCAGTGTTTCGTTCTGTTGTGCATAGGGTTGCTATGAGTCAGACTGACTAAACAGCACCTAACAATGACACAAGCACTAGACTGCTAACCATAATTCTATAGCTCAAATCTACCAGCTGCTCCGCATTAGAAAGATGAGGCTTTCTGCTTCCATAAAGATTTACAGCCGGAAATCCCATACAGGGTCATTAGAGTCTGAATCAGCCTGATGGCATTGGTTTGATTTTGATTTAGTATTAATTGAGCACTTCCTAGGTGCTTAATGCACACAGGCTTATTCACACAAAAGCCAGTTGGTGTTGAGTTGATTTTGACACATGCATCGCAGTAGAACTGTGCTCCATAGGATTATCAAGGACTGATATTTGGAAGTAGATTGCCAGGTCTTTCTTTCGAGGTGCCTCTGGGTGCACTTAAACCTGCAACATTTCAGTGAGCAGCTGAGTGTGTTGACTGTTTGCATGAATTCATTGCTACACAGCCACCTTAAGAGGTTGAAAGTTGGAGAATTCTCACTTTACAATTGAGAAAACTAACTTCAAAGGTTAAACTTTTCTCAGAGTCCCACAGGTAATCACTGACTCAGTGGACTCGGGATTCATACTCAGATTTTTTGGCTTCCAAAGCACTAGATTGTACACCTCTCTGAAAACATTCCGGATTGTTAAAGTTCTAGTGAAAAATAAAGAACTGGTAGATTCTAAATTCTATGCATTTCACAACCAGCAACAGATCTTTATTTTATAATAACAAGCTATACTCAATCATAAACTATTGCGTTCAAATGCTGTACCAAGCCTATAATAAATAGTTTCATTTATTGAGTAGGGTATTTTGTCAAGTCCCAAGAATGACTTCTTGGACTCCTGGCATTTTAGTCCTTGTAGCAATGACTTACGAAGGCTCCTCTGGGGCTTTTTGCCCATCTCTCAAGTGCTAGAGCAGGAGTCTCTGATGTAATACATCATGACAATCTATTGAGCAGTAGAACCTTATGAAGATACAGGAAGGATATTACCATGCATCATAGCCACCCGATTGAGGTGACATTTATGGATCTTTAACATGATGCATGATGTCCAAATGTTCAAATGAGCAATTTCTAAGGGACAAATTCCCTCACTTAGGAGAACAGTTTGTGTAATGTAATGTCTGTGTACAAGGACAGCATCATTTACTTAGCTATACATGTTGTTTTGACTTGCTTGATTTGGGCTGGTGTTATTCCTCTGTTTGTTTAACTATGTTGATAAAACCACTGTTTACCCTGACCTCATCTGTACCCCTCCTATCATCTCCCACTCCTAACAGAAGGGGCCAGTATGCACATTCTGGTAAGAATGGTGTTTTCCTCTCAAATCAACTTGCATATTTCACAAGATGTATGGAGTAAAAGACATATATTTCTTAGATTTCTCAAGACATCGTGATAATCACTCCATTGAATTTATAGTGAAAAGTAGTCATTAAAATCTAATATTAAAAAAAAAATCATCAAGTTTCTTGTAGAGGTAATGAGAATGTTCTGGAATGTAATAAGAATTTTCTGGAATTAGTAGTGACCAACCTGGAAATATATTAAAAAACAGTGAATCGTATTCTTTAATTTTGTCATATGAATTATAGATCAATAAAACATAAACATGAAAATATTTTTTAAAACCTGATCACACTTACGCAAAAAATTATATGGGAAGTATTGACTTTATTTAATTTCATGTCCACAGAATATCAATAGAATCTGTCAAACTAAGAAAGTTTTACGTGTTGCTGTTCTTAAGTGCCATCAAGTTGCTTCCTGTATAGGGTTTATGAGGAGCAATTGGAGAGTTCGAATAAGCGAATTTGAGATTAGGAGTCCAGTGCCTATCCTACAGCTCCATACCAGGACTCCAAGACAGTTTTTCATAGGTAAAAGTAAATATTATTATTCTATTTCCATTTGTTGTACTGTGGTGGGTTGTTTCTTGTGATACTGGAAGCTATGCCAGGGGTATTTTAAATATCAGTAGGGTACAGTCATGTTTACAGGTTTCAGCTGAGCTTCTAGACTAAGAAAGACTAGGAGGAAGAAGAGGCAGATTATTTCTGAATGTTTAACCACTGAAAACCTTATGAATAGTTGTGACACACCCTCAGCACCAGAATATTGAATATTGAAACATGATGAATAGCACCAGATTATTGTCAGATAGAGTGCTGGAAAATGAGCTCCTCAGGTTGGAAGGCACGATGGTGGAAGAGCTGCCTCTTCAAAATAGACTTGAGTGTGATTATGGAAATGGAGTAAAACCTACAGGATCTTCATTTGCTGATGGGGTATAACTCAAACTAATGGTTGGGGTTTGGTGTCTACTTGAATAGTCCAGGATATCCAGAGGTTTAGAAGTTGGGATGTTCTTATTTCTATGGTGATAAAACCTAATACAGGCTTAGTTAGCTCTATGATGAGCGGCTGTGAGCAGCCAATCAACTGAAGGGATGCTTTCTTGGGAGTGTGACCTGCTCTCAATATAATGTACACATGGGAGGGACTTTCTCTCTCTTCTGGGGACCTGGAACTCTGCGATTGTAAGCTCTTTCCTTGATGGGGCATAACTCAAAGTGAGGAGAAACAGCCGTAAATATCCATTAATAATTGGAACATGGAATGTATGAAGTACAAATCCAGAAAAATTGAATGTTGTCAAAAATGAAATAGAGTGCATAAAGATTGATTTCCTGGGCATCAATGAACTGAAATGGACTGATATTGGCCATTTTGAATCTGACAATCACATGGTTTACTATAACAGAAATGACAAATTGAAGAGGAATGGCATCACATTCATCTTCAAAAGGAACATTTCAAAATCTATCTGGAAGTATAATGCTGTCTGTGATAGGATAATATCCATACACCTACAAAGCAGAGCAGTCAATAGCACCATTATTCAAATTTACAGACCAATCACTAAAGCCAGTGATGATGAAACTGAAGAATTCTACCAACTTCTTCAGTCTGAAATTGATCAAATATGTACTCAAGATGTATTGATAATTACTGACGATTAGAATGCAAAGGTTGGAAACAAAGAGGAAGGATCAGGAGTTGGAAAATATGGTGTTGGTGATAGAAAAGACCTTGTAGATTGCATGATAGATTTTTGTAAGACCAATGACTTCTTCATTGCAAATACCTTTTTTAAACAACATAATAGATGACTATACACACGAACCTTACCAGATGGAATACCCAGAAATCAAATTGACTGCATCTCTATAAAGGAAGAGACAATAGAAAAGTTCCATATCATCAGCCAGAACAAGGCTAGGGGTAGACTGTGGAATAGACCATCAATTGCTCATATACAAGTTCAGGATGAAGCTGAAAAATTTTAAAACAAGTCCACGACAGTAAAAATATAACCTTGAACATATCCCACTTGAATTTAGATATCATTTCAAGGACAGATTTGATGCATTAGACACAAATGACCAAAGACAAGAAGAGTTGTGGGATGACTCCAAGAATATCATAGAAGAAGAAAGCCAAAGGTCATTAAGAAGACAGGAAAGATGAAAAGGATCAAAATGGATGACAGAAGAGACATTGAAACTTGTTTTCCAGTGTAGAGATACTAAAACAAATGGAAGAAACCCTATACTGGGTCGCTATGAATTGGAATCAACTTGTCAGCACTTAACAACAACACCAATACCACCACAATCTTTCTTTAAGGAAAAAAAATCATGTAGAGAACATGCAACTTAATCTGAATGACTATATCTCAGTTAGCATATTTGATAAAAGAAATTTTGCTGGAAGAGAATTGCTAAAAGATATTTGGGGGACACTTTGGGGTGATATCTCAAGGGATGTGAGCCTACTGGGGACTTTTCATTGTTGTTAAGTGCCATTGAGTCAGTTCCAACTCACAGTGACCCTGTATAGGGTTTCTGAGGAGTGGCTTGTGGGTTTGAACTATTGACCTTGCAGTTAGCAGTCCAGTGCTCATCGTACAATGGTACACTAGGACTTGGGTGGTGGTTATGTGCCGTGGGGTGGGTCTCAACTCATAGTGACCCTGTAACAGGGTTTCTGAGGCTGTCAGTCTTTACAGGAGCAGAAAGCCTTATCTTTCTCCCTTGGAATAGTTGGTAGTTTCGAACTACTGACCTTGAGATTCACAGCCTGATTCGTAACCACTATGCTACCAGAACTCCTTACTAAGTCTCTAGCCAATTAGAAATCATCATGACGGTACTAAGCATGAGAGGATGGAGGAAAGGAGCCAACCAATGGTAGAAAAAAGGACAAGAAAAAGGAGGCAGGCTAGCACCCAAGTCTATCTTCACTATAGTATTTTACCAGACGTTCTGATTGTGGTGCCGTATCACTTAAGGAGCTCTGGTAGCGTAGTGGTTATGAATCGGACTGCGAACCTTAAGGTCAGCGGTTCGAAACTATCAGCCGCTCCGCGGGAGAAAGATGAGGCTTTCTACTCCCGTAAAGATTTACACCCTCGGAAACCCTGTACAGGGTCGCTATGGGTCGGAACTGACTCGATGGCACTTAACAACAACAACAATCACTTAAGGATGACTCACTGCTGTAGGTTATCAGTGCCTAAAAGATGTATCTTGTACCTAACAAGAAACATCTTGCACCAAACACTGAATCACAAGAGATATTACATTAAAAAAATTAATAAAGTTATCTTGTCATTCAAATGCATGTAGCATTGAGGTTAACTATATTTCAACTACCAGAACTTTTATGTTCCATATAGCAAATTATTTTTACACTATTAAACATTGCACATAAAATGTCAAAATGTACAGTTACCTCAGAAGTATATGACGTGCTCTTTAAAATGATACCAGCATTCTAGTAGGTTTTATTCTAGTTTGGAAGCAGTAAGAGAGAATACATTAAAGGGAGCCATTATACTGTGGGTTTTCTTTGAATCACTTAAACATCTGGAATATGTTCTCTGTGAAAGAGCAAACCAAGCCTAATTTTATTATTACTAGTTTCATGCAGGCAGAATTTTCACTTCATTAAGTGTTGTCTGATTATAGAAATAAGGGTACTGATTTAGAATGATATATAAGTCTGATGTCTCAAGCTTTTTATAAAATTAAAATGCCTGTCAGACCTTTGCTTATCTTGATGTAGTAAGGGTTTATTCATGTATAAATTTGAATTATAGTCACTGACTACTTTTGCAACAAAAGAAAAAGATTGCCTATTAGCAAGGGAACATTATTTTTACGAAAGCAATTTTGACTTGAGCATTAAAGCACCATCCTTACCAAAAACCACAGAAGGTACTCTGGTGGTTGGGAAGCAAGAAGGTAGGTAATTCTAGTCTGAGAGTCTCTATTTCTTCTGTGAAGAAGGAGACTGAAATCTGGACTAGAATAGGTGTGCAATGAATATTTGTTGAAGGAAAACATGGAGTACAGGTAAGTGGGAACATTAAAATTCATTGTGATAGAGATTGTGGAGAGACTTGAATTTAGAAATGTAGTAACGACGTTGCTAGATAGTGTTAAGAGTCCTTTGGAGGCGACAGAGAAAACTTCTTTTTAACAGAATCAATCTGTCCTATTTGCTCCCTTTCTTCAGTGGTATCCCATGCAGGCATGGAGAAAGCAGTTGATTCAGTTTTGGGGTTTTGTTAGATGGTGGTAGCACAAATACTCAGGGGCAGGGGACTTTACGTTTTAGCCAGACTGTTACTGAAAAACAGATCATGGAATCTAAACTGAGGGAGGCAGGAAATGAGGCAAGATGAGGGCATAGATGTTGAGAAAGTAGAGGAGTCCTGGACAATCCAAGAAAGGCCACAGTGGAAGCAGGCCTACACAAACAAGCAAGAAAGAGAAGCAAGTCTAGGATGCTCAAATCAACTGCCAGATTTGTGATTTGTAAGAATTTACATACAAATAGTGCTTCTGAGAGTCTGAAAAATTTCCCCAGTTAGGGATACTAAATATGCCTCCTGAAATCTTAACCTACTATTTTGTAGTCATTCTATCTCACACACCAAGAATTCAAAATGAGTAGAGCCTGACAACAGAATGTCATCTCAGAGCTATATAGTCTGTGACTAACTGTATTTCTAACTACAATCCAACCTTACTGGGAAAAAAAAAAAAAATTATTTTTAAAGGATCCTTAAAAAACGACAAAAAAAGAGTCCAAAATGGATGGTATTAGAGTAAACTTTGTTCTGTAACTAGTCTTTAGTACTTGCACTGGGGCACATAGACCTGTATTAGGGAAGGTCTCCCTTCCAGAACCCAGTGACCTAAGAATTGAGGTCAGGTATAGCCAAGACTAGGTTTTGCATTGTCTGAATTTCTGGGTTGGTGGTTGAAATCACCTCAAGATGCCTCAGAAGAAGGCCTGGTGATGTGCTTCTGAAAGGTCACAGCCTTCAAAACCCTATGGGGTTTGGACAGAGGTAAACAGTGATGTACACTCAACCTTGGAACAGCAGGGATTTGTGATACAGGGATCGAGACATAGTCTGAATGGGTAAAGGGGGGGGGGAAATAATGTTAAGATGCTTGACTGTCTTATGAATATTGGTTTCCCTTGCCTACTATTGTAAAATAGACACTTGAGTGGGATAGAAAGGAATATCAGGAAACATGAATACAGAAAGCTTGTAAGCCCATCTTCAGTCTATAACTGATTGGAATACCTAAAAGGAGTTCTAGAACTTGCCCAGTGAAATAGGCTTCTTGCAGACCTTTTGTAGTGTATAGGACCTTAGGTGGAGTCCTGAGCCCCATTCAGAACCTTCTGAGGTGGAACATTCCCACTGCAAAGGACATGCAAACCAGCCTGGAGCATCTAGAAAAACAGAAGATACTTCTTGAAAGAAAGACCAGCAGGAAAAATGAAAAACAAAAATGGTAGTCTGATTAGCTACTACAAGAACAGGGAAATTGTTCACCAGGGAGCCATCAATGCAAGCTATCAAGTCCTTTCAGGACAAATCCGCCTCCAAGACTGAAACTCAAGCCATGAGCAGGTTTGTAAGCTTGCTGGCGACTACATTGGTCTACATTCCAGTGGAAGTGGGAGAAAGGCAGCAATGAAGATATGGGCTGAGTTTGACCACATTCCATAGACTCCTGTCAACCTGGAGATGAGAGAGATAAGAGGAAGTGTTGGCTGGTCTGAAGTGTGGTGAGACCTGGGGACCCCTAAGCCTATGGACAAGGACCTGGCCATGGAGGGCTATAGCCGAAAGTGAAGCATCCAGCTGATATGAAGTGAGGGGGGGATGCACAAGAATGCCCAAATTTGCAGATAGTTAGTACCTATTTGACCTAGCATCAATGACTTGATGATCAGAACTTGACTAGAGGAAGATAAAGAAATTTGATAAAGGAAACAAGTGTAAATTGCTATAATTTGCTGAACCATACCTATACTCATGGAGGTAGTAGTTCAAAATACCAACAGAGAGTGAAGGAGTCTTCACATCAAGGATCAAACATATCCCCTCTGTATACAGGGCTGATAGGGACAGGCATCTTAGACATTGGCTATCTAAAATGGGGTGGGGTGGGGGGTACTACAAAGGCATGAAGCAACTGGCTTACAAGTTTTCAAGAGGGAGTTTAGTTTCAGAATATGTGGGAGAAGGTAGAATCCCCACTGAATAGTTTTCATCTTGTCTAGATGGGTCTGGTGAAAGGAAATGGGGATAAGATTCTTATAATTCAATAATGAGTAATTGTTACCATGACTAATTGCAATTGCCACAACTGTAAAGGAAGAAGTTTGTAACATAAAAGGGGGGGGAGGGTAGTTAATCTTACATTCCAAGAACAGAGGACCCTAGGGACAAAGGGAGAAGAGCACCAGAGAAATGAGGGACTCTATCCAGAGAAGCAGTGACATCAGAGATGGAGGCAGAGATGATGACATGGAGAGAGGGAGCAGCTGAGCCAACTAGACTCATGGAAAGAGCAAGGCTGTGTGCTGATAGCCAGAAGGCAGGCTTTCAGAATGTGCCCCTGGGTTGTTAAAAATATTATATATTCCTGAGTGTTTTTGTGTACATTAAAAAAAAAAAAAAAAAAAAGAGGGAATAGAAGCAAATACTCTTGAATGGTGATGCATGGAGGGGGTTGTAATTATTGCAATGAAACAAAATAAGATAGTATGAGTGCAAAGCTGATGTTGTCTGATATAAACCATCACTCAATTTACAATAAAAGCTTTTAAAAGCAACCCCAGGGGATACAGTTTTACTTGGCAACAGATGGGATCTCTGTGAGTTGGAATTGACTACATGTCGATTGATTGGTTATGGCATCCTGATGGGAGTGTGTGCCCCCCACTATGGCCAAGAGAATCCAAGAACAAAGGCCACTTTGAACTGCCAACCTTGTGGTCAGCAGCCCGCCATCTATCATACACCATTACCAAGACCCCATTGGGAAATGAATGTATCCCAAGTTTCTTCACGCTTACAAGATCATGTACTTTCCCTACAGTCTTTAATTTAACCATAAGGAGCCTGGTGGCACTGTGGGTTAGGCAATGGGCTGCAAACTGAAAGGTTGGCAGTTCAAACCCACTTTGAGGGAGGAAGATTAGGCAATCTGCTCTTGTAAGACTTTATAGTCTCAGAACCCTATATAGGGTCTCTATGAGTCGTAACTGACCCCATGGCAGTGGGTTTGGTTTGGTTTCATCTTTCAAGCAACTAGCATGAATTATATATTAAATAAGGTTTCTTCTCAGACTCAACATGCTTCCAAATATGTGGCGCTAAAAGAATGGCAACTAACTGCTTTGTTAATTCCATCAAGAACCTTCATGTTTTTATGAAAAATTACATCTTGTTTTTCATCACATTAGTGATAAAAATGCATAACCAAATGTGAAAGTAAACATTTTTTTGTTAACATTTTCCCCTTTGTATTCACCACAACCCTTTATATTTAGGTACAGGCAATCCCAGAGTTCTTAAAATAAAGGCTGAATTATAATTTGGCTACATTAAAGGCATCTGTTTCTTTCTTTTCTGGGCATGTTCATTTTTCCTTCACAAATATAATTTGGAGATAAGAAACAGAAAGGAATGAATCACAAAGGAGAGCTTTATATATATAAGAACACATTATACAAATCTTAGTTACTTTAATTTCCTTGGAAACTTGTTTCTCTAGTCCTAACTCTTAGCTGTTGATAATTATTTCCCCTTTATAGGAAAACAATTAAAAAGGTAGCTTTGGGGTCTTTCTTTCTTTCTTTCTTTCAACAGAGTCTAAATGCAATATGCACAATTAAAATAAAAAGATTTCTAATGAGTATAAATAACTCATTTAAGTAGGCCACACTTTTAGGCTGCTCAGGAAATAGAATAAATGCCAATATTTTCTCTCTGATAAATTTTAATTATATGTGATAAAACATAAAGTGAAACTGCAGTTAACGAAATGTACTGATTTATTTAAACATGAATAATAATCCATAACCACAAAGAGAGTGAGATTCAAATTTACGAGTCCTTTTAGATGGATTAAATGCCTGTGCCTACATTTGCCAGGTCCTCTTTTCTTCCTCCACTATGTGACTCAGGCAGCAGCATGCATCACAATCACATGGAGGGCGTGTGAAGCCAGGTTTCTGGGCCCCACCCCAGTGTTTCTGTCTTAGTACATCCATGGTGGGATGTGGAGAAGTCAGCATTTCCAACAAGAACTCAGTAGAGGCTGAATTCCTCTAACTCACTTAGCTTAGCCTTGAGTTAGGAGTCTTTACACTTGCTATTGTTTCCTCTGCCTGGGGTTTCATATTGTCATTCTCTTCCTGGCTGGCTCCTATTCATAGACTCCAGACCTCAGTTAAATATGACCTTTAAAAAGAGCTCATTCTTGGATGCCCCATGTAAGGTAACTTTTCGCTGTTATTCACTCTCAGCACCCTATTTTCCTTCTTAGTGCTGATCATAATTTGTAAGTACATATCTATTTGCCTATTTATTATTCATACATTGTCCTTTCCCAAGACCCTAAACTTCATAAAGGCAATTCTATGTAATTTTGTTCACCACAGTATGCCTCTACCTAGCACATAATGATTCTTCAATACATTTTTATTCAAGAATAAGCAGTCAAGAAAATTAGGCATTTTTGCATTAATTACTAATACTTCAGACCAATAGCTATTCTCAAATTGCTTCATAAATGCAGTTTCTACAGAAACCTGACAACGTGTTCCCAAATAAAAGAAGAGAAATCTGATCATTTACTTTCAGTTTTATATTTGAATTCTTTCATCTATCGCTTGATGTGTTTTAAGTTGGAGCATGGTCTAATTACTGAAGTATCTCTACTGAAGAATTTAGCCATGTAGTTTTGGGTACCAGAAAAAAATGGAGCAATTTTTTTTAAAAGGGTGGTAGGGGTAACCTATTTATAAGAAATATATTCTGCTGGTGGGAGTACAAGTAGTCTTATGAAAGTATTTATGTATTAAAGGAAGGCTACACATAGGTTGAGGAGCTCTCCGCGGGAGAAAGATGAGGCTTTCTACTCCCGTAAAGATTTACACCCTCAGAAACCCTATACAGGGTCGCTATGGGTCGGAACCGACTCGATGGCACATAACAACAACAACAACACATAGGTTGTGGCCTGCCCAAAAGAGTAAAGAGGGATGCAACACATTCTGGGCTCCACAACTTAACTGGTGAACTTTGGCACAGGGCTGGACCTCTTTAAGTGAAGAAATACCCTTTTCTACTATTCCCAAAGAAGTTCCTTGCCAGGATTGGCATTATGAATTGTGGGGTTGGAATTATGGATGATCTTTCACTCTGTCTTTTTCTATATGTCCTCTATCTCCTTCTCTCTCTCTCTGTTTGTTGGTGTTTTCAGTAAAGAAAAGTAACTTAATGAATTGTTGTTGCTGTTAGGGTCCCATTGAGTCAGTTCCAACATAGCGACACTAGGTATGACAAAACGGAACACTATCCGTTCCTGTGCCATCTTCACAATTGTTATGTTTGATCCCATTGTTGCTGCCACTGTGTCAATCCATCTCATTGGGGGTCTTCCTTTCTTTAACTGACCCTCCATTTTACCAAGTATGATATCCTTCTCCAGGAACTGATCCCTCCTGTCAGTATGTCCAAATAACAAGAAGGGAAGTCTCATCATCCTGGCTTCTAAAAAGCATTCTGGTGGTACTTTGCCATACTGTGGTGACTTGCATGTTGCTATGGAGTCCTGGTGTGGCACTGTAGCATAAGCACTGAACTGTTAATCATAAGGTGGGTAGTTCAAATCTACCAGCTGCTCCTTGGAAACCTTATACAGGGTCACTATCAGTTGGAATCTACTCGTCGGCACTGAACAACAACAACATGGTGTTTGAAGCTATACCATACGTATTTAAAATACCAGCAGGATCACTCTTGGTGAGCAGGTTTTAATGGAGCTTCCTGTGCGTCAGTGATTTATTTGATATGGCTTTTCTAACCAGTCTTTGTAACTCCCACACAATGATTGGGTGGGATCATGCAGATTGGGTGCATTTCTTTTTCTGGTAGATCTGGGTAAGAGAAGGCAAGGGAAAATGCTAATAGGATTGATTATATGTCTTAGTTGTGAGTTATTGTTAACAGATTTTGTTGTGATTATAAAAAAAAAAATACATAACTCTAACGTGGGCATTGGTCAACTTTGCCAATCTGTTGGTTATAAAATGAGCCAACTCAGAAGCAGGAATGGGTGGCATCTCACTACCATCGATAGAGAAGAAGCAGGATTGTAGTGTGCTTTTTCGACCCAGAGATCCCTTTGTGCTAAACCTTCTCAATACAGTAGACATAGAGCTGAGACACCAGAGGAGTGACAGAGGAATGGCAGCAGCAGAACCAGGAGCCAGGGTACAAGACAGAGCAGTGGACTTGCCAGCTCATGGAGTGAATAAAGCTTTTGGGTTCACTTACAGTGTGGGATGCCTCCAGATACCTAATTGAGGAATCTAGGTTTGATGACCCACAGAGCTAGAACTCAGTGCCTTCAGACTGAGGTTTATGCAGAGTAGAGTGGTCTTTGGGAATTTACTGGCAGCACTAAAGGAACTTTGTAACATTGCCCGAGCATTACTGAGAAATCAAGGACCAGAGAGAGATGTGCTTGTGGGCACAGCTGAGAAGAGAAGGCACTCCTGACTGGAAAAAACTGCATGCATTTCTGATCCTGCTAACTTCTCTCATAAACCCCATAATCATGAGCAATGTCTAAATTTTGTACGGCCATTGCCATCAATAATCAAACCCAGTGGAGAAGTAGAGAGTGCCGTGGGAGGTACGGCTGATGTCAGAATTGGTAGAGAAGGTTGGACACATGTCTGACCTTTGCGTCATAGAAATTGGACTTTGGATGATTATGAATTTGATTCTCTTTCCCCCTTGAGAAGTCAGAAGAAGCTAAATGCTGCCCTTATGCCATTTATACACTTCCCGGCTAAAACAGATTAGGAACAATGGCCTAGTGATCTATAGAAACTGGGTGCTCAGTTCCCTAATAAAAAATTAGCCAATGAAAACTTCATGAATTGCAACAGAATATTATCCAATATAGTGCTCTATGCTGAGCCCTCTAGGTTGGAAGGCACTATACAATAACCACAACAATGGACTCACACATACCAAGGCTTTTGAAGATGGTGACAGACAGGACAATGTTTTGTTCTGTTATACATACCATCACCATAAGTCAGAGTCTACTCAACAGCAATTAACAACCTATACCATACACATATAAGAAGGATTGAAGAATTGATGCCTTTGCATTATGGTGTTGGCAAAGAATATTGAATATACCATGAACTGCTAAAAGAATGGGCAAATCTGTCTTGGAAGATGTGCAACGAACAAGCTAGGATGGTAAAACTTCATCTCACTTCAGATATGTTATCAGGAGGGACCAATCCCTGGAGAAAGACATTATTTTTGGTAAAGTTGGGGCCAGTGGAAGAGAGGAGAGCCCTCAGTGAGCTGGATTGACACAGTGGCTACAAACAAAGCAAGATTGTGAAGACAGTGCAGGACCGGGCAATCACTATGAGTCAGAACCCATTGCCTGGCACCTACCAGCAACAACAACAACTGTGCAACTGCAAGATCGGTGGTTCAAGCTCACCAGCTGCTCCTTGGAAACCCTACACAGGGTCTCTATGGGTCGGAACCGACTCTATGGCACTTCACAACAACAACACTGGGAAAGCAGAATTCTCAATGGCTTCACAGTCATTGACAGGGATAGGAAATTTGTTTTGTTTTGTTCAGGGCTGTCAGGTCAGTTCTAACTCCTAGCAATCCTATGATCCAATATATGTTTTCTAAGGAGTGGCTGGCAGTTTTGAACTGGCGACTTTATGGTTAGCAGTCCAATGCTTAGCCTACAGTGCCACACCAGGGTTACTTAAAACACGATGTAACGAATGCCATGAGAGAGGGTTTGGAAAGTTTGGGGAAGGATCCTGAGGCAGGGCCAGAGAGACATTCTGAATGTTGATAAGGCAACTGAAGTCATCCACCCAAGGGAATACCATAGCAAAGACACAGATAGATTGTGGTATGCTCATTTGGAAAATATTAAATACTTTAGTATTGTTGTTGTTAAGTGCCATTGAGTCGGCTTCGACCCATAGTGACCCTGTATAGGGTTTCCGAGGAGCGGCTGGTGAGCTTGAACGACTGACCTTGAGGTTCAAATGACTTGCTGTCCAGTGTGTTAGCCCACAGAGCCACACCAGGACTCCTTTAGTATAGGCTGTGGTAATTATGGGAAAGAGGAAGACAGAAAAGGCAATGAGTGCTTATAAATTCAGGAAAAAAGGAATAATGGTTTGAAATAGGATAGTGGCAAATGGCAGCAAATTATCTGTAGCAAAAATATTATGCATCTTATATATATGAAGAAGTCTTGGTGTGGCATTGTGGGTTAAAGCACTGGACTGCAAGGTTCATTTTGAACCTTTCCAGCCACTCCTTGGAAACCCTTTACAGGGTCACTCTAAGGTAGAATCAACTTGATGACACTTAACAACAACAATGTATATGGAAAAAAGCATTGTCCCTTGTGGGGTTTTTTTTTTTTTTTCCTGTATGTTTATTTAATCATTCATTCAAAAAATACTTATTGAGCACCTATTATGCCATAGTGAGTTCTAAGCAGTGGGGATATGTTGTTGTTGTTGTTGTTGTTAAGTGTCATTGAGTTGGTTCCAACCCATAACAACCTTGTATAGGGTTTCTATACAGGAGCAGCTGTGAGCTTGAACCGCCAACCTTGCAGTTCAAATGGCCTTGCAGTCTGGCTCATTATGGCGGTGGTGGTGTGCTGTGGAGTTGGTTCCTACTCACAGCAACCCTGTACAGGGTTTCCGAGGCTATAGATCTTTACAGGAACAGAAAGCCTCATGTTTCTCCCACAGAACAGCTGGTAGTTTCGAACTGCTGACTTTGAGATTTGCTGCCTGATTCATAACCACTATGTTACCAGAGCTGCCTTCTGGCACATTATAGTAGTGCATAAAATAGACAAATCCCTGTGTTCATTAGCTGAAGTCTAATACATATTGTAATGATACAGGCTTGGCACTGTGGGCTAATGCACTGGACTGCAAAGTCAATAACAACTGCAATTTGTTGTTATTGTTGTTGTTAAGTGCTGTGGAGTCAGTTCTGACTCATAGCGACCATGTATAGGGATTCTGAGGAGCAGCTGATAGGTTTGAACTGCTGACCTTGTGGTTCACAATCCATTGCTGATCCAACAGTGCCATCAAATCAGTCTCTGATTCAAGGTGACTCATACACAATAGAAGGACATGCCCTGTACTGTGCCATCCCTTTGAATAGTTATGGATGGGGCTATTATGATCCATCAGTTTCTCATTGGCTAATTTTTAGAAGTAGATGTTCAAGCCTTTTTCTTCCTAGTCCATTTTAGTTTGGAAATTCTACCAAAACTGTTCAACATCATAGCAACAGACTTCTGGGTGGAGACTGTGCGTGGCTGCCTCATGGAAGGTGACGATTCTACTGGTGAACCATCAGTGTCCTGCCATTCATACATACTAATGCCTTTTTATTCTTATTTTTTGTATGTATGTGTGCATGAAAGAGCTAATTTCTAAAGTCAAGAGTTTACTCACAGTTTTTTCATGTTTTTTTTTTATTATATTGATAACTTTTACTTTTAAGCTATTACTCTGATTTTATGATCACAACTTAAGATATACTGAAATTCATATTTTGTTATATTCTGTTGTGATATATACATGTGCTCTCATGATAAGGTCCAGTTAAATACATGCAGATGATGAATAAATGACTACTTACACAAATATGTCTAAGCGGCAATGTGCTCAAATGACATTTAAAAAAAACAAAACTAGTATAAAATTCAGTCATTAGGCTATATCTATCCTCAAAAAAGTGATTGGTATACAACTAACAAATAAGCCATTCTTAAATAGTAATAGTTTTTTTTTTTCTTTAAAAAAACTGAGTATGAGTCATTGTCCTCAAAATCTGTGAGAATGATGCTATATTGATTCTTTACAGTAGAATACTATTTCAGTGGAAAAAAGTGTTTCAAAAAAATACAAAAACGTCATTATTTCACTAAAATTTCAGTATTTTTTTTTGGAAGTCAAAGTGGGTCAGATTTCATTAAGAACCATCTTGCATATGATGCTCATCCAACCCCAAGGCAATTTTGACTTGAGACAACCTTGTAAACTTCTTCCTTCAACCTTTGTAATAGAATGTCAGAGTGTATCTAAAGTTAATATTTTCTTCACTATGTAAACTAAAAGATCAATAGAACTTATGCTCATTTGTTTAGCTTATATTTCTTTTAACCTTATACTTTATTGGATGCACAAAAGTCACCATTATATTGGATAATACTTATGGCAATTCTAGTGTTGCCCTTGTATGGATCTGAAACAATGAAGCATTCTCTTGGTCTAGCCCTATCCCTGCTAGATATGTGTGCAGGCTAATAGCCAGCTGGCAACTAGTGTATGAAGCAGGTAAAATGTTGTAAATAGCCTACTTGTCCTGAAGACAGACAAGAAACTTAATCCATGGGGTAATTGAGACCTTATAGAGTTCAGGTTCTACAACTTGTCTGTCACTTTGTTGTACTGTGGTGGCTTGCATGTTGCTGTAATGCTGAAAGCTATGCCACAGGATTTCAAATACCAGCGGGGTCACCCATGGTGGACAGGTTTCAGCAAAGCTTCCAGACTA
This sequence comes from Chrysochloris asiatica, assembly GCF_000296735.1. Taxonomy (NCBI): domain Eukaryota; kingdom Metazoa; phylum Chordata; class Mammalia; order Afrosoricida; family Chrysochloridae; genus Chrysochloris; species Chrysochloris asiatica. The sequence goes on from NW_006408657.1 coordinate 1,105,734, forward strand.
AGACAGACTAGGAAGAAGGAGAGGCAGACCACTTAAATATGGTTACTCATTGAGAACCTTATGAACAGCAACCAATCATTGCCTGATACACTGCTGTAAGATGAGCCTCTCAGGTTGGGAGGCACTCAAAATAACACTAGGGAAGAGGTGTCTACTCAAAGTAGAGTCCAGCATAATGATGTGAATGGAGCAAATCTTTCAGAGCTTCATTTGCTTATGGGGCACAACTTGAAATGAGAAGAAAGAGCTGCAAACACCCATTAATAATCAGAATATGGAATGTACAAAGTATGAATTTAGGAAAATTGGAAGTTGTCACAGAATGAAATGGAATGCACATTAGTGAGGCACTAGTGAGGTGAAATGGATAGGTATTGGACATTTGAATCTGACAATCATAAGGATTACTATGCCAGGAATGACAAGTTGAAGAGGATGGTGTCATATTCAGCATCAAAAAGTACATTTCAAGATCTGTTTTGAATTACAATGCTGTGTGTGATAGAATAATATCCACACCCCTACAAGGAAGGCTAGATAATACCACTATTTTTCAAATGTGCTCACCAACCATGGAAGTTACTGATGATGGCATTGAAGAATTCTACCAAACTCTTCAGTCTGAAATTGATCAAACATGCAATCAGCATGCATTGGTAATTACTGGCAAATGGAATGTGAAAGTTGGAAACAAAGAGGAAGGATCAATAATTGGAAAATATGGCTTTGGTGATAGAAATGATGCTGGAGATCACATGATATAATTTTGCAAAACCAATGACTAATTCATTGCAAATAATTTTTTTCAACAACACAGGAATCAAATTGGCTACATTTGTGGGCAGAAGTGATAGAGATGCTCAATATCATCTGTGAAAACAAGTCTGGGCTGAATATGCAACAGCCCATCAATTGCTCCTATGCAAGTTCATGCTGAAGCTGAAGAAAATAAAAACAACTCCATTAGAATCAAAATATAACCTTAAGTGTATCTCACCTGAATTTAGAAACCTTCTCAAGAACATATTTGACGCATTATACAATAATGACCAAAGACCAGAAGAGTTGTGGTATGACATCATATAGAAGAAAGCAAAAAAGTCATTAAAAAGAGAGAAAAGACACAAACTGGTGTGAGAAGACTCTCAAACTTGTTCTTCAGTGTGGTGGTGGTGGTATGCCATGGAGTAGGATCCGAGACACAGGGTTCCTGTATAGGGTTTCCGAGGCTGTGATCTTTACGGGAGCAGAAAGACTCATATTTCTCCCTGGGAACGGCCAACTCTAAGGCACTTAACAAAATCAACAACAACTTCATTAAGAGTAGGAGAGTAAATAAAAAGGAACTCAGTGGTGATATGCTTCTGGTTCTAAAAACCAAACCAAGGTAGAATCTCCAGTGAGTAGTATTCAATCTGACTAGGCGGGGCTGATGCAATGAAATGCAGAGGGGTCTCTTGTGATACAGTAGTGAATAATTGTTATCAGGACTGTTTGTGAGGGTTGGAAATGTAAAGGTAGATGTTTTATAGCAAGGAGGGGAGTGATTAACTTTTCAGTCTAGGAGCGGAGGTCCCTAGGACCATCAAGGGAGAAGAGCAGAGAGCAGGACCCTACCCAGAGAAGCAGTGATGCCTGAAATGGAGCCAGAGATGATGACATGGAGCAATGGAGCAGCTGGAGACTTTAGATCCAGAGAGGGAGAGTGACTGTGTGCTAAGATCTGGGGGGCACGGGGGGAAGGATTGCTTGGAGGGGATTGTAACATGGCAATGAGACGATATACGATAGAATGAATGTAAAACTAATGTTCTCCCATGTAAACTATCACATAATTCACAATAAAACATTTAAGAAAAAAAACAAACAGTAGGATATATTGCTTATGCCCCTCATTGATTTTGTTGTTTGTGTGTTCTGTCAAGTCGGTTCCAACTCATAGGAACCATTTATAGGATTTCTGAGAGAGGCTAATGGGTTTGAACATCCAACCTTGTGGTTCACAATCTGGTCCCTATCCTACAGTGCCACACCAGGGCTCTTTCAGTGTAGTTTGTATTTAATCATGGTATATTGGCATATGTTGTTGTTATGTGCTATGGAGTCGGTTCTGACTCATAGCAATCCTGTACAGGGTTTCTGAGGCTGTAAATCTTTATGGGAGCGGAAAGCCTCATTTTTCTTCCGCGGAACAGCTGGTAGTTTTGAACTGCAGAACCTGAGGTTAGCAGCCCAATTCCTAACCACTAAGCTACCAGAGCTCCTTATATTGGCATATATGGCCCATAAATTGGATTTATTCTCTTCAATAATATGCTTATGCAATGCCAACATCAGAATGATAGAACTTGAATATTTAATAGGGAAAATGAGCTGAGTGTTTATGATAATATAGAATCTCATAGAACAAAAGTTCTATGGGACTGACATCCTCTTAGCTAGTGGAAGAAAACAAATCACCATAAAATCAATTCTTTAAAAGAAAATAAAAACCCATCTTAGTGTTAGATTCTCCAGCCTCATTCAGGTTAAGAGAGTTTGACATTTCAGGGGAGGACACACTGTGGAACTGTAATACATATTGACGTTTACAAACAAAAAGCAAAACAATGATATGTGAACCAATTTTCAAAACTATTGAAAATCAATGTGTCCTTATTCTGTCTATTTCAGTTAACTCAATTATTTAATGTACACTTGATTTGAATGGGTTTGAACATAGTTATTTCAATTTTACATAGATATCAATCAAATTACCTGTAATGTACAAATTCCTTCATCCCTATCACTAAATTACAGTAAAGGGGAAAACTTTCTTTTTTAAGGTGTCTTGTTTAATTCTAAAGCAAAATTTAAGACAGTTACTTCTATTCTGTCATGTTGATCTCATGAACGTTTTCCTAGTTATTTAATACAATGATTTTCCTCTACATTCTGGAAACATACTTCATCCTCAACTATACTTCAGATAAGACTATTTTCTCTTTTCTCTTGATTGCTCTCTCAGTTTCTGCCTACATTCATTTCCACGTCTACACACACATAAACACTCTTCCTTCTTCCATTCCCCTTCCCCGCCCAACTCAAACTCATTCAGGGATACTGTGACTTTTCAGCCATAAATTCTTTTTACAATAAAGCTTCAAAGGGTTTACAAGATAAATTATAAAGTGTAGGGAATTCAGGATAAACTACAAGTAATTCACATGCAGCAAGCAGGTTTTAATTTTAAAAAGTTGAGCACATCAATATCCAATGTTCATTGCAGTATTTCCACAATTGCCAAAGGGTGGAAACAGCCTACATGTCCATCAACAGACGACTGGATATAAAGTGTGTCCTGGCGTGGCTCTGTGGGTTAATGCACCAGACTGCAAAGCCGTTTGAACTGCAAGGTCGGGGGTTCAAGCTCAGCAGCAGCTCCTCCTCGAAAACCCTATACAGGGTCGCCATGGGTTGGAACTGACTCGATTGCACTTCACAACAACACCACACATATAAAATGGAATATTACTCTGCCATAAAGAGAAATGAAATCCAGACACATCCTAGAGCGTGAATGCACCTTGAAAAGACATGCAGAGTGAAATAAGTTTGTCACAAAGGGACACCTATTGTATGATCTTACATGAAATATAAATTAGAATATGAAATAGCCAGAAAGACTCTATGGCAACTAAAAACAACAACCAGGAGCATGCAGGGGGGAGCAGAGTGAGACTCAGTGCTTAGGGGACGCTGAGCTTCTATTTGGGATGATGAGGAATTTGCAAGTGGATGATGATAGTGGTTAAACAGCATGATGCACATAACAAGTGTCACTGAGTTGTACACGTGAAGAATGTTGAAAAGGCCAACAATTGCTTTACATATATTTACCACAATACAAATAAATGGCAGAGCGAACTTTTCCCATGTTCAAGTGGGATTGCTGGTAGGATTGCGGGCCTCTACTTGCTGCGGCATAGCGAGCGTAGAGTGCAGTTGCGGTGACTTGAGAATCATGCAGGACAGGTATTTAGAAAGTTTTTTCCCCTCTTTGATCGAGTATTGGTGGGAAGGAGTGCAGCTGAAACTGTAACTAAAGGAGGCATTATGCTTCCAGAAAAATCTCAAGGAAAAATACTTTAAGCAACAGCAGTAGCTATTGGATGAGGATCTAAAGGAAAGGGTGAAGAGATTTAACCAGTTAGTGTGAAAATTGGAGATCAAGTTCTTCTTCCAGAATATGGAGACACCAAAGTAGTTCTAGACGACAAGGATTATTTCATATTTAGAGATGATGACATTCTTGGGAATTATGTAGACTGAAATCAATCTCAATTGAAATGGCTTCATGTGAAGCTGCCCATTCCACTGAAATTCTGAAATCTTGCATCATGTACATAATCTCCATGTCTCTCCTTTATAATAAACTAATGATATTCAGGGTAAATAAATAAATAAAGGCAGAGACAAAAGAAACAAAGAAAGGAATGTTGAATGGCAATGGCCTCACCTACTCTGAATGTCCTGTTGCTGTGGCTAGGTGCCCTTGAGTCAGTTCTGACTCATAGAGACCATGTGCACATCAGAAGAAAACACTGCCTGGTCCTACGCCATCCTTAAAATCACTGTTATATTTGAGTCCATTGTTGCATACATTGTGTCACTCCATCTAATTGGGAGTCTTCTTCTTTTTTGCTAATCCTCCATTTTAGCTAGAATGATGTCCTTATACAAAGACTGGTCCCTCCTGATAACATGTCCAAAGCACAAGAAACAAGTTTTGCAATCTTCACTTCTAGGGAGCATTCTGGCTGTACTTCTTCCAAGACAGATTTGTGTGTCTTCGGATAGTCCATTGTACTTTCAATATTCTACACAAGCACCCCAATTCAAATTATCAATTTTTCTCCAGTATTCCTTATTCACTGATCAGGTTTCACATGCAAATTAAGCAATTTAGAATGCCATGGCTTGGGTCAGGTACACCTAAGTCTTTAAAGTGATCTCTTCACTCTTTAACACTTTAAAGAGTTTTTGCCCAGCGGATTTGCCTAATTGATTTCTTGACTGCTGCTTCTTTGAGCACTGATTGTGGATCCAAGTAAAATGAAATCCTTGATAATTTAAGCATTTTTTTCTGTTTCTTGTTGTGGGTTTTTTTTGTTTTGTTTTGTTTTGTTTTTTTGGTCCAGTTGTGAAGTTTCTTGTTTTGTTTACACTGAGTTATAATCCATACTGAAGGCTGTAATCTGATTTTCATCAGTAAGTGCACTTCATGTCCTCTTCACTTTCAGCAAGCAAGGTTGTGTCATCTGCCTACTTCCAATCCTGGTGCCACCCTCTTCTTCATAGAGTCCAGCTTCTCAGATTATTTGCTCAACATACAGATTGAATGCTGTTGTTAAATGCGATTGAGTTGGTTCTGATTCATAGCAACCCTGCATAGGGTTTCCAAGGAGCTGCTGGTGGGTTTGAATTGCCAACCTTGTGGTTAACAGTCCAGTGCTTATCCTATAGCACCACACCAGGACTCCAGATTGAATAAGTATCATGAAAGTCTACAACCCTGATGCACACCTTCCTGATTTTAAGCCATTCAGGATCTCCTCTACTTGGTCTATGTACAAGTTCCTCATGAGCACAATTAAGTATTATGGACTTCTCATTCTTCTCAATTTTATCCATAGTTTGTTATGATCCACACAGATGAATGTCTTTGCATAGTCAATAAAACATAAATAAGCATCTCTCTGGTATTCTCTGCTATCAATCAAGATCCATCCGATGTCAGTAGTGATATCTCTTGTTCCAGGTCCTCTTCTGAATCCAACTTGCAGTTCTCACAGTACTGCTGAAACTATTATCTTCAGCAAAATTTTATTCGCATGTAGTATTAATTACAATGCTTAATAATTTCCAAATTCTACTGAGTCATTTTATTGGAAATTGCCACAAATATGGATCTCTTCCAGTTGACTGGCCAAGTAGCTGTCTTCCAAATTTCTTGGCATAGACTTCCAGTCTGTTGAAACATTTCAACTGTTATCCCATCAATTCCCGGAGTCTTATTTTCTACTAATGCCTTTTCAGTGCAGCTTAGATTTCTTTCTTCAATATCATTGGTTCTTGATAATATGCTACCTCATGAAATGGTTGAATGTCAACCAAGTCTCCTTGGTACAGTGACTCTTTGTATTCCTCTTTTCTTATACTTCTTGCATTTTTCAATATTTTGCCCATAGAATCCTTCGAGAGTTGAATTTTTTCTTCAGTTCTTTCACCTTGAGAAATGTTGAGCACATTCTTCCCTTTTGGTTTTCTAACTCCAGGTCGTTAAAATACCTTTCAATATGCTTTACTTTGTCTTCTCCAGCTGCCCTTCGAAGTGTTGTGTTCAGCTCTTTTACTTCATCATTTTTTCCATTTGCTTTAGCTACGCTATGTTCAAGAGCAAGTTTCAGTCTCTTTCGATATCCACTTTGGTCTTTTTTTTTTTCTTTTCTTCTCTGTCTTTTAAATGACCTTTTGTTTGCTTTTATGTCATCCCACAACACATCTGGTCTTCTTCCATCAGTGTTCAGTACTTCAAATCTATTCTTGAGATGGTCTCTAAATTCAGGTGGAATATACTCAAGGTTGATTTCTAGGTTCAGAGTGTCTGAGATTTCAGAAATTCTGTAAAGTATTAGTTTATAATGAGAATGTTTGACAGACACACAAAAATCATTGTTGTTGTTGGTAAAGATGAGAGCACTTACACAAAGCGAAATTTTTTTTGACAAAATAATTTTAAAGTGTTATAATACTGGGAAGACAGTTTAAACTGTAGGTCATCTGAAGCAATCCAAAAATAGTTTCAGTGCCATTAAAATAATAACAGGAAAACTGGATTAAATAACTATGTACGCCTCCCAAGAAAGAGATTTAGAGAAGCCCTTATTCATTTTAAGTTTCCTGTGTAAAACTAAGCACCTTACCTCAACTATCAATCATGCTAACAGGGAGCTGTGTGCCTACATTCCTTTCTAAATGAAAGGTTTTGGATGTCACTAAATATATAGTAAATACTGTATTTATTATATGCAATTGGAGAGTTACTAACAATGCACAAAAAATATGTGCTTATATACATGTTCACTGCATCCAGGGAGCATCAGTGACACTATCACCTGGGAACTTGTTAGAAATGTAAATTATCAGGGCCTGATCTGGACCCACTGAGTTGGAAGCTCTGAGGGAGGGCTTCCTTGCCATAAACTCTTCAGGTGATTCTAATGTTAATTTTTGAGAACAACTGCCATAGAAATTTCTCCACACTCTCAATGATTAGGTCTGGATAATCTGAAGCTCCAAACTCACAGAAGTATCTAATCAATTCAGACTCTTAAAGATTCTATTACTACAACCCTTCCCTCACTAATAATCATCATCATGCTCTTTGACCTTTTCCTCATATCTTCTTTTCCATTACCAATTTAATTAGATGGCTTGGTGTGTGAGCTGGAGGACTGAAAGTGAACTTTTTAGAAAGAACTAAAAGTTTTGCCCCTTCTAAAGAATCATTGCATATGCAAGAACAGCACTGAAAAAGTCATGTTGAGACCTGGAGGCAGGGTATATTGCTAGAGGACACCTTTAATGTTCTGTTTCCTAGTCTGGGTATCCATCCCCTAGCTGCTATGATGTTGGTTGCTAATGTCTTTCAGCTGTGTCCATTCTCCACCGAGGTAGCTTCTGGAGATGGGGGATTCTTGGCCCAGGAGTTAAATCCTGGGCCAGGGGTAGGCCTCAACCACATATGCTGGAGCAGAGCTCAAGAGCCAATTGGGAAGCTTTCCCTCAATCTACATTCAGTGACATAAAGTTGGTAATTTGAAATCAGCCATGGTGAGAGACCTCACATGATGAAAATTGGAGAATGTTATTCTCCAGTGCACCCCTAGCCTCAGAGCCATTTCCCAGAACATTAATGGCCAAAGCCCAAAGGGCAACTCTGTTGTGTGGTCTATGATGCAGGGCCTCTCCCTATGCATCAGGAGACAAAGCCAGACTGAGATCCCATTCTTGACTGGCTCTTCTCTCTCCCGACTTTCCAGGTTTCTTCTGAGAGCAGACCCTCTACAAACCATGTGCGCCTAGAACCCTGTTGACAGACTCTGTTTCCAGGGAACCTGACTGAAAACATCAGTGCAATTATTAGTTAAGTGACTGCTCACAAAAGCCTCAAAGAATATGGAATCAAAATTGCAAAGAGTTACCAGTCACAGACCTTTGGGGTGACAATGACCAGATAGAACTCTGTACAAAAGATACATACAAGGGGGCTTCAAAAGGTTCGTAGAAAAATGCCATTGTCTTTTCATTCCTTTGAACTTTCTGAAGTCCCCTTCTACATTTAAAATGGCAAGAATATACTGTTTGTGTATGAGTACATAAAAGCAAGAAACTCATTAAAATCATACTTGTCAAAGTAGCCCTTCATAGTCACAGGTGAAGGTATTGGAGGATTAATTTGACTTAGGATCTTAGAGAGAGAGAAAAAATCACATTGTTGTTGTTAGTTGTCATGGAGTTGGCTCCAACTTAGGGTGACATAACATAGAACAGGCAAATCAGGGCCTTTGCCATTTTCACTATCATTGGCATGTTTGAGCCCAATGTGTAGCCACCGTGCCAACCCATCTCAAGGTGGGTTTCCAATGAAAACACCACAACTACATCATGAAGGAGTGCACAAGATTGACATGAGATTTTTTTGTTTAATAAAATAGGCAATTTCATGCTCATGGAGAAGGAGTTAAGCCAGGTGCAAGAGGGAGAAATCAGCGTCACTACTTTATTATTGAAATGGAAACATTTGAGAGATACTGTTTTGGCAAAAGCTTTTTATAGAAAAACATACAGCAACTGTCAAATATGAAAAAAAAAATCAACTTTGGTATGATGAAAATCTTATTATGAAAAAAAGATTTATTGTCCGAGGCCCCATTAAAATGAGAGGGAGTATATTAGCATTATAAGCACATCTGTTCCCATAATACCCAGAAAGCTGCTTTACCAAGAACAATTATTCAATGCCATTGCTTACTTTAGTTAATGTAAGGTTGTGTAAGGTGTAATATTGGTGTCAATGCTAACCGTACAATTTTGAAAATTGCAATTGCTGAACCTGACAGGAACACGGCAGGAGCAAACTCCTTGGATTACTTGTTCCTAATGGTTCCTTATTGTGCTTGTGGTAGAATAATAACATAATTGTGAACTTAAAACTTGTTACAACTTTGGTTGATGCCAAGGGAGAAATATATATATACATATATGAGCTCTGGTAGCGTAGTGGTTACGAATCGGGCTGCAAACCGCAAGGTCAGCAGTTCAAAACTCCAGCTGTTCTGTGGGAGAAAGATGAGGCTTTCTACTCCCGTAAAGATTTACAGCCTCGGAAACCCTGTACAGGGTCGCTATGTGTCGGAACCAACTCCACGGCACATTACCACCTCTGTATATAAATATTAGCTGTACCTCCATTTTCTAAGGAAATATGGAATTCCAGTTAAATAACTCTCATATTTAAGAACCATTTTTAGTTAATGTGGTGCATGCACACAGGCTAATAAAAATGCTTGCTCCCACAGCTTGGTGCTAAATAATCATAGTCTCAAGAAAACTAAGATGCTATTAATACAACAGATGAAGTAAATTAAACATTCACACTCTATAATGAGATCAGACCTCTCTGGGTATAGGTTTTAACCATTTCATAAATGAACGATGAATGCGTTCTTAGATCCTTTAATGCCGATATTATATTAGTGAAGTTTATGTTTTGAATAGTCTTTTATTACCTCAGACTCTTGAGGGACAATATTTATAATTATTGCTAGCAACGAACAAACGCTTCTGGACTGAATCCTCAGTAAACAGGCCTGACATATTAAAGGATCAGTTTTTGATATGGTTGTTTATAAATAGTAGGATAGAAAATATTCTTTAGAGAAATTTTTATTAACAAATTAAACATTTCTTGAGTAGAATAACATCAGCTGAACTCATTAGTTGAATATTTTGGTTGTCCATGGTTTTCTAAATTTCCCATGACCAGAAGAGGAGCTGCATCACTCTGATTTACTACCATAACAATGGTAAGCAATTCTAGTTCTTTCTTTTATCAGAGACCATCAAAGGTACACAAAGAAGTCCACATTAAAGCAAGCTGGATAATAAGAAGAACATGTTCCTTTCCCAACTGTTGTAAAACCTCTTCGTATCTTTAAGTAGAGTTCGCCCAGTGGTTATCTTATTTATAAAAGTACAAGCAGAAGAGTGTTTCATTTATTAAATAAATGGCTTTATGCTTCAAAAGTGGAAGGCATCTTGAAACAGTCAAAAGAAAGTGTGTTGAATGTCATCAACTCATTTCCTCCCACCCACTGTTTTAAATCCTTTGCTTGGTTCCAATGTATACTATACTTACATAAGTTGTTTATGAAGAGCCAAATTAATAGTCTTTGCAATTGTTTTTGTTGGAATTTGGAGAGCTGACAAATGAATTAGTAGAAAATAGCAATTCTACATGAATTAACTTTTAAGTCTCCCTAAGAGGCTGATGCAGAACTTAAAAGAGACTTATTAGGAGAAGTAGGACAACTTAATTCAGATTGATTATAGACTTTGGTGAAGACAGCTGGGGTTCAAATGAAACTGAAAAAGAACTTATATGCACTTCAAAGTATGCTAAGCAGATGTCTGAAACAATTACTCCATTCTGCATTTTCAGAAGTTTCAAAGGCAGGATGGGAATAGCATGGTAAACGAAGGTTCTATTTGCCTAAGTCGAGGTACAGACTTTAAAATATGCACAGTTCTATCTAAAATCAGATGCTTTGGGTAACGAAAGTGATTTGACATTGTTGTCCTAAGTAATTTTCTTGTAGCTTTATAAACAAAGGAAGAAATGAGAGGGAATACATGGGGACTATGCAACAAGCTTTCCTGGCAACACTAGCTTACAATTAATTTTATGTCAAACAAATAATTTGGTCCAAAATTTAATTCCTTCTTTAGTTTCATAGCTCTGTTAAAACCAACCATTCTATTAAAAAACAACAACACAAACATACTTTCAAAGTATATAGGAAGACTTTACTAAAATATGCCTTCTTATAGATGTTTCCCCAGCTATTAAAGACCAAATAATATGCTTTTAAGCATCACAATTGCATGTTGCAAAAAGTCAATAAAACCCTGGCATTATGACAGGCATTAGTTCTACATTTATAAAGAGTAACATCTTTTTTGTTGTTTGTATTTTCTTCTTGATAAAAGGCTTTCTTAATACATGTAGCATTTTATTTAAAAGCAACAAAAGCTTCAACACAGCTTGTCATTTGAAGTTAACAACAATTTAGAAATTATTAAGTAGCTGTGAGTGTACCGAAATCTTACGAAGCTCTCATTCCTTTTTTCAGAGTTTACATAGTTTGTGTCATTCTTAGAGCTGGCCCTGAATCCTTCAAACTCTTTATAAGAAAGGCTTATAAACTTTCTTTATAAAACTTATCTATAATAAATGAGATTGGACTGTATAAATGACAAATATGAGTATAACAAAATTAATAAAATAAGAATAAAACCTTAGAAGCCAAGGAGAGGTGTGAAGCAGCAAGGGTAGATAGAGTTGTATAAACAAGGCTGCAAACCCAAGCACTGAACAACAATGACTCTCAAACTTTTCATATCAACATTATTCTTAAAATTAAAATATCATATGTAGACTTTAGGTTCAGAAGTTATTCTACTTCATGGAAAAAGAAAGGCTGTGTGCTGGCAGCCAGGAGGCAGGCTTGCAGAATGTGACCTTTGGTTGTTTAAATGATGATATATTCCTGAGTGGTTTTGTGTACATCACAAACAACAACAGCAACAAAAACAAACAGAGGGAATAGAAGATTTCTGCTTGCCAAAGCTCGGGTGAAATTCTTATATAGTACATCACTTTTCACATTATCTGTCAGAAGGAAACATACTTGGTTTTCTCAATGTCAAATTCTAAGATAGCATGTCTTTGATAAATTTCTGAAAAAAAAAGTCAAGTCGGAAAGACTCAGGATGGTAGGCATCAGATGCACTTGCCACTTTTTCTTTATAGATGTGAAAGCTGAACATAAATCAAGACAGGTGGTTTCATTAGAATCCCTGGTTCACTACAAACATCATCAAATTAATCTCAATTAGAATTCCAAAATGGTTTGCTCAAAGTATTTCATTTTGAAAATTTTAAGAAAAGCTCACAAAATCCTTGCCTTTGACTTTTCAAAGTCAATATAGTCAATTAAAAATCTAACAAAAAATGAAAATGCATAACTATAACTATATGTTGTTGTTGTTGCTAGGTGCTATTGAGTCAGTACTGACTCATAACGACCCTGTGCACAACAGAACGAATACTGCCTGATCCTGGGCCAACCTCACAATTGTTGCCACACTTCAGCCCATTCATGCTGCCACTTTGCCAATCCATCTCGCTGGGGGTCTTCCTCTTTTTCTCTGTCCCTTCACCTTACCAAACATGATATCCTTCTCCAGTGACTGGTCCCTCCTGACAATATGTCTGAAGTATGAGAGACGAAGTTTGGCCATCCTGCCCTCCAAAGAGCACTCTGTCTGCACGTCTTCCAATACAGATCTGTTTGTTCTTTTGGCAGCCCATGGCTTTTGGCAGCCCATGGCACTTTCAGTATTCTCTTCCAACATAGGTATGGTGAATTTGCATATTCCAAGACAGCAGCCTGGGAGAGTTTAACAATGCTATGCAAAAACCTGTGTTGTAATTCAACTGATAAACAAAAGACAGTGAAACATTTCTGACTCAAGAATATTTTCCTGTGTAAAGAAACCATAGTAGATTAGAATAAAACACAAACACTGAGTGTTTGTGTATATCACAAACACAAAATATATTCCTGAGTGTTTTTGTGTATATCACAAACAACAGCAACAAAAACAAACAGAGGGAATAGAAGCAAATCCTGTTGAATCATGATGCACGAAGGAGATTGTAATCACTGCAATGAAATACTGAGTGTAAAACCGATGTTCTCCCATGTAAACTATCACTCAATTTGCAATACAAACTTAAAAAAAAGTTATTCTACTTTATTAAAGCCTGAGATATTCTACTTACAGATCATATAGAACACCTAATGATTCAATAAGTTAACCTTATTTCCCATTACAAGAGAAGTTCAATATTTGTGCAAATAGCCATTCATGTTATTTCTAATAAAGTGAGAAATGATGATTCTTTAAAATATTTAGTGAGCAATATTAGTCATGAATTTTAAAAGTAAAGAGGCATATAACAGTGAAAATATTATTCCTGCAGTTTTTCCTATGGAAGCTGTATTTAGAAGGCTGACATTCTCTTAGTGAGCTAAATGGTGGTAGTGGATATGTGCCGTGGAGTTGGTTCTGACCCATAGCAACCCTGTATAGAGTTTCTGATGAAGTGAATCTTTACTGGAGCAGAAAGTCTCACCTTTCTCCCATGGAGCAGCTGGTGGATTTGAACTGCTGAACTAGCAGTTAGCAATCCAACTCATAAGCCACTATACTACAGAGGTTCTGTGTGAGAGTAAATAATTGAGAGTGAATTTACCTTTACACTATCCTGAAGGTGATGTGTTGCTTTTCGCCATCAGTTGATTCTGATTTATGGTGACCTTATAGAACAGAGTAGAGGTGCCCCAAAGGTGAATTAGGCTGAAATCACCCCAAAGGTGAATTAGGCTGAAATCACCCCAAAGGT
>NW_006408657.1:1123573-1126583 GCF_000296735.1 Chrysochloris asiatica
GCTGACCTTTCAGTTCAAACTGACCTTGAGGTCAAGTGTTTATCCTATGGAGCCCCACGAGGACTCTCTCTGTCTCTCTGACTTCTGGTGTGGCGTTGTAGCACTGGACTGTGAGCCACAAGGTCAGCAGTTCAAACCTACCATCTGCTCTCCAGAAACCCAAGACAGGACTATGCATTGGAATCACCTTGCTAGCACTTAACAACAACAAATATATATGTCATCACAGCATTTCAGTACAAATATTTAAAGTTAATTTCCTAACAGTGAAATCAGATTGATTTATTTGGCCTTGTAAATTTTTAATGTTTCATTTCCTATGTCATAAAACAGACAGATGATTATAACTTTTCTTGGAGGAAATACCACATGCAAGAAAACTAAATTTGTAAAGGATGGAGTGATTCTCTTTCTTAAGGTTTGTGCTTTTAATTTTGTGGGAAGAAAATGCTACACTCAAGTTCAGATTAGAACCTCTTTTGAGTTTCTCAAAGGGCCTGGAAGCAAAGCGGTAGAAGGTACCTTGACTTTCTCCAGGTGATCTTGGAGCGAGTCGATGAGGAGATCACCCACAGGCTGCCAGGATCCTTTGATCACCTCTGCTTGGCGCAGCTTCAGGTCCAGCTCATCTGCTTTCTCCTGAAGTTCCTGCAGTCTTTCAAGGGCTTCATCTATTTTTCTTTGCCAGTCAGCAGAGTGCAGGTTCAATTTTTCCCACTCAACATTGACCTCCTCAGCCTGCTTTCGAAGGAGTCGAGTGACATTCTGGGCTCTCTCCTCAGGAGGCAGCTCTAAATTGGCAATATGACAAGGTTTTAGGTCAAATTCATTTTTGTTAAAAAAAAAAAAAAGGAAAGAAAATAACAATAACATTGGTAAAAGGTCATACTGGAAGAAAGTACAGTTATAACAAGAGGCCAACCTACTGATTTATGGCTCTTTTAGACTTGGCCATTAATTTCGATACAGTTCAGCCCATGTAAAGTCTGTCTTGCTGAGTAAAAATGTTCTACCTTATATCAGTGAAAGAATCCAAGATTCATTTAAACTATTGAGTAAGAAAATATTAGGATGCACACCGCAAGCTCTCATTTACTTCAACCAGACCCTTAAATGGAAAATTAACTTGTCATCTTTGTAACAGTAGAATTTCTCCTCATTTAGTTTGTTATTTTCTAAATGTTTCAATAACTGATCATAGGCTCTTTTAATGTTTATTTATGAATGTGCAAACATATCTACCCAGGGTGGTTTATGATTCCTTAGTTTTTGTCAACATCTATGTTTAATTTGATTTGATTCCATTTAACCTAGAATACATAAGAGCTAACCAGACCTTGGCAGCCAGAATGGATGGGTCGCTCTGTCACCACGGATCCTTCTATCAATATGTTATTACAGTTCCACATTCAATTACCTCTGGGCTCCTGGTAGAGTTTCTCTAGTCCTTCCAAAGGCTGCTCTGTCAAAAATATTCGCACAGTCTCAAGAGTACTCATGATAACAGGGTCTTTCGTTTTCAATTCCCTCTTGAAGGCCTGTGAAATGAGATGAAAAGAATTGTTTATTTGGCTTGTAGCATTCTTCTTAAAATTCATCCTGGGTGCTCAGAATTTGGTTATGAAGCTCCCAGGTCAATTTCTATCTCCATTATTTACAAACCAATAATCATATAGTGATAAAGAAAGCTATACAAATCTTTCTGTTAATCAGAAAACTACTGGGTTTGTGAAACTCTCTCCTGAGGAGTTGGGGGAGGGGGGTGGGTTGGTTTCAAGACATTATAATGTCTTTCCATTTAAGATAAGAGTGCTTTGTTTATATAGCCTGACTGCTAAACTTGAAATAAACTTAAGTTGCAAGGTACATATTGCAAAACCCTAACGTGGCTTATGAAGACTTAAACACAGATTGTAATAGGAAGGCTTAAATGCCATTTGACAGAACTATTAGGGTATGTTAATGCAGATAAATAATGTCAAAATGCCAGACAATGAGTAAAACTGTATATTAATGTTGTTGTTGTTGTTAAGTGCTGTCCAGTTGATCCCGACACATAGGACCCTGTATAGGGTTTCCAAGGAACATCTGGTGAGCTTGAACCACTGACTTTGCAGTCTGACGCATTAGCCCACAGAGCCACACCAGGACTCCCTGTATATTTAGCAAACTGAAAATATTTAGTACTTGTTAAAAAACATTCTATTGTTCTTTGCGTGAAAATTCACAGAACAAATACGTTTCCTAGTCAACAATTCCTCTGTATTTTCTTTCATGACATTAGTTGCAATCCCCTACTTGTAGCTACACTCTTCCCACTTCCTCCCCATGTTTCCCGTTACCATTTGCCCATCATTTCTGCCCCTTCCTGCCTTCTGAACTTTGTTTTTCGGCAAATGCTGCCCTTTTGGCCTTGTGTATTTGATTGTTCCTCACTGGTGCTATTGTTCTCTTTACAGACCTGGTGTGGCACTGTACGATCTGCCCTGGACTTTGAACCACAATGTCAGCAATTGAAACCCATCAGCTGCTCCTCAGAAACCCTATACAGGGGTCACTATGAGTTGCAATCAACTCGACAACCCTTAACAACCATACTGTTTGGCTAAAAAGTGATCTCTAGAAGTTCAGTTCTAGGTTTGAAAAGTGTCTGAGGACCATAATCTGGTGGGTTCCATCAGTCTATATCACACCAGTAAATCTTGTCTTTTTTATGATTTCGAATTTCTTTCGACCTTTTTCTCCCAGTCTGTCCATGACCTTCTATTGTAATCCTTCTGATTGTAGTCAGTAGTGGTAGCCAGATACCATCTAGTTGGTCTGGCCTCAGGCTAGTGGAAGCTGTGGTTTGTGTGGTCCATTATTCCTTTGAACTAATTGTTTCTTTGAGTGTTTTATTTTCCTCACTCTTCTTTTCTGCAGACAGGAAGAGACCAATAGTTGTATCTTTGATGGCCACTTGCAAGCTTTTAAACCCTAATTGCTACTCACCCAAGTTGTTGTTGTTGTT
>NW_006408657.1:1126683-1128490 GCF_000296735.1 Chrysochloris asiatica
GCATTAGACACTAATAACCCAAGATCAGAAGAGTTGTGGGATTTTCTTCATCCATGAAGAAAATAAAAGGTCACTAAAAAGATTGGGAAGAACGAGAAGGCCAAAGGGATGTCAGAAGAGACTCTAAAACTTGCTCTTGAAGGTACAGAAGCTAAAGCAAATGGAAGACATGAGGAAGTGAAAGAGCTGAGCAGAAAAGGCAGTTCCAGCAGACAAAGTCAAGTATTATAAAGAAGTGGGCAAAGACCTGGAGTTTGAAAATCAAAGGGGAAGAACATGCTCAGCATTTCTCAAGCAGAAAGAACTGAAGAAAAAATTCAAGTCTCAACTTGAAGTATTGAAGGATTCTATAAGCAAAATATTGAATATACAGAAAGCATCAAAATAAGATGAAAGGAATATACAGAGCCACTGTGCCTAAAAGAATTGGTCAGTGTTCAACCATTTCAAGAGGTAGCATATGATCAAGAACTAATGATACTGAAGGAAGCCCAAGCTGCACTGAAAACCTTGGTGAAAATCAAGGCTCCAGGAGTTGATGGAATACCAACTGAAATGTTTCAACAATCTGATACAGTGCTGGTGGTACTATGCCAAAAAAATTTGGAAAACAGCTATTCAACCAATTGACTGGTAGAAATCCATATTTTGGTGATCCAATGGAATGAGGAAATCATTCAATAATATTATTAAATCATACCCAAATAAAATTTTGCTGAAGATAATTTAAAAAAACCATTGCAGCAGTACATCAAGAGTGAGCTGTCAGATATTAAGGCCAGATTCAGAAGAAGACAATCAACATTGTTGATTTCAGATGTATCTTGGCTGAAAACAGAGACTTATCAAAAAGCTGTTTACTTGTGCTTTATTAACTATACAAAGATATCTGACAGTGTGGATCATAACAATTATGGATAATATTGTGAAGAAAGGGAATTCCAGAACACTTAATTGTGCTCATGAGTAACCTACACATAGACTAAGAGGTAGTCATTGGAATAGAACAAGGGCAACTATGGATAACATGACAAAGGAAGGGAATTCCAGACACTTAATTTGTGCTCATGAGGAACCTTAGTCTATACAAAGACTAAGAATAAGTCATTCAATAAAGCAAGGGCATTGTTGTTTTTGGTAAGTGCCGTAGAGTCAGTTTTGACTCATAGTGACCCTGTATAGGGTTTCCAAGGAATGGCTGGTGGGATTAAACTACTGACTTTGTGGTTAACAGTCCAGTGCTTATCTTACAGTGCCACACAAGGACTCTAGAACAAAGAAATATTGTTGTTGTTGTTGTTGTTAAGTGCCGTCGAGTCGGTTCCGACCCATAGCAACCCTGTACAGGGTTTCCGAGGGTGTAAATCTTTACTGGAGTAGAAAGCCTCATCTTGTGCACCAGAGTTGTATCCTGTCACCATACTTATTCCATTTCTATGCTTAAATCTGAGAAGCTAGACTATATGAAGAAGAATGTGGCATCAGGTTTAGAGGAAGAGTCATTAACAACTTGGTATGCAGATGACACAACCTTGCTTGTTGGAAGTGAAGAGGACTTGAAATATTTAATGATGAAGATCAAAGACTACAGCCTTCAGTATGGATTATACCTCAATGTAAAGAAAATGAAAATATTCACAATGGGACCAGTAAATAACATCATGATAAGATGTAAGCTATCAAAGGCTTCATTTTGCTTGGATCCACTATCAACACTCATGGAGGTGGCAGTCAAAAATTCAAAGGATATATTTCATTAAGCAAATCTTTTGCAAAAGACCTCTTTAAAATGTTGAAGAGCCAAGTT
>NW_006408657.1:1128590-1129307 GCF_000296735.1 Chrysochloris asiatica
AGGTGTTTGGTAATGGCTAAGAAGTTTGCATAATTTAGCCCACTGTGCTGTACTAGGTTGTTGTTGCTGTTAAGCGACATTGAGTAGGTTCTGACTCATAGTGATCCTGCATAGGGTTTCTGAGGAGTAGGGTGTGCATCACTGACCTTATTATTAGCAGACTGAGCTTATCCTATAGTGTACATTGGACTCCACTATATACTCAGATATATACAAACACGCATGTAGAAAGATCCTCTGCCACATTTATTCATAGTTACCTCTGTATCCTCTTTTAAATCATTGTTGGTTATTACTTTTGTTGCAGGATTATGTATGCAATAGTATTTATTGTTGTTGCCATTAATTCTTCTATACCTCCCAGTGTCTTCATTTGTCTTGGTCATGGTGTGCTGCCCTCCCCCTTATTGTGTGTTGCCTTCCCCTTAAACAAGTTGAAACATGTCTATTATCTCCCCCCCGCCCCCCATTCCTGGTAATCGTCAAAGAATATATCTTTTTGTGGATAAACCTTTTCTTGACTTTTTATAATAATGGTCTCTCATATTTGTTCATTTGTGATTGGTTAATTTCACTGAACATAATGTCCTCCACACTCATCCATGTTGTGAGATGTTTCAGGGAAATATGATGACACATGATGTTTCATCATGCTCTTTCATAACATGATATGTATGTATGTATGCAACAACAATGTATGTATGTGCAATAGTTTGC
>NW_006408657.1:1129407-1130023 GCF_000296735.1 Chrysochloris asiatica
TACATACTATTCTGTTATTATACTTTTGATTTCCTTTGGTTCTGTTGTGACGTCGCCCATGTGGTTTCTAATGTGTGTTATTTGTGTCTTCTCCCTCTTTTCTTTTGTTAGTTTTGCCAATGGTTTGTCAATTTTGTTAATCCTTTCAAAGAACCAACTTTTAATCCTGTTGATGGTTTGTATATTTTTTCTATTTTCTATCTCATTTATTTCTGCTCTAATCTTTATTATGTCTTTTCTTTTGGTGGCTGTAGGCTCCCTCTGTTGGTCTGTTTCTAATTGTTGTAGATGCTGTGTTAATGTGTTACTACTTTTGGTTCTTTCTTCTTTTTGGATGTGTGCTTTTACTTCAATATATTGTCCTCTTAGCACCACTTTCACCATGTCCCAAAGATTTTGGTATGTTGTGTTTTCATTCTCATTTGTTTCTAGGAAGTTTGTGAGTTCACATTCAATTTCTTCTACTACCCAGTTGCTTCTCAGCCTTTGGTATGGATTACATCTCTATGTAAAGAGAACAAAAATCATCACCAGTGGACCAATAAACAAAATTCTTATCAATGCAAAAAAGATTGAAGTTGTCAAGGACTTCATTCTTCTTGGATCAACTATCAAC
>NW_006408657.1:1130123-1134278 GCF_000296735.1 Chrysochloris asiatica
TACAGGGTCGCTATGGGTCGGACCCGACTCGATGGCACTTAACAACAACAACAACAATATATATATATACATATAAAACATTTATTAATTATGGCTACAATCCATGTATATGGCTACAATCCATGTATATAAATATATCTTTAGGATATATACCTAGTAGTGGGATTGCTAGGTCAGATGGTATCTTGATTTCTAACTTTTTTAAGGAAGTGCCATGCCATTTTCCACAGTGGTTGTATCATTTTTTAATCTCACCAGCAATGTATGAGAGTTCCAATCTCCCTATACACTCATCAACATTTGTTGTTATCTGTTTTTTTGTTTTGTTTTGTTTTCCATTGTTATTATTGCTAAGGGGTCCTGGTGTGGCACTATAGAATAAATAATGAACAGCTAACTACAAAGTTGGCAGTTCAAACCTATCAGTCACTCCTGGGAAACTCTATACAGGGCCACTATGAGTTGGAACTGACTCAACACACTTAACAACAATAATGGCTAATGATCATAAGAATCTCTTCATGTATTTATTGGCCACCTGAATGGTCATTTGCCCATTTTTTAATTTGAGTAATTTTTCCTTTTGTTGTTGATGTGTTAAAGATTTTAAAATATTTTTTAGACATTAGTTCCTTGTCATATATATTTTAATTAATTTTTTTTTCCTAATCTGTAGGCTCTTTTTACTCTTTCGGGGACGTTTTGAGATGCGTATATATGTTTAATTTTTAGAAGGTCAAGTTGTCTGATTTATAGTATGCTACTGATAAAGTTTTAGTTATACTTTGATAGACAAATTTATGTCCTAAATTAGGACTCCTAAATTTGTCCCTAAGGACCTCTGGTAGTGTAGTGGTTACAAATCAGGCTGCTAACCTCAAGGTTAGAAGTTCAAAACTACCAGCAGGAGAAAGATGAGGTTTTCTGCTCCCATAAACCTTATGCAGTGTCGCTATGAGTTGGAACCAACTCCACGGCACACCATCACCAAGTTTGTCCCTCTTACATTTAGTTCTTCGATCCACCTAGAATTATATTTTGTATATGGTGTGAGGCATAGATCCTGTTTCATTTTTCTGTAATTGGATATCCAATTTTGCCAGCCTCATTTTTAAAAGAAACGACCTCTTCCACATTTAATGGATTTATGTTCTTTGTCGAAGATCTATAGATTGATTATTTATTCTTTACCAATTCTGTTCCATTGGTCTGTGTGTCTGTCACTGTACCAGTACCAGGCTACTTTGCCTATTGTGTCTATATAATCGGTTCTGAGATCAGGAAGTGTGAGGTCTCCTACTTTGTTCTTCTTCAGTAGTGTTTTGCTTATTAAGGTTCTAATCCCTTTCTGTATGAAGCTGGTGGGTTTTTTTTTTCCATCTCTTTAAAGAAAATTGATGGAATCTGGATTGGGATTGTATTGTATCTGTAGAGCACTTTGGGTAATGTTGACATTTTCACAATGTCAAATGTTCCTGTCCATGAACATGGTGTGTTTTTCCATTTATGTAGACATCATTTGGTTTCCTGCAGTAGTGTTTTATTATTTATGTTGTATACATCTTTTATATCCCTTGCTAGTTTTTTTTTTTTTTTCATAAGTATTTCTTATTTTGGGTGGCTAATGGAGTCCTAGTGTGGTGCTGTGAGTTACTGTGCTGAACTGCAAAGTTGGTTTGAATCTCAAGATCAATGGTTTAAGTCCACCAGTCACTCCTTGGAAACCCTATACAGGGTCACTGTGGGTTGGAACTGACTTGATGGCACTTAGCAACAACAACAACAGTGTAAATGGTATTGTTTTCCTGGTTTTATTTTAGAAATTTTAATTATGTTGTAGAGAAATCTGATTGACTTTTCTATTTTGATCTTGTACCCTACCACTTTGCTAAATCCTTATATTAGTCCTAGTAGCTTTCTTTAAGTATCTTTGGGCTTTTCTATGTCTAGGATCATATCATCTGTCAGTTGAGATAGTTTTACTTCATACCAATCTGGATGCCTTCTATTTCCCTTTCTTGTTTTATTACTCTGGTTAGTACTTCCAGTACATTACTGAATAAGAGAGTAATGTACTCAGTCTCGCTCCATTGAGAACATTCCATTCTTTTGAAAAATACCTATTATACTATCTCATATGGCCTCTGTGAGAATATCAGAGATATTTTGAATTAATATGGAGGTCTAATTTTGTAGCAACAAGTTCTATAAATGAATAGGTCTAAAAGGGCTGTCTTGAGATCACACCCAATGATGGCCATTTCTAATCTTGCATTTGTAATCTTCGATAAAGGGGATAAAAATAAAAGCAAAATACATAGCTTCTGACCTCATAAAAATTCTGGACCAAAAGAAGGAAGAAAATGGAGGGAAAACAATACTTTCCTACTACGTTATATATGAATTTACACATTTTAATTACGGTATTGGTGAAGATTATTGAAAGTACCATGGTCTGCCAAAAGAGCAAACAAATCTGTCTTGAAAGAAGTACAACCAGAATTTTTCCTTTAAAACGAAGATGGTGAGACTTCATCTCAAACAATTCTGACATGTTATCAGGGGAAAACAGTCCCTGGAGAAGGACACCATACTTGATAAAGTAGAGGTTTCTGTTGTGTATAGGGTCACTGTGAGTCAGAATGAACTTGATGGCACCTACGAACAATAACAACAGATACTCTGAAACCATGTAAGATGCTTACTGACCCAGATGTCACAATCCCAGAAGAAGTGAAGATCTTAAGGTTCACACAAAAGACGAGGTTCTCATGAGAGGTTGAAAACAAACACCAACCAAAAAAAGAATGAATAGGTGGAGAGACTGAGGAAATGAATAATGTAGAATTATGGAGAGAAAATGAGTTTTGACAGGAAGAATGTCATCAAGAACATACAATCATGACACACAGAGATTAAGCATTGACATGTCCATTGGATTTAATAAATCATTGGTTACTGGTGAGAGTAATTTCCATAGAGGACAACAGTTTCAAAAATTGGTTCAGTTAAGGAATGAGTTGGAGAAGGAGTAGGCATTTACAATAAAAACTATTTGTTGAATATCCTTTTTCGGGGAGGGGGGAGAGAAAAAAGAAGATCGGAAAGGAGAACAGAGAGGATCACAAGGAAAAAGGAAGGTATGTTTTTTTAGATGGAAAGATGAAAACTAGCTGAAGGGTAAACAGTGTCCTGGTTTACAAGGGACTGATTTTTTTTTTTTTTTTTTAAGGATACAAGACTTTCAAGTCCATTTTCAAATAGTCCCAGGCAAACCAGAACAATTAGCCACCTTCCCAGACAAGATAAATTAGAGATAATTGTTGAAACAATGTCTGCAAAATAAATAAATAGATATAGAAGGTCCCATCCAACTTAAAAAGTCCATGATGATGCAAATCCATTGTTAAAATGGAATAACAAATATTTCAAGGCTAAGGACCATCAATTGTGGGGTCATATTTGTTTGGACCTCAAGTTGTTGCCAAGGGCTTAAGTTTATCATAGCTGCACAGTTAATTTCTTAACTATGAGTCACTATAAATGAAAAGTGAGCCCAAAGAAAAGACAATGGAAGTTCTGTCATTACAAAGACATAAGAACCATTATTTTCACATCATTGCCTGAAATTAAGTAAAGACAACAGATGGAAGAGAGGGTTAACTGATAGTATCTTCAAAATTTTGGAATGTTTACACTCGAAAACTCCTCCCAAAAGGATTGCTTTTTAAAACAAGAAAAACAACAGAAAAAAAGGGAGAAATACATGGTTCGGAAAAAACAATAAGATAAAGAAAACTGCAATGTTTCTTTTGATGTGGAAAGAGATTACAAATACAAATATGTTAATATGTTATTATTAACATTAGTATATGGAATGGTTCTATTCCATTTAAACATTCATCAAAATTTGAGCACCTGTTATACCAGACATTGTTATAGGCAATGGGCATCAGTGGTCCTTGTAGCATGGAACTTAAAGGATATAGGCTTATATAGTTTTAAAACAAAAACAACAAAAAAACACTATATGTTACAAGCTTTCAAGAGGGAACCTAAATCCAGAGGGCCTGGAGGAAGGTAGAATCTCCAGTGAGTAGTATTCAATCTGTCTAGGCGGGGCTGATGCAATGAAATGCAGACGGGTCTCTTGTG
>NW_006408657.1:1134378-1135701 GCF_000296735.1 Chrysochloris asiatica
AGTGCTCCTTGGAGGCCAAGATGGCCAAACTTCGTCTCTCATACTTTGGACATATTGTCAGGAGGGACCAGTCTCTGGAGAAGGATATCATGCTTGGTAAGGTGGAGGGTCAGAGAAAAAGAGGAAGACCCCCAATTAGATGGAATGGCCAAGTGTCAGCATTGATGGACTTAAGCATGGCAACAATAGTGAGGTTGGCCCAGGATATGGGCAGTGTTTCGTTCTGCTGTGCATAAGGTCACTATGGATGGGTACTGACTTGCTGGCACCTAACAACAACTACCCAGTCACTTTTCAGCAGGGTGTTATTCAGTTTCCATGTATTAGACTTGATTTCCTTGGTCTTCCTTTTATTGATTTCTAATTTGATAGCCTTGTGGTCTGAGAAGATGCTTTGTAGTATTTTGATATTTGTAAATTTATGGAGGTTTGTTTTTTGGCCTAACACATTGTCTATTCTGGAGAATGTTCCATGTGCACTGGAAAAGAATGTGTATTGTGCTATATTGTTGGGTTAAATGCTCTATACACATCTATGAGGTCCAGTTGGCTGATTGAGTTTAGTTCTTCTGTGTCCTTGTCAAGTTTCTTTCTGGTTGTTCTATCCATTTTTGATATTTATTATGGTTATGTCATCTTGTTTAATTGTCCCTTTAATCATGAGATAATGTCCATCTTTATCTATTTTTGCTGGTTTTTGCCTTAAAGTTTATTTTACCAGAGATTAGCTTGTTTGTTTTTTATTGCAATTAGCTTGGTATATATTTTTTCCATCGTTCGACTTTTAATCTGTTTTTCTCTCTGTGTGTAAGATGTATCTCTTGCAGACAGCATATTGAAGGATCTTGTTTTCTGATCAATTCAGCCACCCTCTGTCTCTTAACTGGTGCATTTAATCTGTTTACATTCAGTGTAATTATTGATGGATATGAATTAATTGCTGCCATTATGTTTTGTGTGTGTGTGGTGTTGCTGTTTTCTTTGTTCTGTGCTCTTCCTGTTCATGACTTTTGTGTTCTTTATTGTGAGTTTCCTCACAGTTTTAATGTTTCCATGTTCTTCTTGGATTTTCATTTTCTTGGTATGTTGTGAAGTATTAATTTTTTTTTTTTTGAGGTTACCTTATATTCCATTAAATTTTCCCTCCATATAGTGCTGTCTATTTTATCCTGTAATCTACTTGACCTTCTCACCATCTGGATCTCTGTTCCTACATGTTTACTTTCTTTTACATTGTAATTGTTTTGATCATAGACTGACCTCCCAGATTCTCTGAGTTTGTTCTTATAGTTTTGTTCTGTTCTTGACTCTTCCTCCTGTCAA
>NW_006408657.1:1135801-1141906 GCF_000296735.1 Chrysochloris asiatica
TTTAGAGGAAGAGTCATTAACAACTTGGTATGCAGATGACACAACCTTGCTTGTTGGAAGTGAAGAGGACTTGAAATATTTAATGATGAAGATCAAAGACTACAGCCTTCAGTATGGATTATACCTCAATGTAAAGAAAATGAAAATATTCACAATGGGACCAGTAAATAACATCATGATAAGATGTAAGCTATCAAAGGCTTCATTTTGCTTGGATCCACTATCAACACTCATGGAGGTGGCAGTCAAAAATTCAAAGGATATATTTCATTAAGCAAATCTTTTGCAAAAGACCTCTTTAAAATGTTGAAGAGCCAAGTTGTCAGCTGAGGAATAAACCAAAGTTTCTGTGCCTGGCCTAAACCAAAGGATTTTCAAATGCCTCATATGCATGTGAAAATTGGGCAATAAATAAGGAAGACCAAAGACCATAGAAGAATTGATGTATTTGAGTTATGATGTTGGTGAGAAATACTGAAAATATCATGTGCTGCCAGAAGAACACACAAATCTCTGTTGGAAGAAGTATAGCTGGAATGCTCATTAGAAGCCAAGATGGTGAGACTCCCTCTTGTATATTGGACATGTTGTCAGGAGGGACCAGTCTCTGGAGAAGGACATCATGCTAGGTAAAGTGGAGGGCCAGTGACAAAGAAGACCACCAATGAAATGGACTGATATAATGGCAGCAGCAATGGGCTCAAGCAAAACAACAATTGTGAGGATGTTGCATGGCCGGGCAGTGTTTCTTTGTGTTGTTATTTGTCGCTATGAGTGGGAACTGACTTGATGGCACCGAACAACAACAATAACATGCAATGAGGTGCTTGCGACTCACCAAGGGAATGGGATAGATTGTTAATAATGTAAATAAGGTGCATGACACAATTGTGGGGACTAGACCATTCAAGTTAGGTATATGGAACCCTAACAAGGGAATTGCTCAGCTTTACCATCCTGCTAGGCTTAAAATGGGGAGGTCGGTGGCTCTGCAGGATAAGCACTGGACTGTGAACCATAAGGTCGGCATTTTGAACCACTCCTCAGAAGAAAATAAGGCTTTTTACTTCTGCAAAGATTTACAGCCTTTTCCTGGTGTGGCGCTGTGGGTTAATGCGCTGGACTGCAAGGTTGGTTTGAACCTCAAGGTCAGCAGTTCAAACTCACCAGCCACTCCTTGGAAACCCTGTACTGGGTCGCTATGGGTTGGAACCGACTCGATGGCACTTAACAACAACAACAACATACCCTATACAGGGTAGTTATGAATCATAATCAACTCGATGGTACTTAACAACAGGCTTAAAAATGAGCCATCCTTTTAGCAGAACAGAGGAGCCTGACTAAATGAGATATTCCTGACAAAACATTACAAAGTTCCATGATTTGAAAGACCAGATAGGACTTTTCCTATAGCATTAACTAGGAGATGAGAAAACACTAGACAAACCCTAACATGAGTGATTCAACAGTGATATTCATTTACCAAATGGTTACTGAGCAAGTTAGCTAACACAGTAATGTTTGTGATTTAATCTGTATTTAAATAGTTTTGTCATTCTATATGTTGTTGTAGTGCCGTCGAGTTGGTTGTGATTCATACTGACCCTGTATGGGATTTTCCAAGGAGCAGCTGATGGATTTGAACTGCTGACCTTGTGGTTTGCAGTCCAGTGCTGATCCTACAGCAACACACCAGAAGTCCTATATGAGGGGGGCTTCTTTTGAAATGGAAAATGGAGTTAAAATATAATGGGATTTTCCCACAAACTTTAAAAAGTCTCCTTGTATTATGTAATACAACCCTGGTGGCACTGTAGGATAAGCACTGGACTGATAATTGCAAGTTTGGCAGTTCAAACCCACCAACTGCTCTATAAGAGAAAAGTGAGATTTTGTACTTCTTAAAGATTTACAGTCTCAGAAACCCTTTACAGGGTTGCAATGAGTCCAAATAGACTCAATGGCAGTGGGTTTGTTTTTTGATTTGCATTTATCAATCTAGCTTTCATATTATTTGTACCTCATCTGTATTGTTGTTGTTGTAAGTGCCGAGTCAGTTCCGACCCATAGCGACTCTACATAGGGTTTCCTAGGAGCTACTGGTGAGCTTGAATTACTGACCTTGCAGATCAAACCAACATTGCAGTCCATCTCATTAACCCACAGTGCCACACCAGGACTCCGTCTGTATTGTTAGATGCCATCAAGTCAGCTCCTTAGTTATAGCAACCTTATGTACAATACAGCAAAAATTCGGTCTGGTCCTGCTCCATCCCATGAGCAGTGGCAGGTCTGAACGTTGTGATCTATAATCTATGGAATCTTGTCTGTAAGTCTCTTATATTTGTTTTACTTCTGATAAGAAAGCATCTGAATACTTCTTATTACTATAATTATCTTCTTCATTTAAAAAGTCACCATATTTATTGAGCTCCAAACACATAAGAATTATTTTACCAAATGCTGCCTAGTGTCAATCAATGTCCTATTAATTCAAATCCAAAATCTTAGAAAAGAGCAAAATACAGCAATGTGATAACTGGAATAATAAAATGGTAGGATGGTAAGTAATACTTTTGCCTCGAACAATGTCAGGAAAATTCATAAGTATTCATGAAAGAAAGAAATAACTGAAGAAAGAAAGAACAGAATAAATAAGAGAAAGGGAAGAGGTTTCCTTTAATATTCATGTGATACAGTTAGTATTAGACAAGCTATGAAAATGGGATGTATGAGCTATAAAGAAAAGGTCATAATCATCTTTAAGTAAGATAGGAAAATTTCCATCTTATTTTCAGTCCACTTTGGGAAAAGAGAGAAGATATGGAATTGTAGTATCAGATACATCCAGCCATTGTTTCAGAGTCAACAGTATGAAAAACAATATTAACTTATGAATGTATTTAAAATAGATTTGATGCAAATTTGGAAAATAATTGGACATATTTCAAGCTTGAAATTTATATTTTTTAAATGTAATTGTCCTCAATGAGAAAACAGTTTTGAGTATTTAAGAGGAAATCATGTTTAACAAACTCATTTTTGAGATTTATTTTTTGAGAAGTCTTTAAAAATAAAGGATATGTTCTCTGAGATCAACAGTTAGAACAGAGTCCAGTCTACTTGCATGTCAGTGATACTGTGGGAGCGCAGTTGAGTGCCCACACAGCATCTTGAACAGCTGCATGACTCTATCCTAATAATGGGCCACTTCCAACAATCACTGGGGAAGTAACTTCCTACTGACAATAATGCTGTTAAGTTCTGAGTTGACCATAAGAAATTGCTTTTGAAAACAGAATCTGTTCCCATGCCATTTCGAAAGTTAGGTCTAGGTTCATTAAGTCTAAAACCTAAATTTTGTAAATTCCTTCTGAAATGAAAATACAGATGAATGGGTTATTAGGAAATCCTGAGACAAATTAATTTATATCCTTTCTTATGAGGCTCAGCCAACACTTGAGACTGTTAACTGTAAGTGGTGAATAATTTCTGAATCACACCATTTGTCTCTGTCTATCAACATGATCCAAAAGTAGAACTCTTGATTCATTCCATGTACACACCCTCAAACATGCTCATTTTCAAGTCTTTCCCATCTCCATAAATGTCGCCATCATTTACCAACTATTTCAAGAGGTCATTCTTGACTCTATGCTTTCTCTCATGCCATTAATCTTAGGTTCTATCAGCTCTACCATAAAAATATATCTTGACTCCAACCACTTTTCACCAAGTCTATCATTTTTACTCTACTTCAGCCATCATTATCTCCTTGATAGATAATTTCAACACCTTTCTAACTTTCTTCCTGCTTTCAGTTTTGCTCATCCTAAAGTCATTTTTTTCTACAGTAACCAAAATCAACCTTGAAAAATACAAATCAAATCACATCACCTTTGCTGAAAGCCCGACTTATCATGCTAAGTGTTGTTGTTGTTAAGTGCCATCGAGTCGATTCCGACCCATAGCGATGCTGTATAGGGTTTCCAAGGAGCAACTGGTGAGCTTGAACCACCAACCTTGCAGTTCAAATGACTTTGCAGTGTGATGCATTAGCCCACAGCGCCACACCAGGACTCCACCATGGTAGTAAGTAAGTGGATTTTATTCTGAATGAAATAAGTGATACCTTATTTCATTCAGAATAGAATCCACCTACTTACCATGGTCTACAAGATTGCTCTGGTCTTTGTCTCTATAACATCTCACTGTCTACAGCTCTTATTTTCGGTTTCTTGAACATACCAAACTTGTTCTTCCATTGGACTTTTTGCTGCTCTTTCTTCCTAGAAGGAGTTCCTGGGTGGTGCAAATGGTTAAGCAATTGACTACCAACCAAAGTTTAGAAGTTTGATCCCATCCAGAAGTGACTTAGTAGGAAGGCCTGATGATATGCTTCTAAAAGGTCATAGCCTTGAAAACTCTATAGAAGGCAATTATACTTTGGAACACATGATGACACCATGAGGCAGTATCAATGGGGAACAACGTGGTGGGTTTTGTTTTCTTCCTAGAATACTCTTTACCCAAGGCCTTAACTCGGTTAACTCTCTTACTTCAAATCAATGTAATCTAATCAGATAGGTTTCTACCTCTTCGTCTCTTTATCCTTGCTTGGTGTATTTTCGCTTCATAGCCCTTACTACTTTCTGAAAAAAATTATGTACTAATTTATTGGTTTACTGAGAATTTCCCTTACTAAAATTGGAAGGTCCAGCATTTCATCAAAAAGCTAAAAATAGAACTACCATATAACTCAACAATTCTCCTCAGTATATACACAAAAGACTTGAAATCAGAGACTTGAACAGTTACATGTACAA
The DNA here is from genome assembly GCF_000296735.1 of Chrysochloris asiatica. NCBI lineage: Eukaryota > Metazoa > Chordata > Mammalia > Afrosoricida > Chrysochloridae > Chrysochloris > Chrysochloris asiatica. The sequence goes on from NW_006408657.1 coordinate 1,140,631, forward strand.
CAATGTTAACTGCAGTACAATCCACAAGAGACAAAAGATGGAAGCAACCTAACTATCAATAGATGAATGCATAAATAAAATATGGCACGTACATATATAATGGCAGACTACTTATCCAGGAAGAAAAGTGAAGTCTTGCTACATCCTACAATATGTATAGAATGTCAATCACTTACTTTTATTCCTATCCTACCCCTCTTAAAAAAAAAAAAAAAAATGAATGCTTGCCTTGAGCGATATACTCTTATAAGCTCTAGCTATATGAGCTCATCACCATTCGTCTGTCAGTTTGTCATACTGTAGTGGCTTGTGTGTTACTGTGATCATGGAAACTATACCATGGGTATTTTAAATACCACCAGGGTACCCATGGTGGACAGGTTACAGTTGAGCTTCCAGATGAAGACAGACTAGGAAAAGGGAGAGACAGACTACTTCCAAATATTTAGACACTGAAAACATTATGAATAGTAGTGAAACTTTGTCAGATAGCACCAGAATATTGAATATTGAAACATGATGAAGAGCACCTGAATGTTGTCAGATATAGTGCCTGGAGATGAGTCTCTAATGTTGGAAGGCATTAAAAATATGACTCAGGAAGAGCTACCGCCTCAAATTAGAGTTGACCATGATGATCCGAATGGAGTAAAGCCCTCAAGACCTTCATTTGATGATGGGGTACAACTCAAAATGAAGAGAAACAGATTTAAAAATCTATTAATAATTCTGAATATGGAATATACAAAGTATGAATCTTGGAAAATTAGAAATTATAAAAAATGAAAAGAAACATACGGATATCGATGTTCTAGGCATTAGTGAACTGAAATGGACTGGTATTGGTCATTTTTAATATGACAATCAGATGGTTTACTATGTTAGGAATGACAAACTAAAGAGGAATGACGTCGCAAAAATCATCAAACAGAACATTTCAAGATCATTCCTGAAGTACAATGCTGTCTGTGATAGGATAATATCCATGCGCCCTAACAGGGAAGCCCAGTTAATATCACTGTAATTCAAATTTACTATTAAAGCCAGTGATGATGAAATTGAAGATTTCTACCATTCCAAAGAGAGGTGACCATCGGAACATCTCTTTGATATCTCAAGCAAGTAAAGTTTTGCTAAAGGTAATAAAGAAACGGCTACAATCATACACTGATAGAGAACTTCCAGAGGTTCAAGACGGATTCAGAAGAGGCTGTGGAATGAGGGATATCATTGTTGATGTCCAATGGATCTTGGCTGAAAGCAGAGAATATCAGAA
>NW_006408657.1:1142006-1144011 GCF_000296735.1 Chrysochloris asiatica
GTAACCATAGCAATGAGACGATATACGATAGAATGAATGTAAAACTAATGTTCTCCCATGTAAACTGTCACATAATTCACAATAAAATATTTAAGAAAAAAAAAAAACACTATATGAAGATGCTGGATTTAAAAATAACAGAAAATTGATTTTTCAATATTTAATCTATTTACCATAAACTATATTTTTTGAACTTGCATTTTTGAGCTGATATTCTGTTTATTGATTTAAAATCAAACTGAAAATATGAAATTGAAACCTCCAACCACTGTTCAATATTTAGGACAAAATTGTTTTTCAAAGGACATCACCACCATCCCAGTAAACACACTATCTACCAGTGATCTGAAAGATCCTTGACATGCTGAGCGACAGCTAGAACACAGAAACAAGCAAGCCATAAACTGCATTTTGTAACACAGTTCATTGCATTTTAAAAGGTAGGGAAATGGAGACATTTTAAACCAACATCAAGAAAATTCAATATGAAGAGTCTTCATTCTTTGTTAATAAGCGTGGATTTGGGAAGATTTATAATCACGTAGAAACTGCGTTTGTCTTATAGATTGTGTTCCTATTTTAAAACAGACATGTTGATGTCATTGAGTGCTACAATGAAAGAGGTATCAGCTATAGAACCCTTAGCCCATACACAGATAGTGTACATCTTCACAATATTTAGATGATGTTAGTATCCAAATGTTTACATTAATCTACATTTACTTCCTGAATCTGTTAAACAGTAAAATGAATTTATTTAAAACTCTCCCTCCTCCCCTTATCTTTCTCTGCAGCTTTCCAAGATAGCCAGGCTTAAGGCCCTAAAAGAGGCATGTAGATGGATTAGAAGCACTGTAGGATCAGCATTGGACTGTGAACCACAAAGTCAGCAGTTCAAACCAGCTGCTCCTTGGAAACCCTATACAGTGTCGCTATGAGTCATAACCCACTCAATGGCACTTAACAATAACAACAACAACAAGGAGAACTTAGGATCCTTGGTGGTTCATGACTTAAGCATTAAACTACTTAAGGTTAATGGTTCAAACCCATGAGCCACTCTGGGGGAGAAGGATGAAGCAGTCAGTTTCCATAAAAATGTACAGCCTCAGAAACCCTATGGAACAGTGCTACTCTCTCCTATGAGTGCAATCAACTCAATGACAGTGGGTTTTGGTAAGGAAGACTTAAAAATACGTCTGAAAAAAAGAAAACAATATTCTGAGAATAAATAGGCATAACTTAAGATTCATAAAATAAACTTATATTAAGTCTGTTACTCTACAATTACAGCAGTGGTAAATCCAAGTCAAATTTTCTGATGGGCAGTATTTATAAACCAAATATAAAGACCAACTGGGTGAACAATTGATTGCTGACTGGTTAATTCATTTAAAATATTTCTTGTGAATACATGATCGTTGTTGCTGTTATGTGCCGTGGAGTTGGTTCCGACTCATAGCGACCCTGTACAGGATTTCTGAGGCTGTAAATCTTTATGGGAGCAGAAAGCCTCATCTTTCTCCTGTGGAACATCTGGTAGTTTCAAACTGCTAACCTTGCGGTTCGGTTAAGATGTAGGAAAATAAGGTTTGATCTTAGACATGAAAGAGTCAATAGTTGAGTCAGTATGTCTGTGGTTTATGTTTTATACTATGAGTAATCACCAATGCAAATTGAAGTACAGATAGGTTAGGATTTTCCTAAGTTTTATTAGACATTTAGAATCAAAATCTCCAAAATTTTAAGTCAGGAGGGGCGGGGCTCGATGGCGGCTAAGGTGGAGGTGCAGTGAAGGTCACTGTCAGCAATAACACAGAATACCAGGCAAAAAAGAGCCAGGACAGAGCTTCAAAACTCCGACCCACAGAGATAGGAATATTTTAAAGGTTTGAAGGCTTATAGCTTGTGGAGTTTGGAGCTAAAGTAAAAAATTGCGTACTTTTGAATCTGCCCGGCCGGGCTCAGAGGCCTGAGCCCACATCCTGGGTGAGACCAGGTGGCA
>NW_006408657.1:1144111-1154149 GCF_000296735.1 Chrysochloris asiatica
TTTACATTGTAATTGTTTTGATCATAGACTGACCTCCCAGATTCTCTGAGTTTGTTCTTATAGTTTTGTTCTGTTCTTGACTCTTCCTCCTGTCAATTTAGTTCTCGGAGGTGCTGCCACGTATGTCAATCTCTGGTTGTTGTCTGTTCTTGTTGATTCTCAGTCCACAGAACTCCCTTTAGGATGTTTTGTAGCACAGGGTTGGCTTTGGAAAAATCTCTTAGCTTCTGTTTATCATGGAGTGTTCTGATTACACCATTATATTTGATTGATAGCTTTGCTGGATAAAGGATTCTTGGTTGACAGTTTTTTTTCTTTCAGGGTTGTATATATGCCTTCTTACTTGCATGGTTTCTGCTGACATATCTGAGCTTAATCTGACTTGCTTGCCTTTGTATGTAACACTTCTGTTTTACCTAGCTGCTTTCAGGATTGTCTCCTTATCTTTGATTTTGGAGAGATTGATTATGATATGTCTTGGTGATTTTCTTTTGGAGTCTATCCTTCCTGGGATACATTGAAATTCTTGAATGTTTATCTTTTCAGTTTTCAGGATGTTAGAGAATTTTCTTCCAGCAGTTCTTCAACTAATTCCTCTGTGGACCTGTGTGATTTTTCCTGTTCTAACATGCCAATAATTCTTAACTTATTCCTCTTCATGTTGTCCAACATGAATCTTAGACCTCCTACAGATTTTTTAAATCTTTTTTTTTTTCTGTTTGCTCTTCTATCTGAATGGTATTGAGAGATTAGTCTTCCATTTCACTAGTTCTGCCTTCCATCTCTTCCATTCTACTCATTTGTCCGTTCAGTGCATTGTCTATTTCGGATATTCTATTATTGATCATTTGGACCTCTTTCTGTACGATTTGAATTGTTTCCAATGCTGTTTATTTGATTGTTTCTGTAGTGCTTCCCTGACTTCTTCCTTATTTTTCTCAACTCCACTGTAACGTGTTTTGAAACATTTTATAATTATTTTTCTGAATTCCTTCTCAGGCATTTCCAAAGCCTGCCCTTCTTCTAGAATGTAGTCCAGGTCTACCTCTAGGTCATTTGTCTCAGACATTTTATCTTGTTTCTGGACATGTGCTGATATGGTCATCTGCGTTTGCTTCTTGGACATGTTTAGTGTTTATCTGTGGCCTTAATACTTAATTGAGTGTGTGTTTTGGTATTTTTTATGCTTTCTGATTTCTTCCAGGTAGATGTGATCAGGATGTAGGATTCCCTTTTCACTCTTCTTATTGATTACCTCAGAGTAACTTTCACAGGTGTTGTCTGTTTCCCTGGTGTATGGCAGTTGGTATTGGTTCTGGCCTGGATTTTGGTGTTTTATAGAATGTGATTGTAGCTTGACTATATGGCAGAAGTTGCTGTCTCTTCTTGGGTAACATAGGGAAAGACAGAATACTCCAGAGATAAAAGGTGGATCATAAAACAGCAAAACAGAAACAGCAAGAAAACAACAACAACAAAAAACTAGATTGTGTACTGTAGTCTATAATTGCAGAAAAGGGAGAGCAGGGAAAGAAGAAAAAAAAAAAAATCTGTAGCCTAATATGAGTATGACTTTAATGTCCTCTTTCAGCTTCTTGCCTTCAAGGCCCTCTGATAAATTTCAATATGCCACTGTTGGTTGTTATGCTGTACCTCAAGATTGTTACACTGTACCTCAAGATTTAATTTAAGTTTTGGGAACTGAAGAAAAAAGTCAAACCTCAACTTGCAGTATTGAAGGATTCTATGGGCAAAATACTGAATGATGAAGAAAGCATCAAAAGAAGATGGAATGAATACACAGATTCACTGTACTAAAAAGAAATGGTCATGGTTCAACCATTTAACGAGGTATATATGATTAAGAGCCAACAATCCTGAACAAGGAAGAAGTCCAAGATACATTGAAGACATTGTCAAAGAACAAGACACTGGAAATTGATGGAATACAAATTGAAATCTGTCAACAAACTGACGGAGTACTGGAGACATTCACTCATCTATGCCAACAAATTTGGAAGACAACTAACTGGCCAACTGACTGGAAGAAATCTGTATTTGTGCCCATTCCAAAGACAGGTGACCCAATGGAATGTGGAAATCATAGGACCATATCACTGATATCCCATGTAAGTAAAGTTTTACTAAAGATAATGCAAAAATGGCTGTAACCATACATTGACAAAGAAATTCCAGAGGCTTAAGCCAGATTCAAAAGAGGATGTGGACCAAGGCAGATAATTGCTGACATGAGACGGATCTTGGCTGAAAGCAGAGAGTACCAGAAAGATGTTTGCCTGTGCTTTATTGACTACACAAAGGCTTTTGGTTGCGTTGGTCATTAAAAGCTATGAGCAACATTGTGAAGTATTCTGGAGCACTTAATTGTGCTCATGAGGAATCTGTACATAGACCAAGAGGTAGTTGTTTGGACAGAATAAGGGAACACCAAATGGTTTAAAATTGGGACAAGTGTATGCCAAGTTTGTATTCTTTCACTATACTTATTTAATCTGTATGCAGAAAAGATAATCTGAGAAACTGGATTAGATGAAGAAAAATATGCCATCAGGATTGGGGGAAGACTCATTAACAACCTGTGATATGCAGATGATACAACCTTGTTTGCTGAAAGTGAAGAGGACATAAAAAACATAGTGATGAAGATCAAAGACCACAGCCTTCTGTATGGGTTGCACATCAATGTAAAGAAAACAACTATCCTCCAATAAACAACATTCATATCAATGGAGAAAAGATTGAAGTTGTCAAAGACTTCATGTTTCTCAAATCAATCATCAACACTCATAGAAGCAGCAGTCAAGAAATCAAACGACATATTGCACTGGGCAAATCTGTTGCAGATGACCTCTTTAAAGTGTTGAAGAGCAAAGATGCCAGTTTGAGGACTAAGGTGTGCCTCACCCAAGCCATGGTATTGTCAATAACCTCATATGCATGCAAAAGTTGGACAGTGAATAAATAATGTGGTAGAAGATACATTTGAGTTATGGTGTTGGAGGATAATATTGATAACATGGGCTGCCAAAAGAAGAAAGAGATCTGTTTGGAAGAAGTGCAGCCAGAGTGCTCCTTGGAGGCCAGGATGGCCAGACTTCATCTCTCATACTTCGATTATATTGTCAGGAGGGACCAGTCTCTGGAGAAGGATAGCATGTTGGTAAAGTGGAGTGGGGGATAAAAAGTGGAAGATCCCCAGCGAGGTGGATTGGTATAGTGGCTGCAGCAATGGGCTCATGTTTAGCAACAATTTTGAGGTTTGTCCAGCACCAGGAAGTGTTTCGTTCTATCGTGTACACAGTCGGTGGCATCTAAGAACAACAACATATGGGATCAAATTGACAACAGCAACTTGAAATATTAGATAGGAAACCTGTATTGCGTTTATGCAGGAGGAACAACTTAAAAAATGAGCGTAAGCATGATTGCACAACTTGAAGAGTACAACCAGTGTCATTCAACAGCACCTGTAGAAGCTGTTGCCTTGGATCTACGCTCTGCTGTGTATATTCTCAACAACAACAACAATAAAACACAAAATATGCTTTTTTAATTAGATGCTTTATGTAGGCAGAAATGTCCTCAGTCCCTGCCACTCAATATATAATTATTGAAAGAACCGATAGATTATAAGATTTTGAATTATAGTATGATTTCTCCTAAAATAATTTTTTGGGGGAGAGGAAGGATACAGAAAAAGATCAGGGATTCATTCATAAATAAATGAGTTGTTGCTGTTGTTAAGTGCTATTGAGTCAGTTCTGACTCATAGTGACCCTGTATAGGGTTTCTGAGGAGCAGTTTGTAGATTTAACTGCCGACCTTGTAGTTAAGAATCCAGTGCTTAGCAGTAGTGCAGTAAAAGTGCTCTTTAAGGCAAAGCACTTATCATATACTATTTTTAAGCATATATATCAAGCTATCTAAATATTTTGACAAATTTAGAAAGAGGACCTTGATAAAAAAGTCAATTTGTAAATTACTCATATTTTATCCAATTATAGTCATTAAAGAAAAGTAATGATTCTTAAATGGCTCTGTTCTCAAGTTTTGATGATATAGTTGGTTTCCTGAAGACTTCCTCAAATGCCTAGAAATGCAGTTCTAAAACTAATTCTCTAAGTCTTTTTCACTCATCATCCCCAAAAAGGACTGCAAAGAATAACAAACCTATGCAAAAAGAATTTATTATATTGTTGTCAAAATATAAATTTGAAAAAATGTCTATTTTCTCCGTGATAGCCAAGTAGACATCTGAGAGTAGGCACGACTAACAGTTAACTTTGCAGGGAACCAAATTGGTGTGGCAATGCAGGATAAGCACTGGACTGCTAACTGATTCAAACTCAACAGCCTCTGCTCAGAAATAGGGTTGCTTATGAGTTGGGATCGACTTGATGGCACTAAACAACAACAAGAAAACTTGTTTAGCAATTTCAATAGGCTAAGCCAAAAGAATCTTGGAGTGAATCACTCTGTCATCTCTCCTTTTTGTTGTTTTTCAGAAGTGAAACACTGTATTTTTCTTAACCTAGAAATTACTTGAATCTTAACATTCACAAGTAGCACCCGAAGCCATTTTCTATTTCAGTGGGGAAAACAAAACAAAATGAAGGAAGCACATCAAGCTATAGCACGCATACTAAAATGTACCCTGAAATAAGCAGGACAGCATTGATAGCAGAATTAGCCGAAATGAATGTATAATCTACAACATGATTCCAGGATAATTTTATTGAATTTTGGAACCTCTGCCTCACTTTGTGGTGACTTCCAAGGAAATCGAACTTGCATAATATATGACCTGACAAATAAACAAGTAAACTACTTTATTCAAGCCTTTTCATTTGTCAACAGCAACCAAACAATAATGGCTTTCTGTCCACTGTTTTAATAATGTATATATTGATTACTTCCGTCTAAATCTTAACCAGAAATTCTCAGGAAGCTTTGAAGGTGTCCTTAATGGTCTCTAGGGATCGGGATTACAGAGCACTTTAAATTGGAAGATGAAAACTGAATGACAAACAATTTCATTTGTAAAAACACAAATGAAAAAGTCATTACTTACAGTATTCTTATAATCAAGACCTAATCTGCACTTGGATTTGGGGTAGGGTGAAAGGAATTAAGTTTATTGTTGATCTCTTTAAAAATTCTTCATTATGATTTGTGCATTTAAAAAGTCTCTCTAGGTTAATCACAGAAGTAGACAAGTAATAAATATCACTTTGGTGACTGCTCAAGTAAAACAAAGGAAGTCAGTGTTAAAAATATATCTGGACCAGAATAATACACACTAATTGAAAACGAGTCAGTCTAGTGAGGCAAGTAATGAGGAACTGTAAAAGCCAGGATAATGTATTCAAAAGATATAAAAAATGGTCAGTTTGTATTTGCTAAGGCACATTTGAGCTTTAATTATTTATAACCCTTCAATTCATATGGTGCATTATTTTATTAATTAGTCCTGAGAGCCATTCCTGTTGCAGTTGTTATACTGCCCAGCTGGTTTGGGAACATAGATCCACTCTCAGGGGTGTCAAAATTGCTTTGGGATTGAGACTGCAATTCCCAGCTACCTGTGTGAACTATTTTGCAATTGTACCTACAGAAAATACATATACCTCTCCATCACAATAATTGAAACTGATTTGTATTTTCCCCTTAAGAGGAAAGTACAAGACATATGATACCTTGCTATAGAATTTTAGTATTAATCTGCAAGGATTTACAAAGGAAATGTGAATGACCTCTATTACAAACATCCTGATTTATAGAAACATGACAAAGAACACTATTTGATTATACTGTAGTTTCAACCATAAAAAGCCAAAAACAAGGGGATGAATAATTTAGGCTAGCAAGCAGGTGATTAAAAGGAAAGTGATGTACAAATGCATGGGGAACAAGTTTATGATTACAAGTGACCCATCTTGATACCAGGCATTCTATACAAACAGTGTTTCATCAAGAAACTCATCAAGAGAAAAACAAGTTATAATCCTGGAAATGCAGCAAAGTAAAACAGATGTCTACAAAAACAAAATCTATCAGAGCCGTAATCTTGACGAAGTTTAGTACTGATCGTGTTTTCTTTCTCTGTTCCAGAAGACCCTATAGAGAGACTCGATTTCAAAGATTTTCCTTTGTTCTTTTTGTCCACAGGCAACAAGAAAAACAGTAACTAGATAAGTCCCTCCATCACAACAAAAAAACAAAAAAAAAAGTGACAAAGTCTGAGTAAAATAGGTGCTAATCTGTTCTCTTGTTGAACTTCAGGAGGAAGGGGAATGCTTTGTGCCAAGGATTCTTTTTAAAGATACAAAGAAAAGCACGTGAAAGCATGTGCTAGACAATAGGCTTACATAAAAATAGTGAGCATAAAAATACTTGTACACGTTTTACAAATGAATGTGTAGTTGGGAATCCTCAGAAAAGTCCTGCTAATGAGAAAGTAGCATCACTCTCTACTCTTTCTTTCCCTGCACTTGGTCTCAGTATAGAAGAGAAAATGAAAAAGGTTCAGGTTAGATTACTGATTGTTATTTTTTATTTCCCTTTCCCTCTGCTCCTTTTCTCTCTTGATTGTTTTGTTGTTTTATTCCTGGCGTGGTGCTGTAGGATAAGCACTGGACTGCTAACTGCAAAGTTGCTGGTTCAAACCCTCTAGCTGCCCCTCAGAAACCTTATACAGGATCACTATGAGTTGGAATCACCTCCCTAGTGCTTAACAACAACGCAACTAGTATCTACCACGTACTGGGAACTTTATGAGGTGTTCAGTATAAAAATGGCAACCGCCCGCCAAAAAAAGATTGGAGCACATGGTTTAGTGAGGGAACTGATATTAATCAAATGCACACATAATATAAACAAGTTTCTACATGTACAATACTTGCAGGCACATGCAAACAGGATGTATATACACATACATATATGATATAATGTATACCTGTATGATGGACATACACATATGATGCATAAACACACATGCAGGCATGATGACAAAGAATGCTAAGTCATAGAAAGTATTCATAAAATGAAAAAAAAGAGATGGTATTATAAGAGCATATAACGGAGATATCTGATCAACCATGAATATCATGGAAAAGCTGGCTGGGTGTCTGTGCTCAGATAAAAAGAAGTATTAGATATTAAGCAGAAAAATCATTACAGGTTATGTGTAGGTAGGAGCTCATGGATGGTGCAAATGATTAACACACTAGGTTCCTAACCAAAATATTGGCGATTCAAGTCCACACAGAGATGCCTTGGAAAGAAGTCCTGTTTACTTGTGAAAAATTAGCCACTGAACACTCTATGAAGCACAAGTCTACTGTGACACATATGAGGTAGTCATGAGTTGGAATTCACTTGACAGAAGGCGGTATATCTGATACATATTTGGGTAAGAAGGGTTTCAGACAGAGTGCACAGTATGTTCAAAGCCCTACCTGAGAAGAACATGGAGAAGTGGGAAAAGGAAACAACAAAGGAAAGCAGTCTGGCTGGAGACCAAGGGGGAGAGAAGTAAGAGGAGAAAAGATGAGTGTCAGGCCAGAAAGGACCTCGTGGCCCTTGATGAGATTTTTTTTGTCTTTATCTGAAGTCACTGAGAAACTACTAAAGAAAATACTAAGCTTCTGGTGTGGCGCTGTGGGCTAATGCGTCAGACTGCTAAGTTGTTTGAACCACAAGTTTGGTGGTTCAAGCTCACCAGTTGCTACTTGGAAACCCCATACAGGGTCACTATGGGTCGGAATCAACTCGACGGCACTTAAATTAACAATTATGTTTTTACATAGATTGCAATGTTTTACATACTGTGTTTTTACGTAGATTACTCTGCTGAACACTGGACTGCTAACCACAAGTTAGGCACTTCAAAACCACCAGTTGATCCTCAGAAAGCCTATACTGGGTTGCTATGAGTCGGAACTGAGTCAACAACACTTGTTAACAACAGCAACTCTCTGAATTGTAAAGATGGAATTGGAGGGTGGCAAGTGTTGATGCAGGAAAAAACTAGGAGAAATTGTTTCTTGTAACATGGTGTTAATAGCAATAGACAGAATCAGGTAAAATTTGGTGTGACACTGCAGGATAATACACTGGATCACAAGATAGATTTGAACCTCAAGGTGGCAGTTCAAACCCAACAATCCCTTGGAAACCCTACACAGGGTCATTATGAGTCAGAACCAACTCAACATCACTTAACAACAACTTGATATAGTGATGGTTTGGTAATGGAAGGGTTGATTCCTGTTATCATGAAAAAGTACTGTTCCAACTTGTCTTTTTTGGGGTCTGGATCTATTGTTGTTATGCACCATCAAGTCGTTCTGAATCATAGTGACCCACTCTTTATAGGGCTTTCCAGAAGTGGTTGGTGGGTTTGAACCACCAACTTTGTGGTTAGTAGTCCAGTGCTTATCCTAAAGCACGACAACAGGACACCTGTCTGGCTATAAAGGAGGAGAAAGTGTTTAGTTAGATTCTCCAAGCTTTGGGGGTTTGTAGATTGTAGCAACAACAAAGATTTGTATGTGTAGACATTTGTTTTACTTGCAGTTTCCCTGGCAATTTTTACAAAGACCTTTAGGTCTTTCTTCATGTTAGCTTCCATTTTTATAATGTTCTGTAATCCTCTTCTCTGCAATAACACAAACCTCTGACCTTTCCTCAAGATCCTATTTTGAATTGCATCTCCATAGAAAGCTTTTGTTTAAGTATTAAACATATTAAAATGGCATCATTTCATTAAGTTATTGCTATTTGGTAGTAATTTACTTGGTTTGCTATTCATTTCTGTCCATGTAACTTATTTTTATTTCAAAAACACTTATGAGTATCCACTGTATGCCAGATACTTTGCTATGTACTTAGGATCTTGTTAAGTGTCATCAAGTCTTTCCAACTCATAGCGACCCTGCATAGGGTTTCCAAGGAGCAGGTTTGAACTGCTGACCTTGTGGTTAGCAGTCCAGTGCTTATCTTACAGTGCCACATTAAGACTTGGGTATTGGATGGGAGCAAAACCAAATCCCGGCCTTCCCCATTCACAGCCCTCCAAAGAGGAGAAATGTAACAAAAAACAAAAAAAAAGAAACAACCGGTCTCTCTTGAATTGGTGATGTGCTGTGGGCTCGGTTCTCATTCATAGCAACCCTGTATAGGGTTTCCGAGGCTGTAAATCATTACAGGAACAGAAAGCCTCATCTTTCTCCTCTGGAATTTCTGGTGGTTTCGAACTGCTACCTTTGAGATTGGCAGCTGGACTGGTAACCTCTATGCTACTAGAGCTCCTTACTCTTGACGTATGCTAGTGAATAGCTTATTATTCTGAAAATGGGTAAAGAAGAAACATTTATCCTTTCTATCATAAAGGAGCTCTGGTAGCGTAGCAGTTACTAATCGAGCTGCGGACCTCAAGGTCAGCAGTTCGAAACTACCAGCTGGTCTGCAGGAGAAACATAAGGCTTTCTGCTCCCGTAAAGATTTACAGCCTCGGAAACCCTGTACAGGGTCGCTATGAGTCAGAACCAACTTCATAGCACATAACCACCACCACTACCATCATATATGAGGGACGAGTGGTGACGCCATACTATAAGCACTGAGCTGCGAACTATAAGGCCTGTAGTTTGAGCCCATCAGCGGCTCCACAGAAGATAGATGAGGCTTCCTACTCCAGCAAACATTTAAAAGCCTTGGAAACCCTATACAGGGTCGCTATGAGTCAGAACAGACTCAAAGGCACTTAAAATCATCATCATCATCATATACAAAGGATCTCTGGTGGTGTTGTGGATTATGAATTGGGCTGCTAACTGCAAAGTCAGCAGTTCAAACCCTCCAGTCTCTCTGTGAGAGAAAGATGAGGGCTTCTTCTCCCATAAAGATTTACAACTTCGGAAATTACACAGGGTGGCACACAACCACCACCATTATATATATATATATATATATATGATACTATCAGATACCTAAAGCATAGATAAGTAAATTGTT
>NW_006408657.1:1154249-1155250 GCF_000296735.1 Chrysochloris asiatica
CAATGTCCAAGTTGCCCGTCCCTGTTTACTCTGTGTATGGAGGGCGTGGGGATGATCCTTGCTGTAAAGATTAGTTCCCTCTTTTGAGCTACTGCATCCACAGGACTAGGTCAAGTTCATAAAATTATATCAGATTACTCTATTTTTCCCCTCTTCTTTCTTCTTCTAGCTGAGCTCTGATCATCCAATTATTGAAGCCAGGTCAAGTGGGTATTATCTGCAAGTGTGGGTGTTCTTATGCATATGCCCTGTCTTCTTATCAGCTGGACGCTTCACTCTCCAATCTAGTCCTCTGTGGCTATGTCACTGATTCTGGGCCCAAGAGTCCCCAGGTGATGCCACACTGCTGGGCAACCAGGTTCACAGGAGTCTATTGAATGTTGTAGGGCTTAGATCACAGCTTCATTGCTGTTTTTCCCTCATTTCCTCTTATCCGTGACCAACATGGTCACCAATCAGAGTGCATGTTTGCTCATGTATTCCCATTAAGTCTTATTTTTGGAAAGGCGTTTGCCCTGAGGGGACCTGACCGCTTGCCTTGATGTCTTCTGGGTGAGCAACTTGCTTGTTCTTGTACTAATCACATTGTAGCCCCATTTTAGGTATTCCAATCAGTTACAGGCAGAAGACAGACTTACAAGCTTTCTATGGTGATATTTCTGGCTATTCCTTTCTCTCCCCCTAGAGTGTCTATTTTATAATGGTATGCCAGGGAAACCAAGATTCAAAAGACAGCCAAGCATCTTAACATTACTTCCCCCCTTATGCCCATTCCAACCATGTCTCAATCTCTGTATCCCAGAAGCCTGTTGTTCCAAGGTTGTACATACATCATTATTTACTCCTGTCCCACTTAGCCCATGCAAATCTGCCTAATTGATTTCACATTTGCCTTGTTCTTCCATCCCCCCCCCTTCTTGTGTATTGCCCCTTCCCTAGCACCCAAACTATCCTGTGTCTATTCCCTACCCTGTGGTCCACCTTCCCCTCCCTCCCCTCAA
>NW_006408657.1:1157930-1163649 GCF_000296735.1 Chrysochloris asiatica
ATTACACAGGGTGGCACACAACCACCACCATTATATATATATATATATATGATACTATCAGATACCTAAAGCATAGATAAGTAAATTGTTTTTAGTTATAAAGCTACTCCTGCTATGTACTATTATTCTATAGACAAATAATTGAGATAAACACTTATCATATTGCTATCCCTAACCATTGAATGCTGTTGTTGTCATTGTTAAATGCCATCGAATCAGTCCCGACCCACAGCGACCCTGTATAGGGTTTCTGAGCAGTGGCTGGTGAGTTTGAACTGCCGACCTTGTGGTTCAAAACGACTTTGCAGTCCAGCGTGTTAACCCATAGCTCAACACCACTGATTAGCAGCAGCTAATAAATTCACACCAAACAAGTCAAAACAAGACATTATATACCTCCTGCTGATGGAAGAATACATTACCACTTATGAGGCAGTCTTTACAAAAACATCAAACCCCAATATCATCAAACTTCTAAAATATTGCTATTCAGTATGGTGGCCACTAGCCACATCTGGTTACTGAGAATTTATTATGTGGCTAATCTGGATTAAGATGTGCTGTAAGTATTTTTTTTATATTGACAGTATGTTAAAATGATTATATTTTGATACTTTGCATCAAATTAAATATATTATTTAAATTAATTTCATCCATTTATTCTCAATTTTTCTAATGTAGCTTCTAGGAATTTTAACATCACATGTGTGGTATGCAGTGAATTTTTATTGGGCAGTGCTGATCTTGTTGTTGTGTTGTTGTGAAGTGCCGTCAAGTCGGTTCCGACCCATGGCAACCCTGTGTAGGGTTTCCGAGGAGCAGCTGGTGAGCTTGAACCGCCAACCTTGCAGTTCAAATGGCTTTGCAGTCTGGCACATTAACCCACAGCTCCACACCAGTGTTGATCTAAATCCTGCTAATCATTTCTAGGAAATACAGAGGACCAATGAACATGTTTAACAACCCCATGGGAATGGAATCTGCCAAACTGAAATGGTTGGAAACTCTTCAGAAAAAAATGACCTAGTTTGTTCAAAAGATAAATATCAAGAAAAAAATTTAAATGAGAGACGACCTATAGATTACAAGAGATATTATTCATTAAGGGAGATACGCATACTGTCTTCCAGTTATTCAATCAAACACTAATCTAGGTGCTGCTGTGAAGGGATTTGGCATATGTAATGAAATTCCCTATTCAGTTGAATTTAAATTAGGGAAATTTTACCAGGTGAGCCTAATTTAATCAGTTGGAAGGTCATAAAAGAGATCTTAGGCCTTCCCTGGAGAGAGACAGACAGTTCCTTTGATGGACAACTTTTGCCCTTGCCTGTGGGATTCCAGCCTGTTCTTGATCTTCCCTTCATAACAGTGACCTTCTGAACTCCAGCCTTACTTAGCCAGCTCCCACAATTGTGTAAGCCAATACTTTATAATAAATTCCTTGTAAAAAATATATCCTACTGGTTCTGCTTCTCTGGTTGAATCCTGACTGATACAGATTTAGAATTTCAAGGCCTTTATGCTAAGTGGGAAGAGTCGATTTCAAAAGGTCACATACTGTAAGGTTCCATTTATATAACATTCTGGAAATGACAAAATTATAGAAATGGAGACCAGAGTAGGGGTTGCCAGCACCAGGCTGTGGGGGAGGGAGACAAATGTGACTAAAAAGTAGTAAAGGTGACAGAATCCTTCTGCATTTTGATTGTAGTGGTGTTTGCACAAATCTGCATATGGGACAAAATGGCATTGAACTCTGTAGACACATTACACCAGTGTCAATTCCCAGGTTTTGATATTGAACTATAATAAGATCAGTGGTTTAAGCTTACTAGCCGCTCCTTGGAAACCCTATACAGGGTTGCTATGGGTCGGAACCAACTTGAGAGCACTTAACAACACCCACATGAGAGAACAATGAGCCCTAGTGGCACAGTGGGTAAGTGGTCAACTGCTAACTGATTTGAACTCACCAGAAGCAGCTCAGGAGAAAGCTATGACAGTCAGCTTCCATCAAGATTTAGAGCTTTGGAAACCCATGGGGCAGTTGCTATATGGTTGCTATGAGTCAAAATTCAACTCAACAGCAGTGGGGTTGATTTGGTATTGGTATTGGTAGATAGAAACGAGTATTTGAATACTGACTGGGTACTTGATATTATCAGATTGTTGATATTTTCAAACATATGATAGCAGTGCTGTGGCTATCTTTAAGAGTGACTTCATAGCTTTTAGAGATACCTTAGTAAACATTTAGTAATGAAAGGATATATGCCCTCTTAAAAATGATGGAAGAAGGGTTAGTGTTAGATAAGTTTATTATGGTACATATATTTTAAGAAATTGTCATGGAGTTTATTATAGTATTCTGCCTAGTTTGTATTTGGTTTATATTTCCATAATAAAGAGCAAAACAAACAAACAAACAGATGGACAATGTCTTAAAATGTATTAAAAATGTTGATGCCTGGGCATTTTTAATATAATGGCTTTAAAAAAAATTAAGTCTCCCTTAGATTATAAGAAGTAAAAAAGATGTCTGTTGAATTTTATTTTACTGAAAACTGATTTAAAAATAGTCACTGATAGTGACTAAAATGCTTACTGTGAGCAAAGGACTAGGCTTAAAAACTCCTACCCTGTGTACATCATTCTGCTTCTGAACTGCTGCAAAACCTCCTCCAATTGGTGCCTGCCGGCTTAACTCATCATCTTTCAGCTGTAACCACACCAGAAGTTCCTGAAGAGAAAGGTGCAAACGCTTCCACTGGTCAGAACTGGCTTCCAAATGGGACCTGAAAAATAACAGGAACCAATGGTCAGTATTTGGAAGTATAAAAAATGATCCTAACAATTCCATTAAAGGCATCTTGGTCAGTTAGTACCGTATTGTGTAACCTTATTGTCAGCTATATGCTCGTTGTTGTTTCCGACTTAGAGTGACCCTTTATAGGGTTTCCAAGGAGCAGCTGGTGAGTTGGAACCACTGACCATGCAGTTCAAACTGACCTTGCAGTCCAGTGCATTATCCTGCAGTTCCACACCAGGACTCCATTGTGAGCTATAGAGCCAGAATTTTATTGACAACTGCTATATAGCTCACAATAGTCCAAATTTCATTGAGGACTGCTAAAGGAGCTCTGGTAGCGTAGTGGTTACGAATCGGGCTGTGAACCGCAAGGTCATCAGTTCGAAACTACCAGCTGTTCCGCAGGAGAAAGATCAGGCTCTCTGCTCCCATAAAGATTTACCGCCTCGGAAACACTGTGCAGGGTCGCTATGAGTCGGATCCGACTCCACGGCACGTAACAAGAACAACAACATTGTGAGCTACACAGTAGTCCTCAATAACATTCTGGCTAGCTGATTTTCAGAGCCATTAAATGGGAGCATTTTGATGGTAATTTGGATTAGAGTTAGTGTTTAGCCACATATTTACTTTCACATGTAGAATTCTAAGATGTTGGCAATGAAAGATACACTGAAAGGGACTGATTTCCCATACTGTTGCAGTCAAGAATGGTTCAGTGTTTGGGTAGAAAAAATCTTAGACCCAGTGACTAATATAAAACACTAACTTTTCATGTGACTCACACGAGTACTGATATTCTTTCTGCTCCGAGCAATGGAAAGGTCTCTTCCTACATTTTGATGTCTCCACTGTACACTCCAGGCAAGCTTCTTCCATTGACTCCTAGCATCTGGAGTCTCTTCCTTTCTGCTGCTCTCCCCATATGTTTTTCCTCCACCCTTCTTTATTCGTGTGCACCTGGGATTTGTTTTCACCAAGTTCCAACATTTTTCGCTTTGTTTCCTTTGTGTAAAATGTACTGAGACAACAACTCATGTGGAAGAGTAAAATCAGGCATTTGCCTGAAAATCTCCCCCAAACATGAATAATTTAGGCAGGAGACTGAGTGCTTTGCCATCGACTGAATTTAGAACATGTTAATCTGTAGAAGCCATTTAAGAATATACAAATGAATGATCTGTGTTATAAAATCCACATTTCACTTGGGGATGCGAAGTTAAATTAATAAAATAAATCATCACGCAGAAAACAAAGAGGAAACAGAGTGTTAGCCAAAGCATTATCCTCAGGTAGATTAGGAATTATGTTGCGTTGCTCACATATTTTCAGCAATGACTAATAATTCGTAAAATTAATGCTGCCTATAATATAAATATGATATCGTCTCAAATGCAGCCAAGATTGAAATGTAAAGCAAAGCAACCCAGTAGAAGGAAATATTTCCCTTGGCCATTTGGTAACTCAGTCTGACATTTCAAATACAATTCTCTTTCTGATCTCAGTCAAATAGAATCACAAAAGAGTACTTATTTGAAAATTAAATTGCTCCAAGTGTTCTGATGGAAAAAAATAATGATATATAAAGGTCCTTAAAATATGAAAACGCAATAAATCACAAGTTCCAATTCAAGGCATTTATACTAAGAAAGTAACTGGAAAAGCATATCAAGATATAGATTCATGAATGTCATTCATAGTATCATTTAGGATTGAGGCAAAGCAGAAACAATTTAACTAGTAAGTACTAGGGAATTGGCTACTTATAATATAGTGAATGTATGTACCATGAAATCCTATGCAGATGCTCAATATTATGACATAGACAGATATTTATGGGTATGAACAGATCACCACATCAGTTGCTATGAGAGAAAGCAGGTTATACAAATGTATACAATCTAATTTTCTAAAGCATTTGTGTCTGTATGTATTTGTGTGCACATGCTTGATTATCCATAAAAAACTCTGAAAGAACAACTTGGTTACCATTTAAAAATAGATTTACAGTTGATTTATTCCTTCATGCTTTTCCAAACTGTCAGGATTTTCTTTTTTATAATGAGCAATATAAACATTACATTCAGAAAAAGTGAAGACAATACATCACATAAGAGAAATTAAAGGAGCTGTGGTAGCATTGTTGTTGTTAGGTTCCATCGAGTTGGTACCGATTCATAGTGACCCTATGCTCAGCAGAACAAAACATTGTCTGGTCCTGGGCCAACCTGACAATTGTTGCCACGCTTGAGCCCGTTGATGCTGCCACTTTGTCAATCCATCTCGTGGAGGGTCTTCCTCTTTTTCTCTGACCCTCCACCCTACCAAACATGATATCCTTCTCAAGCGACTGGTCCCTCCTGACAATATATCCAAAGTATGAGAGACGAAGTTTGGGCATCCTGGCCTCCAAGGAGCACTCTGCCTGCACTTCTCCCAATACAGATCTGTTGTTCCTTTGGCAGCCCATGGCACTTTCAATATTCTCCTCTAACACCATAACTCAGAAGCATCAATTCTTCTATGGTCTTCCTTATTCACTGTCCAGCATTCTCATGCATATGAGGTTATTGAAAATACCATGGCTTAGGTCAGGCACACTTTAGTCTTCAAGTTGACATCTTTGCTCTTCAACACTTTAAAAAAGGTCTTGTGCAGCAGATTTGCCTAATGCAATACGTCTTATGATTTCTTGACTGCTGCTTCCATGAGTGTTGATAGTTGATCCAAGAAGAATGAAGTCCCTCACAACTTTAATCTTTTCTTCTTTGATAAGAATGTTGTTTATTGGTCCAGTGGTGAGGAGTTTTGTTTTCTTTACACTGAGATGCAATCCATACTGAAGACTGGGCTCTTTGATCTTCATCAGTAAATGTTTTATCTTCTTCACTTTTAGCATGCAAGGTT
>NW_006408657.1:1164368-1220136 GCF_000296735.1 Chrysochloris asiatica
CTGGTGCCTTGTTCTTTGCCAGTTCCTTCAATGCACCTTGGACTTCCTCCTTTAGTATTATTGGCTGAATTCAACCACATTCCATAGACTCCTGTCGACTATTAGATAAGAGAGAGAAGAGGAAGGGCTAGTTGGTCTGAAGTTTGGCGAGACTTTGGAACTCCTAAACCATGAACATTGACCTAGCTATGGAGGGCTAGAGCTGAGAGTGTAGTGTCCAGCTGATATGAAGTGGGGCGGGGGAGACACACAAGAATGCACGAACTTGTAGATAGTACGTATTTGACCTAACTTCGATGGCTTGATGACCAGAGCTCAACTAGAGGGAAGAAGTCTTCATTCACACCAAGGATCAAACCTATCCCCTCTGTACACTGGGCTGATAGGGACAGGCAACTTAGACATAGACTACCTAAAATGGGGGCGGGGGGAAGGGAGCTATAAAGGCATAAAGTGACTGGCTTACAAGGTTTCAAGAGGGAGTTTAGTTTCAGAGTGTGTGGGGGAAGGTAGAATCCCCACTGAAAAGTTTTTATCTTGTTTAGATGGGTCTGGTGAAAGGAGAGGGGGTAAGATACTTATGATTCAATAGTGAGTGACTGTTATCATGACTAATTGCAATCATCACAACTATAAAGGTAGAAGTTTTGTAACATAAAGGGGATGATAGTTAACCCTACATTCCAGAAACAGAGGACTCTAGGACCATCAAAAGAGAAGAGCACAAGCAGAATGTGGAACCCTATCTGGAGAAGCAGCGACACCAGAGATGGAGGCAGAGTTGAGGACATGGAGAGATAAAGCAGTTGAGGACTCTAGACTCGTGGAACGAGAAAGGCTGTGTGCTGGTGGCCAGGAGGCAGGCTTGCAGAATGCGCCCTTTTGTTGTTTAAATGATTATATATTCCTGACTGTTTTTGTGTACAGCAAAAACAAACAAAACAAAGCAAAAAACCCTGAAGGAGTAGAAACAAATCCTACTGAATGATAATACATGGAGGGAATTGTAATCATTGCAATGAAACAAAATATGATAGGATGAGTGCAAAACTGATATTTTCCCTGCAAACTATCACTCAATTCACAATAAAAGCTTTAAAAAAAAAAAAAAGTTGTCATGCATCTGGGTTAGGTAACTTTTCCTTACTTATGGAGTTAGGTAAAATTTCATTATGTTTGTTGTGTGCCATTGAGTCGGTTCCAACTCATAGAGACCGTGTACAGAATTTCTGAGGTTGTAAATTTTTATGAAAGCAGAAAGCCTCATCTTTCTCCCACAGAGCAGCAGGTGGATTCAAACTGCTGAACTTGTGGTTAACAGTCCAGTGTTTATTCTACAGTGTCACATCAGGACTCATTATGTTTGGTCCCCTTAGTTACCATATGACTAGTTATTCTCTTCTAAAGCATGGGAATGAAAGGGAAAATGTGATATGAGGACCAAACCTAAGCAAAAGACTTAGGTTACCAGAAGACACTGGGTGAGGGCTTGGAAAGAAAAGGAAAATCAGATAAAGACTTTTGGTTTCAAACAACACATGCACACACAGAGGTATGCAATCTAAAGTTACAGTTCTCAAACTTTTGTGCCAGCCAGTTGCTGCTGAGTTGACTCTGACTTTTGGTGATCCAAGTATATCAGAGTAGAACTATGCTCCACAAGGTTTTTAATGGCTGGTTTTTAGAAAGAGATTGTCAGACCTGTCTTCTGAAAAGTTTCCTGGTGGGCTCTAACTGGCAGCCAAGCATGTTAACCACTGGCACCACCCAGAAACTCTAAAATTTGAGCTATTGTTATGTGTCCTTGAACCAGTTCCATCTCATAGTGACCCAGTCAGTATAGGGCTTCCAAGGAACAATTGGTGGATTTGAACTGCCAACCTTTTGGTTGTGCTTCTCCTATAGTGCCATTCAGGTCGTTTAAAATCCAGATTCCTAGATCCCATCTCCAGAATTTCTGGCTTGCATCTGGCACGTATTTTTAACAGGAAGCTGCAAACTCTGAAGGTAAGTATCAAGACTGTTCTTTGAGAAATAATTCTTCAAGTATTTCAGATATGGTCAAAGCATTACTTGTTGGTGTCTATAGGACAGAGGTGGTATTTTTCAGTGACACGATTTTGAAGGAGAATCTAAATGTAATGAAATACTGTGAGCTGAGAAAACATTTGATTTGATCATGTTAAGCTTGTTAAGTGTTTTAAAACACATTTCTAGTATATTTGCTGGGGAAAGCTGTCCTGTTTTTATTTGCAAGAGTGTATACCAAATATTTCTAAATGATTAACCTATGCTTATGTTAGAAATGTCTCCTTTTGAAAATGGTTCTTTGTATTGTAATGACATTTCTGTCTGGAAGGGACCTTAGAGATTTGAGTTGAACCCTCTTGTTTTGGAAATGAGGAAACCGAATCAAAGTGATGAAAACTGGTCCTGAAGCACATAACTTCAACTGCTATTATTAATTTTTTTAGACATGCAAAATGGGAATTACAAACCTTTACTATATGAGGAAGTGTTAAACCTTAGTAGTTTTAGCCAAGTGTTTTGGATCTCCAAGAAAAATGTATCTTGCTAATTGCCAAATAAACTCTATTTACCCTTACATTTTTGTTTGTTGTTGTGTGCCGTGGAGTCGGTTCCGACTCATAGCGACCCTGCACAGGGTTTCCGAGTCTGTAAATCTTTACGGAAGCAGAAAGCTTCATCTTTCTTCCGCGGAACAGCTGGTAGTTTTGAACTGCTGAACCTGAGGTTAGCAGCCCGATTCGTAACCACTATGCTACCAGAAAATAAGAGTAGGTTTGGATGGCATATTTAGCTTTTAGCTATGTCTATTAATTTTTATGAGTAAAGAGACAGGCTTAGGGGTTATTAGATTTCAACAAGGCAAGTGCTGATCTTTAATAAGCAGATAATGCTTACACTTTGTAAGGTTTCGTTACGATGTAGAACATGCACATATGCTGGGATATTTTGCTTGGTCTTTAAGGAACTCTTCAGTGTCAACACTCAAAGAAATATAGGGGCTTCTAAAGTGATTGTTATTTCTCTAGACACAGATATTTCAAGTGAAATTTGGTTGATGCCTACTTTGAAATCCTTAATAAAACTTTACTCTGAAAGGCTTGTATTCTTAAAGCAAAATGTGCTATATTGAATTCATTTTTCACTTTGACTTCCTTCATAAAACTAATGATATATCCTTGTATATCTTGGGTACCCAAGTGTAATAAAATAGCACTTCAGCATACAGAAAAGAAAAAAACAAAACAAAACAGGGTACACATGCAGAAATAATAAGGAGCCATAGAAATAAAGCAAGAGTTTTGGGACTTTAAATAGAGAGCATGAAGTCCAAATAAAAGGTTTTTGTTTTTGTTTTGTTTTTTCTTTTTCCATGTTTTTAGATAGGTCATGAAATCCAACTTCACAAAATAATTAACATTCCAAGATTAAGAGAAAGAGGTCAGAGGTACTCAATGCCCAAATTACATTTTCTCTCAAAGGTAGAAAGATTCTGTTTCCTTTGGTTCTTCCTTTGTTTTCTATTATGGCAAACAAAAGACAAGAACACCTTGAAGTACTCTAACTTCTGGAGTCCTGGTGTAGCACTGCAGGAATCTCACTGGACCACAAGGTCAGTTTGAACCTTAAGGTTGGAGGCTCAAACTCACCAGCCACTACTTGGAAACCTTACACAGAGTCGCTATGAGTCAGAACACACTCGATGGCTCTTAAGAATAACAGAATTCTAACTTCTGGAGTTCTGGTGTGGTGCTGTAGGATAAAGCACTGGACTGCAAGGTTGGTTTAAACCACAAGGTTGACAGTTCAAATTCACCAGCCGCTCCTTGGAAACACTAAACAGGGTCGCTATGAGTCGGAACCGACTCAACGGCACTTAACCAACAATTCTAACTTCTAATACCAAGCACTCCGGAAGAGATTTATTGTGGCTGTGGACTATATTATATGTTAGTGTTCTCACTTCTCAAATTAGCATTCAAAATTTATTAAATGTGAATGTTTTATATTCCATTTACAAGATTTTCCCTGAAGTTTCAAAATCTTACAGGATGAAAATTTTGTTGAAAACAAATTATGTGAATCTCATAGGCAACAATATATAAAACAATCAGGAAAACTGATGTGGTGGCAGTTTAAACTGAAATCTTTATATATATAAAAAATTCCCTTTACCATGTATCAAATTATTAAGATCTTCAAAATAAAAGTGTAAGTTTTGTGGATCTTGAATATTTTACAAAAAGAAATTTTTTTTTCTGAATATTCACCAGCCTGATGTGGACTAACGCCACCCCAAACTGTGTGCTTGTGTACACATGTGAGTAAAAAAAATTAAAATCACTTAATGTTTCCCTCATTTTAACTTGTTAATTTTTTCAATTGTCTGCTAGTGTTTAACCAACACTATCTGTTTACCTATTGGACAAATTGGGATGTACTAATGCAAGTGGTATATATTTTTCTTCATCTAAATTATGAGGTAGCAGTATACAATTTCAATTAGAGTATTCGTTTCTTTCAAAGACATTCTATTTACTTTGACACCATTTCTTTGAAATTAATCAGTCCTATTTCAATATGAGAAAACCAAGGAAGAAAAGTTCAATAATTTTCCCAGTTTCATAAAGAGTGACTGCAGAATTAAATAATAGAACTCTAGAATTGCAAGGGAACTTGTAGAGACCACTCATTTCTTTGTTCAAAGCTCCTCATTTCAGTGAGGGAGACAATTGAAGTCTGAAGCATGTAAATGACAGGCTCAAGATTATATGCTGGATAGTTATTAACAGAGTCAGAGAAGAAACTAGATCTTCCAATTGCTAGACCGGGACTCTTTTACTCTTTCTCACTAACTGATTTAGAGCTCATCTAATTTTGCTGGAGGCAGCAAGCATAACCCTATGTAACAACTCATGAATACTTAGAGTAACTTGCCATCAAGTGTAAATTAGAAGAGTGCAGGAAATAGCTGGTGAAGGAAATCGTCATTGTCATTATGGAATTTGAGTTAAATTGCAGAGAATGGAAGAAGAGAGGGTGTGAGGACCAGTATTGTATAGGCTCAGATAGGAGAGTGAGGGAATCAAAGAAGACGTGGAGTAGGGTTAGAAAGCAGAATCTCTTTTCAGTATCCCTGCTGGCAATAACTTGATTGCTACTTGGTGAGCAGAAGCTGAAGAAAGTCAGAGAAAGGAAGAGCAGAAAAGGGAAGGAATTTAGCAGGGGCCCAATAGGAATAGTTGCTAGAGAATGGAGTTTCCACTAGATTCTAGTGAGTAAAATAAACTCCATGGCAACAGAACTTCTTTTTTTCATTTTTCTATTTTTTTTCCTGGTGTGGTGCTGTGGGTTAATGTACCACACTGCAAAGCCATTTGAACTGCAAGGTTGGCGGTTCAAGCTCACCAGCTGCTCCTCAGAAACCCTACACAGGGTCACTATGGGTCGGAATCGACTCGATGGCACTTAACAACAACAACAACAATGCCCCCAGTCACAACCACCACAACCACCAGCCCCCCAGTGCTTAGAAGAATGTCTAACAAGTGCCGGTGAGGTGGTTCCGACTCACAGCCACCCTGTATAAGGTTTCTGAGGAGTGGCTGGTGGATTTGAACTTCTGACCTTGTGGTTAGCAGTCCAGGGCTTATCTTATAGAGCCACGCCAGGATCCTAACACACATTGTTGGTAAGTGCTGTTGAGTAGATTCCAATCCATAGAGATCCTGTATGGGGTTTCCGAGAAGCAGCTGGTGAGCCTGAACCACCGATCTTGCAGTTCAAACGACTTCGCAGTCTGACGCATTAGCCCACAGCGCTACACCAGGACTCAGATTTGTTGTTGTTAAGTACCGTGGAGTAGGTTTCGACTCATAGTGACCCTGTACAGGGTTTCCGAGGCTGTAAATCTTTACGGGAGCAGACCGCCTTATCTTTCTCCTGAGGAACGACCTTGAGGTTAGCAGCACGATTCATAACCACTATAGCTACCAGAGCTCCTTAGGACTCATATGAGGCCCCCAATAAATGTGTCGAATGAACAAATGAATGAATGAGTGAATATATGGGCACCAACAAGGTTGAAGTTCTTGAACAAAACAGGAATGTGACAAGAAACAGTGTTCAAGGAAAAGGATTGTTGTAAATGTGAAATAGATGGTCTGAAAATGTAAAAAAAAGAACAAACAAAAAATCCAAAAGAAACAAAGGCAGATCTCTTAATAGGGCATAAATGATGAAGAATGTAATAAGAATTGTAACCGCAAAGGGCAAAAGAAAAAAGGAGATAATGTAGACTTAGATACAGAAGCCCAAGGCTGTCTCTTATGAGCCGGTGGCACATAAAGGGAAAATTCAGAATCATTCTGGTTCAAACCAATGTTTTGTTTTGTTTGGCTTTGTTTGAAAAAACAGACACCCCTGTGAAATTAAGCATTCAGAAATGTTTTCATTTTTGAATACTTAAAAATGGCTTCAGAATCCCTCATAAAACTATGAATCAACTGTAATTTTTAGTGTAATTTATTATAGCTTGGGCAGACATGAGACTTTTGTTCTTTTGGGGGGATATCTTTATTTTTAGTTGTGGTAACTTCTCAGTATAAAATAACTCCAGTTGAGGAACTGATCAGATTTGCAAAGCAAGTTTCTAAGCATCAATGGTTCTTCCAGAGTTCATCTATCCTATTCCTTAATCATCTCATTGCTACCTCTACTACGCTTTTCTCAACTGAACACTGCCATTCCATGCGGATTGACTGATACCCTTATTTCCACACAGTGTCAGGAAATAAATGAAATTGCTTTGATATGAAGAATGACTTCTTTGCTTTTTTATAAAGGAGTGCTTATAGCACATCCTGTATTATTAGAGAGGCTTATTTAAAGGCCAAAGTCATTGATCTGAATATTTACATTCTAGAATTTCCAGCACCTTAGATAAGCTAAGGGAACTGTTTTCTACTTGATTAATGACAGCAAGAATTAAACTGCACTTGCTGGCATATGGGAAATTGCTGAGAATGAAGAGTCCATATTTTGTCTGACATGCTGTTTGCCGCTTTCAATTCTCCTTTTGTTTCATCAAGTTCACATGAAGGAGAGAGAAGGCACTGAGTGATGTTCTGAACTGCTCAGGCACCTTTCTTTCTCTTTCCAGCAAAAACGAGAACAGCTTTCTTTTCTTTACTTTACCTACCAATATCTTTTCCATCTCACATGTTTCATTCCTTTTTAATGACAGATGTTATGAAAGTGGCCTTTGTCATTACACACACTGACCTCTCTTTGAGTTTTAGCTGTAGACAGCTAATAGAGCCTTCCGATCTTTGAAAACGCCATTGCCTAGTGCTGCCCCCGACCTATCACCAACACATCGGTACAAAATTCATGAACAAAATAGCGAGATCAAAATGAATGTCTTAAAAGCTGAGGGGTAAACCTGAAACAAATTATAAATAAAAGAAATCCTTTTCTACTCCTAGGAACATGTTTCTCTATTTCATCCTTTGACTTATTATTATGTACCGATTTGTAAAAGTTAGGGTCCGTTTTGCCTTTTTCTTTTCTCTTTTATATGTTATGGTATAAAATCCTGGTTTAAAGTTCAGACTCTTAAGCCAGACTCCTTGGATTCAAATCTTACTAACTATGTGATCTTGGGCAAGTTATTTAACTTCTTTCTTCTGTTTCTTTAAATATAACAAGAGTTCAGTAATGGACTCAATCTCTTAGACTTGCTGAGAATGTTAAATTAATTGATAAATATAAAATGCTTATACCATGGCATGATCTATAGAGGGACCCAGCTTATACTACTATTATTACTATTATTTCATATTAAGTACAGAATTTCATTAAAACGTTTTTGAATTAATTTAAGTTCAGTTATATTATTTTCTCATTATATGTGGGGGCTTCAAATAGTTCTTTGAAAAATTCCATGGTCTTTTCATTTCATTTTCCCATGGCCTTTCTAAAGCCCCTTTGTAGAAGTAAACATGTTCTATGTTGCAACTGTGGGTAATTTTGAAAAAAATACAAAGAAGGAAGAAAAAAAAAAATCTTCCTTCAGAAAGCTTAGTACCTAGAAATAACTACACCCAACATTGAAATCATTCCCTCATAACTATTATTAAGGTCATTTGTCTACTAACACCTCTCCTCTAGATACAGAAGAAAGGACAATGTAGATTTATAAAGAAAAGTTGTTTTTCCACTGATTTGAAACTATGAAGTCTGACTTGTACTCCTAATACTTCCTAGGTTATTTAGGTCAATCATGACCATTTCAATTGCTGTCTCTATTCTTTTCTGCCACCACAGGATGCTTACAAAATAGATGCAGCCAAAACTTCATGGATTCTTCTTCCCTAAGAGGCCAAGATGCATACATTAACTTCTCAAAAGACAATTAATCCGTGGGAAGGGGCAAAGTACAAAGGTGTTGAGCACACAGCAGGTAAAAGCTGAGGTTACAGAGGATGCATTCTTTAAAAAACAAAACAAAACAAACTCTGAGAAAAAGTAAAAGACAGAAAATGTCTATACTCATTCCTTAACTGCAGGAGCCCTAGAGGTCTCCTTTAAATTGTTAATTATAATGTGCTATTAGTATTTAAAGGATATCCTCTGTTATTCCTGTAGAGGAATGCCAAAGAAAGAATCCCATAATAAACATACGTTCATTTTATCACTTTCTGTATAACCCTATGATAAGCCAAGGGAGAATTAGATGAAATTAGTATACTGTGCTCCTCATTTAAATTCACTCTAACATCTTAATATGCATCTCTCCTGTGGTTATAAAACATCACCATTTTAATCTAATCTGAACCCTTAAGTATCATCTCCATACCAAGCAAATGAATGATTCATTTATTCAAAATAAAATGAATCATTCTGAAATTGGGTGATTTGCATAAACATATGAGACATTAGCTACTTGTGCTAGGAAAATTTTTGCCATTTTAATTCATTTTTGGCTTTTTTTGCTCCTGATCTTTTCCTACCTAATGTTGAGAGACTTTTTCCGCAGCTCACTCCACTTGAAGTTCATGTTATCCAAACGCCTTTGTAACAGGACCGCATCATCTGAACCTTCCAAGGATTTCAGGATTTTTTGGCCATTCTCATCCAGGTTATGATAGATATCCGTGTGAGCTTCGATTTCTCCTTGGAGGTCCTACAGGACAGCAAGAACACAGAATACAAGCATAATTACCAAACCAAAGTTACCAGCTATATGAAAGGGAATTTGAAAAGCTGCTCAAAAGTACAGGTTAAATTCAAAAGACATTTCAAGGAGGCCACTAACAAGATGTGCGGGAGCTTCAAAACAGATTGTGGACAAATGGAATGAAAAGATAATGGACTTTTTCCATGAACTTTTTGAAGCCCCCATGTTCATTTGTTCATTTCAAATAAAGATGAGCATCTCATTAGGTATAGTAAACTTATTCTTTGTCATTCTGAACTGGAAAGTAGTTTTCACCCCAAGTATTGATCACTATACATTTCAGAAGTTATAGTTCCTCTTCCATGGATAAAATAGATCTTTTTGTGAGACTGATATAGAAACACTAGTCCGTGAAAAGCGTATTTCTATGCCAATCATTTGATTACACTATGGGTCACGTCACATCTGCTATACACATGTATAGAGTTGTCTCTGACCATGAAAGCATGCAGAGACTAATGAAAAGGATGGTGCTGGTCTCCGATAGGAAAGAATTCTCCGGACAATTCACGGTAAGTAGATCTTGACCTCACAGCATCATACATTGATTAGCAAAATTTCCCATTTAAAATGCTATCGTATTTTTAGGCTTGGCAGGTGGGAAGTCCTTAGGATCTTGATAAGAGTTATGCATTCATTTGTATATACACAGATCAAGAAAATTATCATAGTAGAAGAATCTGACCTTTACATGGTATGTCTTCCTGTGTAACATTTTCAGCTTGAACCGGGGACTACAGCAATGATCCTGTTGCATAGCAATCCTGAGAAAACCCCAGTGACTGAAAGCGCCCTGCTTTAAAATGCCAACTTTGCTTACATTCTGTTGACAGGATGAATTTCGGAGCACAGGACACACCAGTCAATAATAATAAACAGCCACTTTGTACTCCTCTCTAAACGGTAGCCAGGCCAGTGGATGTGGGAGGGACCTCAAAGAGAGGAGGCCTGGAATATGCAACTGACAATTTATATTAAACAGCCAACTTTTCTTATCATTTTTGCCATTATAAGCCAGAGACATTATAAATTCATTTTATATATGTGTTTCCCTCCTTGTTCCCATCAGAACATTCCTTAGAGTGCTGCCGGGTACCAGCATTCCTTTCTGCCTACACAATGAATGGAGGCTTTGTACATTATCTGACTTGCTCTTAGAGATTTGTATGCTTCTGTTCAACAAATTTAAAAATTCATTCTGAAGCTCCGAACAATTGGATTGATCTGTGAGACTAGAAAAGTTGTTTTTCCTCCCCACCTCCTTCTCTGTCTTTTTTAAAAATTGAACTGACTTGTGTTTTCAGTCACAGCCTCCTAGCTGCAGAGTTTTGAATGCTGTAGCAGTGAGGTAGATGGACAATGAATGTTTCCTGTCACAGTTTTTGGCAGCCAAAGTATCACTGATGGATTCTAAAAAGAATGCTGTCCCATTCTCTTTGACTGAGCGATAGGAGGGGGGATATGGATAGAGCCACATCGAAAGCTGAAAGAACAGAAATACTAATACAGAGTAAGTAGCATCTCTCTCTATCCCATCAAAACGAGGCATATTCAGAAAGAGTATATAGTCTGGTTTTGAAAAGATCATAATTGGTGGAAATCTGATATTGGGTTTCTTACAGATTGGCATTTGGTCAAATATACATCCATTTGATGCTTCTATAACTACATGGAAAAACTTGTCACTTCTTCAGCAGAAGAGAACAGTGAAATAACTTATCTGAATGGGTTAATGCACTGGACTGAAAGGTCGGTTTGAACTGCAAGGTTGGCGATTCAATCTCACCAGCCGTTCCTAGGAAACCCTATACAGGGTTATTATGAGTCAGGACTGACTCGACGGCACTTAACAACAACAAAGAACAGCCAGATCCAATTTATCCAGAGAATTCCCTTATTTTCCTTTCCTTTCCTAAGTTTTCTTCTTGTTTTTCATTTGATTTGTATACTACTTATAACTGCACCCCAGAGTATAAACTTAGAGAATTACAACCAAACTTTTAGTTGCTCAATATAATATTTATTATATTACATAACTAGCAGTACATTTGAATTTTTATGAACTGCACATAAAGCAGAGACCCAGGTTTAATCAATAGTTCCACAAGAGTATGTACATACACATATCTCAAGAAGACATCAACATTTTCTCTGTTGAATCAATGAGAGGGCTTCCCAAGCTAAATAGGATGTTGATTCATTAAGTTGCTAAATTTTCATCCTTGCTATGTACATTACAATGCATATAAACACTCTGTTGTATCATCAAAAAAGAAGAGAATATAAAATCGATAAACAAGTATTTATTGAGAACTGATAATGCTTCTAGTCTTAGCACCATGGGAAGAAATATGAGAAATGCAAAAGACATTTTTACCTTTGATTTTTCTAAAATCTCGTGTACACTTTTTATTTAATTCATTCACATTACCAACTAAATATTCATGAGAATTTCTTGCCAAAACTCATAGATACTGGGATAAAAACCTTTCTCCTGAGAAATTCACAAGTGGCCGGAGTAACATCTTACTATTGGCAGGAAGGTAACTCACTCCAGCAGTACTTCTCTAGGTCAGAATGGTGGCTTAGTACCAACATGACACATGTACAGTAATGGGCTTTGTGCCACTTTAGGTAGTCCTCCACCTGGTCCAATGTAGCGTGTCATATTGTCTACATTTTACCAATAAGAACACTGAGACTCAAAGGTACTTAATGGACTTGCACGGATTCTCATATTTACTAAGTGTTAGAGCTGGGAAATGGATGTTGGGCTCTTGACCGTAGCAGACCTTGTCTCCACCACCCCGTTGGCTCTATACATTGGGTGTAAGATACAGTAGTTATTGGAAGTGAACAATGACACTACTATTGAGGGGGAAACAACTTGAGGGGGAAAAGCATATTGAAAGACAACACTTCTGATTTTCATTAACATTATTTTTTTACTTACAAGGATTGATTTGTTTTGATGAGACCTAATAAATATCACAAGGAGCTCTGGTAGCGTAGTGGTTACAAATCAGACTGTGAACCTTAAGGTCAGCAGTTTGAAACTACCAGCTGTTCCGCGTGAAAATGATGAGGCTTTCTGTTCCAATAAAGATTTCCAGCCTCGGAAACCCTGTACAGGTTCACTGTGAGTTGGAACCGACTCCATGGCGCATAACCACCACCACTACCAATAAATATCATTGGAGGTGGTGGTTATGTGCCATGGAGTCGGTTCTGACTCATAGTGACTCTGCATAGGGTTTCCCAGGCTGTAAATCTTCACGGGAGCAGACATCTTTCTCCTGTAGAACAGCTGGTAGCTTCGAACTGCTGATTTTGAGATGAGCAGCCTGACTTGTAACCACTATGCTATGAGAGCTCCTTAATAAATATCATTAGGTCTCATCAAAACAAATAAATCCATGTGAGTACAAAAAATATCATGGAGTCCTGGTATGCCGCTGTGAGTTAATGCGCTGGACTGAAAAGTCGGTTTGAACCATGAGGCTGGTGGTTCAATCTCACCAGATGCTCCTTGGAAATCCTATACAAGGTTACTATGGGTGAGAACAGACTCTATGGCACTTAATAACAACAACGACATTAAATATCATAGTCTTGCTCAAACATCTGCATGAAATATGAAATTACGACTACCCTTTCTATTTCTCTTTACAATTGGTGACCAGAACCACCAGTGAGCAAACACTGTGCTGAAAAAAGGCCTCCTTACTACAAAATATCCTGCAGCCAAACCAGAAATGCTTCTAACAGAAATTCACCCCTTTGTCTACAAAAGCCAGGTGAATTATTAGCCATAAGCTCATTAGCACAAACATTGTATGAACATGTTCTTTAGGGATGGCTGGTGGGTTTGAACCAAAGACTTGCAGTTAGTAGACCAATGCTTAACCCACTTTACCACCAGGGCTCCTTTTAGGAATGGCAGGCTGTAGGAAATTAGTCAGGTGATAGGATTTAGGAAGATGTCCTTGATATGGGGGTGAGTAGGAGTCGTGGTGTGGCATTGTAGGATAAGCACTAGACCAAAAGGCCGGAGGTTCAAACCCACCAGTCACTCCTTGGAAAATCTTTGCAGGATTGCTATGAGGCAGACCCGACTCGGTGGCACTTAACAAAATTAATGCTCTCTTTAGGAAGTTGGCATGTATAGTGAAGATTTGTCAATGAAGATCGGCAGTCCCAGTCCTAGTAAGGGAAAAGACATCCATGGGATAAGTGAGAAGGAACATGCTCACATTTGCATACAACTGCCACAATAGGACATATGTGGTATCCATGAATTAGGACCGACTTGATAGTGCTGCTATCATAATGGCATTTTGTTTTAAGACTAAACTTCAGACTTATGGCCCACAGAAAAGCAGGAGGTTGCTATTGGAATTTAGGTGGGGTTTACACAGGGCCGCCCAGATTAACCAAAATGTACTTTCCATATGTTAGGTAAGAGTCCTAGTGTGTCGCTGCAGGATAATGCTCTGGACTGCCAGGTCATTTGAACCACAAGGTCGGCAGTTCGAACTCACCAGCCATTCCTCAGAAACCCTACACAGGGTCGCTATGAGTTGGAACCGACTCGACGGCACTTAACAACAACAACAATATTGCATTTGCCATAACCAGGAAAATTTATTCTCAAGTCTTAGTCATGCATTCATAGTATGTTCTATCAAATGTTTCTCTTCTTTTACTAATTCTGTTATTTGAGAAGAAAAGTAACTAATGTGCAGGAAAAGAAGGTATTTGTTACTCAACAAAAGTAATGGCAGTAGCGGCAATAGCATACATCAGACTTACTCTACACAAGGCGTTGTCCAAAGCACTCTATCTACATAAACTCAAATAATCCTCTCAACAACTCTCTAGGGTAGGCATTCTTATTGTATTCATTTTAAATTACAGAGAGGTTAAATAAAATGCCCGAGGTCACATAGCTAAAAACCAATGTACCCAGATTAAACTCAAGAAGCCAAGTCTTAACCACCAGGTTATGTTACGGTACCTTTATGCTACATTAGATTATCTTTGATTTTTGTTTTCCAGGGGCTTTTTTATCTGATTATTAATTCTGCCAGTTGTGCCATCGAGTCAGTTTTAACTCACAGTGATCCTATATAGGGCAAGGAGTGGTTGGTGGGTTTGAACTGTAGACTTTGCTGTTAGCAGCCCAGTGATTATCCTACAGTGCCTCACTAGGACCCCTAAATCTTATCAAATCTAGCACTAATATTAGACAATATTAGATAGCATTGTCTTCAGCATTCAAAGAGAATTTTATGGTATGTGGTGGTTATACATTGGGCTGCTTAACTCAAGGTCAGCAGTTTGAATTTACCAGCTGCTTTGTGGGAGAAAGACGAAGTTTTCTGCTTCTGTAAAGATTCACAGCCTTGGAACCCCAAATAGGGTTGGAACAGGCTAGACAGCACACCACCACCACGACCATTTATACGAAGGGAGTCCTGCTGTGGAGCTGTAAGATAAACACTGGACCATATGATTTGTTTGAATTGCAAGTTGACGGTTCAAACTCACCAGACACTCCACAGAAACCCTATACAGAGTCGCTATGAGTCAGAACCGACTCAACAGCACTTAACAACAGCAACATTAAATATGCTGTTGTTGTTAAATGTTGTCGTGTTGGTTTTGACCCATAGCAATCCTGTACAGGGTTTCCAAGTAGTGACTGATGAGCTTGAACTGCCGACCTGAGGTTCAACCCGACTTTGCAGTCTAGTGC
Source organism: Chrysochloris asiatica (assembly GCF_000296735.1). NCBI lineage: Eukaryota > Metazoa > Chordata > Mammalia > Afrosoricida > Chrysochloridae > Chrysochloris > Chrysochloris asiatica. Next base: position 1,179,395 of record NW_006408657.1, read on the forward strand.
ATTAACCCACAGCGCCACATAATATAGAGACTGCCAAACAGATCCGAAGCAGTGGACTGAGTGAGATATATGGAATGCAACAAGAGAAAACACAAAATGATTGTGAAAATGGATGCAAATGGAAAGTAATATGTAGTTTGTAGCTTCCCCTTCTCTCCCTACCAAAGGGGAAAAATAGTCCAAAGTTTGGTACAGTTCTGGAGTACTTAATGGGGTACCAAGTAATTTCAGATATGAGAAAATCAAGATGACGTAGTGCAGAGGTTTTGGAAGTATGTGGTATTCTCTTTGCTGGAGGATTTTTTTCAAAGCCCACACTTTCTCCTTTTGTGAGAGGTTGGCCTGCTCCTGATATAGGCCCCATTCTCACTTTCCAATGCAAACTAATGGCAAAGTAGAGTGAAATTGACATAGGTTTTAAGTCTTCATTTTCTCTTTCTCTTTTAAGTCATATAATTTTGAAAACACTTTAATCCAGTTGGCTTCACTAAATATTAAGTAATGATAGTTATTTTCTGGGTTGTTTTAAAAATTATATGGAATATATTTTATAAAACTCTTTGAATAGTGTCCAGCACACAATAAGCCTATAATAAATAATAGTTATATAAGCCACCACTCATCTAGTAGTTTGTAGTGCTATGGTGGCTTGTGTTGCTGTAAGGGTAGAAGCTTTTCAATGGTATTTTTAATACCACAGTGTCGCCCACAGTGGACAGGTTTCCAGGGGAGTTTCTAGACTAAGACAGACTAGGAAGGAGGAGAGGCAGACCACTTCTGAATGGTTAGTCACTGAAAACCTTAGGAATAGCAATAGAACATGGTCAGATACAGTGCCGGAAGATGAAAACATTATGAATATTGTCAGATACAGGACCGAAAGATGAGCCCCTCAGGTTGGAAGGCACTCAGATGAGACTGGGGAAGAACTTTTGGAACCTTCATTTACTGATGGGGCACAAGTCAAAATTTGAAGAAAGAACTGTACACATCATTAATTAATAATCAGAACGTGAAATGTATGACGTTTGAATCTAGGAAAATTGGAAATTGTCAAAAGTAAAATGGAACACATAAAGAGCAATATCTGAGGCATTAGTGAGCTGAAATGCACTGGTATTGGCCATTTTGAATCTGATAATCATATGGGTTACTATGCATGGAATGATGAATTGAAGAGGAATGATGTCGCATTCATTGTCACAAGAGCATTTCAAGATCTATTTTGGAAAAAAAAAAAAAAAAAGAAAGATCTATTTTGAAGTGCAGTGCTATCTGTGACAGGATAATATCCACATACCTACAAGGACAACCGGTTACTACCACTATTATTCAAATGTATACACCCAACACTAAAGCCAGTGATGATGACACTAAAGAAGTCTGCCAAATTGTTCCATTTTAAATTGATCAAACATGCAATCAAAATGTATTGATAATTACTGGTGACTGGAATGCAGAGGTTGGAAACAAAGAGGAAGGATCAGTAATTAGAAAATATAGCCTTGGTGATAAAAATGATGCTGGAGATTGTATGATAATATTTTGCAAGACGAATGATTTATTTATTGCAAATGCTGATTTTGCACAACATTAAAGGTGTGGCATTGTTGGTTAATGTGCCAGACTGCAAAGCCATTTGAACTGCAAGGTCAGCAGTTCAAGCTCACCAGCTGCTCCTCGGAAACATTATACAAGCGTCGCTATGGGTCGGAACCGACTCAATGGCACTTAACAACAACAATACACACTTTTGACACAACTTATTGGAGTCCTGGTTATGGGTTAATGTGCTGGATTGCAGAGTCGGCTTGAACAACAAGGCCGGTAATTCAAGCTACTCAGAAACCATATACGGGGTCGCTGTGGGTCGGAACAGACTCGATGGCATTAACAACAACAACAACAGTGCATCAGACCAGATGGAATACACTGGAATCAAATTCACTACATCTGTGTGAAAAGACACTTGTTGTTAGGTGCCATCGAGTTGGTACCAACCCATAGAGACCTTATGCACAGCAGAGCGAAACACTGCCCGATCCTGGGCCAACCTCACTATTATTGCCATGCTTGAGTCCATCGATGCTGCCACTTGGCCAGTCCATCTCGTTGGGGGTCTTCTTCTTTTTCTCTGACCCTCCACCTTACCAAACATGATATCCTTCTCCAGCGACTGGTCCCTCCTGACAATATGTCCAAAGTATGACAGACAAAGTTTGGCCATCTTGGCATCTAAGGAGCACTCTGGCTGCACTTCTTCCAAAACAGAGCTATTGGTTCTTTTGGCAGCCCATGGCACTTTCAATATTCTCTTCCAACACCATAACTCAAAAGCATCAATTCTTCTACGGTCTTCCTTATTCACTGTCCAGCATTCTCATGCATATGAGGTTAGTCCTCAAGCTGACATCTTTGCTCTTCAACACTTTAAAAAGGTTTTGTGCAGCACATTTGCCTAATGCAATACCTTGTTTGATTTCTTGACTGCTGCTTCCATGAGTGTTGATAGTTGATTCAACAAGAATGAAATCCTTGACAACTTCAATCTTTTCTCAGTTGATAAGAATGTTGTTTATTGGTCCAGTGGTGAGGATTTTTGTTTTCTTTACATTGAGATGTAATCCATACCGAAGGCTGTGCTCTTGATCTTCATCAGTAAATGTTTTAAGTCCTCTTCATTTTCAGCAAGCAAGGTTGTATCATCTGCATATTGTAGGTTGTTAATGAGTCTTCCTCCAATCCTGAAGCCACGTTTTTCTTCATAGAACCCAACTTCTCGGACTATTTGCTGAGAACACAAGTTGAATAAGTATGGTGAGAGAATACAACCTTGTCACACACCTTTCTTAATTTTAAACCACTCAGTGTTCCCATGTTCTGTTCGAACAACTGCCTCTTGGTCCAGGTACAGATTCCTCATGAACACAATTTAGTGTTCCGGAATACTCATACTTTGCAATATTGTCCATAGCTTGTCATGATTTACACAATCAAAAGCCTTTGCATAGTCAATAAAGCACAGGTAAACATCTTTCTGATATTCTCTGCTTTCAGCCAAGATCCATCGGACATCAACAATGATATCCCTCATTCCACAGCCTCTTCTGAATCCATCTTGAACCTCTGGAAGTTCTCTGTCAGTGTACGATTGTAGCAAAAATTTACTCTCATGGGATATCAAAGAGATTGTCCAATGATTTCCGCATTCCGTTGGGTCACCTTTCTTTGGAATGGGCACAAATATGGATCTCTTCCAATCAGTCAGCCAGATAGTTGACTTCCAAGTTTCTTGGCATATATGAGTGAGTGAGTGCCTCCTGTGCTGCCTCACTTTCTTGAAAGATTTCAATTTTTATTCCATCAATTCCTGGTGCCTTGTTCTTTGCCTATTCCTTCAATGCACCTTTGACTTCCTCCATCTGTATCATTGGCTCTTGATCATATGCTACCACTTCAATATCATTAACCCAAACAAGGCCAGCGGCAGACTGTGGAACAGACCATCAATTGCTCATATGCAATTTTAGGCTAAAGCTGAAGAAAATGACTATGCAAAGACTTTCAACCATGAAGATCATGATAAACTATGGATAACACTGTGAAGAATGGGTACTCTTGAATATTTAATTGTGCTCATGAGGTACCAATACATAGATCAAACAGAAGAATGGTTTAAAATTAGGAAAGACGTGTGCCAGGATTGTATCCTTTCACCATACTTATTCAATCTGTATGCTCAGCAAATCATCTGACAAGCTGGATTTTATGAAGAAGAAGTGGCATTAGGACTGGAGGTAGACTCATCAATAACATGCAATATGTAGATGATACAATCTTGTTTGTTGTAAAGGAAGAGAACTTAAAAATACTGACGAAGATTACAGACTATATAACCTTCAGTTTGAATTACAACTCAGTGAAAAGAAAGCAAAAATCTGTACAACTGGACAAATAAATAATATCATGATAAATGGAGAAAAGTCTGAAGTTGTCAAAGACTTCATTTTTCTTGGGTCCACAATCAAAATCCATGGAAGCAGCAGTCAAGAAATCGAACAATATATTTATTGCATTAGGCAAAAGACCTCTTTAAAGTGTTCAAGATCAAAGATACCCATTTGAGGACTAAGATGTACCTGACCCAAACCATGGTATTTTCAATTGCCTCCTACCTGTGGGAAAGTTGGACAATGAATTAGGAAGGTCGTATTTGAATTAGAGTGTTGGAAAAGAATTTTAAAAGTACTTTGGCTTTTCAGAAGAACCACCAAATATGTTTTAGAAGTGCAACCAGGACGCTTCTTATAAGCCAGGATGGCAATGCTTTATCTCTCACTCTTTTGTCATATGATCAGGAGAGCCTGTCTCTGGAGAAGGATATCATGCTTGGTAAAATGGAGGGTTAGTGAAAAAAGGAAAACCCTCAGTGAGATGGATTGACACAGTGGCTAAAACGGATGGATTCAATCTTAACAACTGTGAGGATGGCATAGGACCAGGTAATGTTTTGTTCTGTTGTGTATAGGGCTGGAACCTACTAGATGGCACCTAACAACAACAACAATAAGAAGTATTATCTTACCTTTTGTGGGTCTGCTGTTTGGAATTTTCACTTTGTGGTAACTCATTTTTATTGTATTTTACAAAAGTACTTGTCTGTTATAGATTAGAAATTAAAAGTCACAAAACTAAACAAAAATGATCTCTCCTCAATTAGTTATGTTTTTTTTTTTTTTTTTAAAAGAAGCGCCCAAGAAGTAATTGGATTCACAGTCTTGGTCTTATCTAACTACCAGAGGTTCCTAACTAGTTCAGGAAATGCAGTTAGTGACAGATCCACAGTTGGTGTGATTGTTTTGTGTGTGTGTTTTGTTTTTTTCTTTCTTTCTTTTCTAGTTTATGTGTGGCCATTGCAATACTTTAAAAAGCAGTAGAGTTGTCATCCCTAGAGAAACAAGAGTTAATTTGAAGACTGCTGTTTGGCTTGGAGCCTGGTTGCTCTAGGTAGATAAGGAGTGTGTTTTCAGGTCCACTGCATTGCAATGCATCTTAAACGAGCAGCTATGGATTTAGAAGTCCACAGGCTTTGCTTTAAAAATGGCTGTTATTAAGGTCCTCAGAGACTATTATCCTGCAGGGTTTGTTGTCTTTGCTTTCATATCTCATTCGAAAATTCTCACACTTAAGCATTAGAACAGTGCAGAAAAGGGATGTGCTCTCCTGCCTCAGTACATTCCCAGGTGCAAAGCTTTATTTCAAAAATCTAATCTTTAAAAATGCCGAGTCTAGGGTGGATTACCCCCGGAGGAAACTGAGCAAAATCCCATTCCAGATCACCTTAAGCAATCCCCAATTCCGGGAACACGTGATGCTTTCTCTCCTTGTCTGACCCTCTGGTTTATTCTTTTGTTAAAATTATTTTTTTCAAAATGGACTGATTCCTTTAAGATACACTAGCTTGGAAGTACAATAAATGGTGTTTTTTCTCTTCCACATTTTGCTTTTCCTTGTTTCTATTTATTTTGTCACCTTGCAAAGTTCTCTACATATTTATTCAAATCATGAGCACATATTAAGTTCCTGTGATATGTTCACCATTTTGCTAGAAGTTATGGGAACATATATAATGTAACAAAAGTGTAGTTCCAGCTTTTTCACTAATTTCTTCCTTCCTTCCCTTTTCTTGTCTCTCCTTATCTCCCTCGCTCCCCCTTTCCTTCTTTTCTTCCATCCTCTCTTCCACTGTTGTTGTTGTTGTTGTTAAGTGCCATTGAGTAGGTTCCAACCCATAGCAATCCTGTGTAGGGTTTCTAAGGAGCAGCTGGTGAGCTTGAACCACTGATCCTTTGGCTCAAACTGACCTGACAGTCTATTAGTCCTCAGCACCACACCAGGACTCCTCCCTTCCACTAGTATTTTTTTTATATTAGAAACCAGACTTAGAGTGGTTTAACAAAAACAAAAAAAAAATAGACTTCTGTCCTTATCTGACAATGAGCTGGTAGAGGATAAATATAGTAAACAGGTAAACAAGCACATATATAATCAATTAAGAAAACGATCTGAAGGTAGCAAATGGGGCATTTCAATAAGAATAATGGGATGTGTGTGTGTGAAGGATGGTGGTGAGAAATTTTGGTTATGGTGGTCAAGAAAGGCCTATGTGAGGACTTTTAATATTAGCTGAGATTTGAAACATGAGAAGAAACCAGCTATCAGTCAAGGGCACAGAATTCTCCCAAGTAAACAGAAGGGCTTTTGTATCACTTCTATTGTGGAAAAGATCTTGGTTAGAATTGACTAAGTAAGGAGAAAATGGGACTGAAGATGAGGTAAGAGAAGCCCTAGACAGTGTGGGACTTTGAGATCCCATGATAACGAGTTTGAATTTAATTTTAAATGCAGTGGGAAACAACTGAAGTTTTTACAGCAAGGTAGTGGAATGACCTGATTCTGGCTATACACAAATCACTACTACTATGTGCAGATTAAAGAAGGTGAGAGGAAACAGGAAGACTAGTAAGAAACCAGGATTAGTAATCCATGCAAGAAATAATGGTGGCTTGGACTAGGGTGGTTGCAGATGGAGAGAAGTACACTGGTTTGAGATACACTAGCACATGCTAATGGTTTAGGCAATAAAGTCAAAGGAGGGGGATGTTGTAATGGAGAACTCTCAGGTTTCTAACTTGAACAGCAGATGAATGATAGTTCCATTTACTGAAATGGTAAAAAATGGGGGAAGATTTAGTTTTGCATTCTGTTTTCAAAATGTTGTTGTTAAGTGTCTAGGGTTTCCAAGGAACAGCTGGTAGTAGGCCTTGTGTTCCCAGTCCAGTGCTGATCGACCCTACAGCGCCATACCAGGAGTCTATTTTCAACATGCTAAGTTTTAAATTGCTGTGAGACTTTCAATTGGAGATTTCAACTAGGTAGCTGGATTTAAAAGTGCAAAACTGAGAGGGGAGTTCTGGGCAGGTTATATGAATTTGGGATTATTCGGTTTACTGATGCTATCTAAAATAATAGCAATGGGTACGTTTAGCTAAAGAGAGAGGAAGAAAAAAAGGTTCTAGGCTAAGTCCCGAGAACCACCAACATCCAGAACATGGGTGAGGATAGAAAAACTCTTAAGAAAACAGAAAGAAAGAAAGAAAAAAGCAGCCAGAGAGGTAAAAGGAAAACCAAGAAATTATGGTGGCTTGCTAGCCAGCAGAAGAGAGAGGGTTTCAAAGAGGAGTTAGAAGCCAACTCTATCAAAACACTGAGGAGAGGTCAGTATCATTAGAACAGAATATTTTCCATTGGCTTCGGCATCAAAGAAGATCATTAAACAGATTCAGAGGAGCAGTGGAAGTAGATGTAAGAGTAAGAAGCCTTCAGGTGGTTGGCTGAGCACACAGGGCCATTGAAAAGTTGGGCTATGGAGAGCAGCTGAAGGGAGCTGAAGGGTCATAGGAGGAACAGGGAAAGCTGTGTGGGGAGGAGGTGTTTTGTTTTTTTTAAGGTTTGCTTTATGTTTCAGGCTTATAGTCTAAGTGGTGATGCTGAACTGAAGCAGTTGAGGAAGAATTATGAGAGTCCATATAACTAAAGACTACACTAAAAAACGAAACAAAACAAAAACATGATTATATTTTTAAAGTTTTGAGAGGTCAAGGGTAATCGACATAGATTTTGATCAAGTATGGCACAGGGAAAAGAACCCCTGCCTTATAAATGCTCTTGGTATCATAGCAGCTGTTAGGTTCTAACTTATCCATTTACCAACATTGTGATGTTGGGCAAATTATAAAATATTTAAAAGCCTATTTGTTTGTTTGTTTTTTCAACCATATATAAGTCAAATGGAGTCCTGGTGTGGCGTTTCAGGATAATGCACTGGACCACAAGATCAATTTGAACCATAAGGTCAGCTGTTCAAACCCACCTGTTGCCCCTCAGAAATCCTATACAAGGTCACGATGAGTTGGAATCGACTTGATGGCACTTAACAACAAACAACAATAAACCAAACAATAGCTACCTTGTAAGAATTTGGCAAATACTAGTGGGTGATATAGGTTGAGCATCTAAGTATCTAACCCAATGTCTGTTGTCCTCTGATCAACCTCTCACTTTCCCTCTTGAGTTCAAATCCACTAACAGAGAAGATTTGAGGGCATCCCAAGGAAAATGAATACTGAATGCTCAGAGTTGGTAGTCAGAGCTCTGGGTAGAAGCTAAGAGGAAAGTGCTGTGAAGGGTCCAAAGATGAGGATCAAAGCATACAGAGTAGACACGGAGAGTTTTGAAATCAATCCGGAGACCATATCTGATTCTAAAAGGACACAATTGTATTGTATTTCCCTGTATAAAGGCATAAACTATTTATTAAAAACTATTTGAGACTGGTTATTTAGGGGTCAGTTTTAAGGCTAAATGGAATCAGGGAAAGAATGGAGGAAAGAACGCTGGTTGATAGGCAGCCTCGGTCAGTGATAAGAGGGACTAAGATGGTGGCTCCAGACACAGGCAAGAAGAAAGGAGGTAGGAAGCTACTATCATCAACGACTCATGAATTATAAAAATAGCTGCATGTGTGACTCAATTCCATCCTTCCCTTGCCCTATTGTTGGAAGGTAAAATTCAGGGAAATGACAAGTAGTCACAAAATCATTTTAAAGATAGAAATGCTATTTTAAGTTTCATTTCTCTAGGAGTAAGAAAAACAGTACATATGCTGTATTTCAACATACACACACATACACTTACTGTCAAATAAATTAGAATAATAAGGTAAGGATATTCAAACCAAAGTTGCACGTAAGCCAAGGTGAATTCCACCTACAATATATCCTGTTCAACTCACTGTGGATGAGACAATTCCAACTTATATGACAGAATAGAACTGCCCCTTGGGATTCCCCAGGTTGTAAATCTTTATGGAACCTCATCCTTCTCCTTTGAAGCAGGTGCCGTCCACTGAATCTACGGTGCCACCAGAGCTACTATATCCTGTTAGGCTTTCCTAAAGTATGTGGGTCTGAGTTGTAAAGGACACAGTCTCTTGAGAAAGGATAGTTAGAACAACATTGCTTCAGAGATGCTTTAAAAAGATTAAGGTGCTATATGAATTCAGAGGTGAGTTCCATTTGGCTCAGCACATAAAACTTAAAAAAAAAAAAAGAAAAAAAAAAAGAAGAGGGCATGCCCTTAATAACTCTAGTGTAGGAAGGTAAAACAAGCTGTAAAGTACACGGAGTTTTCTTTTTTAACAATATACCTTAAATCCATATATATGACAAGTACTGTGCTGTAATATTATTTCATAGGCTGCATTGTAATACTGCTTCAGTGCTCACACTTGGGGTGAGCAGTTCCTATATGAGACATCTTTTAGAAGACCATTGATGATGGTGATCTTAAACTTTCACATTCAAACTCTAGATTGGACATGAACTCATACAAAGATGCACATATGAAAAGTCTACAATGTTGAAGGAACTTTTGCTTTTGTACTATGTTAGTTACATGGACAGGAATCAGCCTGTTTGACAATAACTATCCTTACCTGAGAAAGACCACAGGGACCTTTCTGGCATTGAAATATATTTATTATTAGGACCACTCTGGGAAGTGGGGGTGGAATGGGGAGACAAAACAAGGCAGGAAGCTAATACTTAAATCCCTTTCTGAATCCATTCCCTTATATCAACTCTGTGAAGCTTTCTTATTCCCCAAGTGAGGAAACTATGATTAGAGATATGGTGCTGTCTAAATCCCATGTGAAAAAGGCAGGATTAAAGTACATTAAAGTCCTGGTGTGGCACTCAGGGTTAATGCTATGTATGAGTCGGAACCGATTCAATGTCACTTAACAACAACAGCAACAACAAAGCACATACAGAACTACCTGAATGTATATTCTTTTTTACTCTCCTCCACTCCTCATTTCACTCTGCCCCATCCCTTTCACCAAATGCAATGCAAATAACTTGAGCAAAGTGTGATGCAGTACATTAAGAAACTGGCGAAATACTTGGTGTGAGAAATTCACTGGGATGTTCTGAAAGGAATGGTCAGTCAGACAACTGAATTACTTTCCAGTTAGGGTTGAATTTATTTATTCCGCCTCAGTCAAGTCAGAACTAATCCCTTAAATGATTTTTAGTGGTTCTAAATGAACAGAATATGCTCCTGTTCCTAAAATAGGCAATTGTCTTCCCATGGACCATGACACATATGGTTGCATTTATAGGTACAATTCGTCTATATTATGTGCAGAGTTAAAAGTTAGGAAAGCTCTTATCTCTTGAATATCTCTGTCACAGAGCGATTATTTTCCTCTAGAGAATCACTGTGGTTCAAGATTGCCTATTAGAAATAAGCAATTAGTTGATGTCAAGTCTCATCTTATTCCAACAGCAATATGTAAGAAGAAGGAAAGAACATATGGCAAAGTGCCATAATTATTTTTGATAATACACTAGAAATCATTAACAGCCATGTAGCTAATTTCCTCTGGCTTGTTTTAATTATGAAGGCTGTAAATGCAAAACAACAACTTTATTCCACTCCCTGCCCCCAATAAAAAGTCCTAGGATAGCACTGTAGGATGAACATGGTTCTGCCAACTGCAAATTTGACTGTTCAACGCCACCAGTCCCTCCTCGGAAAGCCTATAGAGTTGATACGAGTTGGAACTGACTCGACAACACTGAACAACAACAACCACTCCCCTCCCCCCAAGAACCCAGAATACCTTGCACAATCTTAAAAGGCTTGTTGTTGTTGTTGTTGTTAAGTGCTGTTGAGTCAGTTCCAACTAATAGTGACCGTATATGGGGTTTCTGAGGAGCAGCTGGTGGGTTCGAACTGTTAACCTAGTGGTTCAAAGTCCAGTGCTGATCCTACAGCTCCACAACACGAGTCCTAAAATAGCCCTACACTGAGACAATTGATTAGAATAGGTAAATTACGTGATAATTCTATGATACTTTTATATTTCTCACTTCAAGTAGCAAGACAATCTCCAAAACAATTCACAAGATTGTTGGCCACCATTTTACTGATACGTGGGTCGTTGGTTTGAACCACAAAGTTTGTTGTTCAAATGACCAGCTGCTTCTTGGAAAACCTATATGGGGTCACTATGAGTCAGAACCAACTTGATGGCACTTAAGTCTTTAGTCTAAATTAGATTTTGTTTTTGTTTTTAAATGCCTTTGAGTCAGTTCTGACCCATAGCAACCCTGTATAGGGTTTCCAAGAAGTGGCTGGTGAGCTTGAACCACTGACTTTTCAGTTCAAACTGACTTTGCAGTCCAGAGCATTAATCCACAGTACCACACCATATCACCTTTAAAATAAATTCTAGGTATTCATAAAGTATGAATGTTAAAAAAGGTTCTAGTATAAGGATATTAACAAATATCCTGTTGGCATAATTAGGTCTGAACCCCAGTGTTCTTTGTTGAATTAGTTTTTGTTTCTCGCTACTACCAACTGGAGTAACTTACTTCTGGTGAATGTAATGATTTTTTTGTGCCTAGGATTTGTTGTTATTCTTAGGTGATGTTCTGACCCATAGCAACCCTATGCACAACAGAACGAAACACTGCCCAGTCCTGTACCAGTCTCACAATTGTTGTTATGCTTGAGCCCATTGCTGCTGCCACTGTGCCAATCCATCTTGTTGGGGGTCTCCCTCTTTATTGCTGACCCTCCACTTAACCAACCACGATGTTCTTCTTCAGGGTCTGGTCCCTCCTGATAATATGTCCAAAGTATGAGAGACAAAGTCTGGTCATCTTGGTTTATAAGGATCATTATGGTCATACTTCTCACAACACAGATTTGTTTGTTCTTCAGGCAGTTCATAGTACTTCACCAACACCGTAACTCAAATTCAGAAATTCTCCTATGATCTTCCTTATTCATTGTCCAACTTTCATATGCATATGAGGTTACTGAAAATACCATGGCTTGTGTCGGGCACACTTTTGTCCTCTAACTGACGGCTTTGCTCTTCAACACTTTAAAGAGGTCTTGTGCAGCAGATTTGGCTAGTGTAATACGTCATTTGATTTCTTGACTGCTGTTTCCATGAATGTTGATGGTGAATTCAAGAAAAATGAAGTCTTTCACAACTTCAATCTTTTCTCCATTTATCATGATGGTATTTATCGGTTCAATGGTGAGTGTTTTTGTTTTCTTTACATTGTGGTGCAGCTTATAGGGAGTAACTTTACCGTATTTAGCTTTTCTTTTTTCATGGAACAGGGTAAATGCTGATAGGGTGAGGCAAGAAGGGACTAAAGTTATTCTTTATTTGATATGTGAGGAGAAGGAGTAAGAAGGGACACACATGCAGATATTAATACAAGGATAGGCAGCATTGGTTTCTTTATCAAAGGAAACAAGACATAGGTGAGGAAATGGATGAAATAGTAGAGGATGTTTCTTCACTACTGGAACCCACTGTACTGAGGCCAGAAATCTCACCCATGATTTTTCCATGTATGCTTACTAATCCTTCCCAAATCTTTCAGATCAGTTCAGAATGTCCCAGAGTTCCTTAGACCACTCTGCTAAAACAGGCCCAGGATATTCTTAGGCTTTGACTATGTAACAATACTCTTCTATTGAAGAAAATATAGATTTCGAATACTACTGCCAAGAGAGCAAAGTTGGGGAGGACTTAGGTCCTTCCCTGATCATGAGATAACATATATGAGACTTGATGGCACCGAACAACAATGACAACAGAGAAGATGTCTTTATAGATTATTTTACATAATAAGTTTTACATAAGAGCTACATTGTAACACTGTTAGAGAACAGTGTGTCTCAAAGTCTCAAAGTGCCCCAAGTAAGATAGGAAACCATGTAGTTGGATTCCATCATCCTTTCATCTTGTGTATAAACAAGAAAACTGGGTCACCTCCAAGAAAAAGATGTGGTGGCATGTCGTATTCATTGTACTTTATTATGGACAGGTGTTTTGGGTTTGCCTTAGACATAAGTAGTGGGGTTGTTGAGATCTTTTCTCTGTTCTAATTTATGATATGGTTTAGAGTTTAATAGAAAACAACAACCACAGCTCAAGAACATGGATGTGGATAATATTTAATTATTAATATTTAATTATTCATAGAATCCTGAGTAGAAGGCAAAGCAACTTGCTGAAGGTCCCTTCTACCCGATGCTGCCAATGTTCTGTTTCTTTGACTTTCTGGCTTTCAGATTAATTCCTTTTGTGAACTTGCAGAAAGGTGGGAATCTCACCTAAATTCTGATGCTAAGTATTCCTAAAACTTTGAGATATAAGTCCTTTATTTCAAGGAGCCTATAGTCTGTTGGAAGAGTCATGCAAATACATAGTGCAAATACCATATGTTAAAGTGAAACATAACCCCCTGGGAACTCAGAGCAATTCCCTTTATCCTCAAAATGTGAAGATGTTGTTGTTGTTGTTAAGTGCTGTCAAGTCAGTTCCGACCCATAGCGACCCTGTACAGGGTTTCCCAGGGTATAACTCTTTACGGGAGTAGAAAGCCTCATCTTTCTCCCGCGGAGCAGCTGGTAGTTTTTGATAATATTTGAGCAGGGTCTTGAGGGATAAGTAGGAACAGGGAGAATGAAACATGAAGCAGAAGGAAACCCTGAGTAAAGTTGAAAATGAGAATACACATGAGAACTGGGTAACTCTTTGTGATCCGAATAAAAGGTCCATGGAAACAGGACAGAAGAGATGATAAGATGAGATTATACATGTATATCTGTATAAGAGAATCTTGGTGTGGGACTGTAGGATACGTACTGAAATGCTAATCACAAGGGCAGCAGTTCAAAACTACCAGTCACTCCTCTAAATTCCTACACAGGATCACTATGAGTTGGAACCAATTTAGCAGCACTTAATGACAACTTGACTCTAGCTTTCTTGCCTCTAATGATAACACGATGACCTTACCAAAAGATAAATCTTAAACAGATTAAACATGTTTATAAGATAAAGCCCAAATCCTTAGTTAGCATACAAATCCCTTCACAATACCGCCCCTCCTTCTTATTCAATTTTGTTATTAAGTGCAGTGACATGTGTTCTGACTCATAGTGCCCCTGTATAGGAATTCTGAAGAGCTGATGGTGGGTTTGAGTCACGGACCTTGTAGTTAGTAATTCAGTACTTATCCTACAACACTAAGGAACTAAAAGGAAGTAAAAAGATGGTATAATCGTCGGAGCAAGAGAAGACATTGGTGGAAACCAAGTGGCAATGGACATGAGAAGAAGATAAAATAATATGTTCATAAGATCACAAATACAACTTGTGTACTGATTGTATGTAAAGAATATATTCATAGGGAGACCAGTTTAGTTGAGAGGAGAAGATGGAAACTGAAAACAGTGACCCAAGATTACAGTGATAACACTCCAAGGAGATATGAGAATTTAAAAATAGGATTTTAAAGACTTAATAATAAGATATGGAAAGGAGAGGGGCAATGTTCATTTGTGTGCTGTGAGTAGAAGCCATGTTCTCCACCCACCTACAAGGTAACCTAGAGTCAGAATATGATAAAATTCCCAGCATGTAATCACGAAATCTCTGCTCCCTCCCTTGCTCAACCAGAGGTTAGTTTTCTCTGTGTCTCATGAACATGGGCATGCATTGTGCCTCTGTATTTTGTCTAGCACTGTTGCTAATGCTATTTAGTCGGTGTAGGGTTTCCGATGAGTGGCTGGTGAGTTTGAACCACCAATCTTGCAGTTCAGTGCGTATTCTACAGCACCAGTTCTCAAACATGAGTAAGGTTAAGAATGATTGGACTTTTTTTTTTTCTTTTAATGAACCATTATGAGAAGTACATTACTGAGAAAACTTGTTTGCAGTCAGTCATTCGCTGCTCAGAGAGACATATTCCAGTACCATTTGTTTGGAATAAACCTGTACATGTGTGAACTGGAACCCCAGTAGCAATACTTTTTTACTTACCCACCTGTAGATATGGTCTATAATTTCATTGGTTTCCAACACCCAATAGAAAAAAGAAAATCAAGAATAATGGTCAGCCAACAGCTACTGCCACCTGCAACTCCCAGAAACCTTGTAAATGAATGAAGACACAATCTCTTTAAAGCAGCACTTTGATGGACACAGGAAGAAGAACATATGAGTGCCACTAAAATGTGATTTTGCTTATTTGAGTGTTTTGGAATTCCTCATGGAGAGCTTGGGCATAAAATCCCCCATTTTGGAATGGAGGGTATATCAAAGGGTAGTCTTCTGGTGTTACAAGGAAATGCCTGTCTTTCTACCCGTGTTCAAGCCTGATTCCTTTCTAATTTGACCTGCCATCTGCTTGGGAAATCGAAAACAGAGGGTGAGTAGGTAACCTTGGAGAAAAGGGAGTATTTAGACAAGGATCTGTAGAAAGACAGGGAAGTTTGCACCTCAAGGAAAATGACTCCAGACTGTCTGTCTGGCAAACCACTGGAACCATTCAAGATGGAAGAAAGGCATGACTTAGCATATTCTTAAAAGGAAATGCCCAATCATGTGTACTTCACAAAGATATGAGATAGTTTCTTTTGTAGAGAAAAGAACACTTTAACTCTACCCTTTACCTAAGAAGCCTCTCCTTATGTGCCTTCCATAACTCAGTTATTTTTAAATGATCCTAAAAAGAAAACAGGGGTGTTCACTATTGCATGAAGAAAGCAATCTCTTATTTAAAGAACTTGTGGTCTGGTCTGCATGCATGCATGGAGTCAGAAACACAAGACAAACATTATTTTGCTCATCTGGCAACAATAAATTCAAATGATGGCTCTGAGATTGGGGAGGAAAAAGTCCACTGAGCTGAAACAGCAGAACTACTTCTTCAGTTTATGAAAGCAGTACTAGTGTTATATGCAAAAGAGCCCTATAATAATCTGTGGGGAAATACCCCTCTGAGTCAGTGAAGATTTTCTGTTACTGCATAGACTGTTTTGCCTAAAGCCAAGAAAATTCTGTCTGATGATAATGTTTTAGCTGCTGATTCATTTCGTCTGTCTTCAATTCTTCTCAGCAAACTTTTATTGGGTTTCATCATAGGCACATTTACAGAGCAATTTCCATAATGATAAAATGTCTTCAAATGAAATTTAAAATGTAATTAAAGGGCAGATTTGATGTGGTAAAGGCGTTGTTGTGCACTGGCCATACATCATCATGCCAGAAAGCCCTCATTCAGCTAGCCTATGGCGTGACCCCAATTTCACTCTGGTAGGATTACATGTCCTTGTTCATGCTAATGGTTTGATTAGGATAAAAATAAAAGAAGATAAAATAGCCTCTCTATTGGAGAGATAAGTTCATGAATATGAGTTAGAAGTTTGCACCCTTCTCCCTTCTTTTCCTATCTTAGACTTCAGTGGCTACGAGAAACTCCTTGAGCATGCAAGCGAACACTGACAAACTGACAGGTAAAAGCTGAGAGCATCTGCTTGCCCTGAGAAGCTGATCTTCATAAATCCTAGGGCCTATCCTCATGATTTGAAGTGCAATTGCTAGAAAAGTGGAAACTACAGGTTACAGCTCCCTGAATGGATGAATACTTGTTCCTGGAAAAATGCCTGGTGCCTGAGAAGGCAAGACAATATTCTTTGGGGAGTCCGTTTTGAAACCTCAAAAGTAACTCAGACTATTATTCACAATAAAATCAATATTAGGTTTTAAGCATTCAAATTTCCAAAACCTGAAAATTTCTTTTCCAACCAGATCCTTAATCATGGTATTTACCAAATAACATAAAATGATTTTTTACTTGGTTGCTGCTAGTTTAAATAATGATAGACCATCATATAATGTGATAGAGACATACATATTTTTTAACATGCAGGGTAAATCAAAAGGAGTCCTGGACGTCCAAAGAGTTGACCATTTAGCTGCTAAATGAAAGGCCAGCAGTTTGAAACCACCCCTTGACTCTGTAGGAGAAAGACCTGGGTTTCCAGAAAGATTCAGCAAAGAAAACCTTATACAGCAGTTCTGGGTCACAGGGGTTGCTCTGAGTTACAATTGACTAACAACAGGCTCAATTAAATCCTTCAATAGAAAGGTTTAAGATTAAAGACGACAATTAACAGGTTTTAGGACAATTAACAGGTTTTTCAAATGCCATTATTTTTATTTCCTTCTTTTAAAAAAAGATCATGATAATGATTTACAGAAAGAAGTGCCATATAATGACTGATTTAAATAGAGAAATGAAAGTTCCACTAAAAATTGATCTAGTTGTCCTTTGGCTTGATACTTTATTTTGTATACTTGTTTCCTCTGTTTTTCTCTCTTTGCCTAAATAAAATACTTTGGTTGAAACAAATTTTGACCATGGAATGAAATTTATCCTTGTGATATTGGGAATTAACAAGTAAGTCATGCATTTAAAAATTATTAAATGTACAAAATTAAATAATTAGTAACAGTTATTTGAGGGTCTTTAATTTATTGATTCCCACTCAACTGTCAGTTTGTCATGCTATGGTTGCTTGCTTGTTGCTGTGATGCTGGACGCTATGCCACGGGTATTACAAATACCAGCAGGGTTATCAAAGGTGGACAAGTTTCAGTGGAGCTTCCAGACTAAGAAGAAGGAATAGGTGGGTTTTTTGACTGTCTGCACCACAATAAACTATGAATAGCATTGCAAAGAATGGGAATTCTAGATTTTGCACATATGAAACTTGTACAAACAGAACTGGTTTACAATCAGGAAAGGGGTATGTCAGGGTTGTATTCTTTCCCTATACTTATTCAATCTCTATGCTAAGCAAATAATTTTGAAAAGCTGGAATGAAGAACACAGCATCAGGACTGGAGGGAGGCTCACTGACAATCTGCAATATGCAGATGACACCACCTTGCTTGCTGGAAATAAAGAGGACTTGAAAACCTTACTGATGATGATTAAAGATTTCAGCCTTCAATATGGATTACAACTCAATGTAAAGGAAACAGAAATCCTTACAACTGGACCAATAAACAATATCATGATAAATGGAGAAAAGATTGAAGTTGTCAAGAATTTCATTTTACTGGGATCCACAATCAATGCTCATGGAAACATCACTTAAGAAATTAAATGACATATTACATTAGGTAGATATGTTCAAAAACACCTCTTTAATGAGTAAAGATGTACTCTGAGGACTAATGTGCACCTTACCTATGCCAGGGTATTTTCAATGGACTCATATGTATACAAAAACTGGACAGTGAATAAGGAAGACCTTAGAAGAATTGATGAATTTGAATTATGGTATTGGAGAATAATATTGAAAGTACCTCCTCAGCCATTCCTTTGCCTTTGTTCATGAAGCTGATTTCTGAGTTTCTGATTGTTTTTCTTTAAGCCTTCATGGTAGCATATCATGATTTTAATTAATAGAGCATAATGTGATGAAGGAGTCCTGGTGTGGTGCTGTGGGTTAATGCGCCAGACTGCAAAGTCATTTGAACTGCAAGGTCGGTGGTTCAAGCTCACGAGCTGCTCCCTGGAAACCCTATACATGGTCACTATGGGTCAGAATTGACTTGATGGAACTTAACAACAAAAACAATGTTATGAAACCGTTGAGTCAAATATTTTCCCTAGGCATCAAAGGTGTTATCACTGGAAATCTGACACCTAGATATGAGGAACAAAAGAGATGAGGAAAATAATAGTGATATTTTTCTACCGAATGCTGATGTAATGGTTGGAGATTGTCATATGTTGCCACATTTGGAAGTGAGTATGTTGTATAATAATTTCTTTAGATGTCAAAATAAATAGAACATTAGTCTATAGGTACTAATTCCTTTGCCTTTTCCACTTTTTAGCCTCCTTCAATGGAGATCTCATTGCTGTGACAAAGAGCCATGTTGGGCAAACCATACAGTAGTACAGTTTGGGAGTTTTTAACAATTAAAAGAAGAGAATGCAAGTGGTAGAAAATAACGGAAATGAACCCTGAGGGTACATAAAGCGAAGCTCAGTACAGAGATGAGAAACCACTCTTGATATTTTAATCAGAAAGGAATTTAATACAGAAAATTAAAATCATACCAAAGCTTTAGAAAGGTAAAGAAGGTTTTAGACTAGACCTTGAGAATAGACTTTTAAAACCACATGGAACTGTGATCCACAAGGGAAACGAACATCTCTGAAGCAAAGAATTTAATAATATGTTCTGTACCTGTGAAGCAGGACGTTGAAATCAAGAGGCTACTACTTATGCAGCTGCTGATACTCAAGGCCTTTAAACACCCAGGAAGTTGGAGCATGGACATTGGAATTTTGATGTGGAAAATCTCATGTTGCCATGATTAAGCCCACTGAATAAATAGCCAAAAGAGGCAGGGTAATGGTCTCTACCTCGCTTTCACTTTCCAAATCTCTCACAAGTACACTTTCTATTATCAATATTCAAAATATTGAATGCAATATGTTTATACCAAAAATTGCATTGCTTATCTGAAATTCCTATATAACTGGCCACCCTGAAAACATTATATCTGACAACATTTTCTAATTGAAACCTAATTCATATCCCGAACCCTAGCTACATAGATAGGAGCCCTGATGGTGAACTGGTCAAGATTAGGCTTATAACATAAAGTTTGGTAGTTGGAACCCACCAAACACTCCATGGGAGAAAATACTTGGCAATCTGCTCCTTTAAAGATTGTTGTTGTTAAGTACCGTCGAGTTGGTTCTGATCCATAGTGACCTTGTATAAAGTTCAAACTGACCTTGCAGTCCTGGAGCACCACTGTCTAGGAAACTCTATGCTGTCTTATAGCGTCATAGCGAGTCACTATGAGTCGAAATTGACTTGACAGCACCTAACAGCAACAAGCTTCATAAGAGTCTAAGGAATGTTCTAAATTTTCAACATAATCTAACTAAAACCAGGGTGGAATGGAAGTTGAATGAACCAGCTCATACACTTAACCAAAGTAGATTTCCTATTCCTAGAAAGGCTGACTGAAATCTTCCTGCCTCCAGACATGTTTGCTACCCTCTGAGTGTTTTCACTTTGCATTCTTATACTCCCTGAAATACTAGCGATCTGTGACTGATTTGGTTTAAATGTAAAATCTTCAAGAATGTGAAAGTGGTCAGTTTGTACTCTGCATATAAGCTATTCAATGGGTGAGAAAGAAGGATTACTAGAACCTGAGGAACTTTGAGAAGATTGGATTAGATACCAGAATTGAAAGACACCAGGAGATGAAAGGAAATGGGCAGGTGCCCATTCAGAGCTCTTTTCTTTACAGTTTTGCATTGGGCAGTCCCAGGGTTCAAATAGGAATAATTTTTGTTTATACTTCTTCCTTTTGTACACCAAAAGATGTATGTTTCTCAAATGACAGAACCCAAAATAATACTATCTGAATGATACAGATCATTCAAATAGGTGTATTTATGCTGGCCTGAGACATAGATGACGATTATTTCAATGGGAAAATGAGTTTGGTATTCTGAACCATTGATTTGCTAATGATTTTTAGTTACAGAACTCTGCAAATTGTGGACTGCTTTTACTTCTTTCATGAGCAAAGATGTCACCAAGAGGAATGTGAAATTTGCACCATGGTAATGAACTATTTAGTGAAGAAATGTCAGCCTTGAGTAAGAAAAGAAATATTGCCCTGCAGAGCAGTCAAGGCTGATGGAAACAATCATGCATGCATGCTTCAGAAATTTGGAAGCACTTTTTTTTTTTTTTTTTTTTTTGGTCTCCATTTTCCCTAGGATTTTCTCTTCAGCATTTAAAACAGTTGGATAGTTCAAGTATCAAGGCTACTGATTGCAACAGAAAATCAGTAGTAATTGGAAGCAGTGGGATGTTGGGAGAGTAATGGGGTAGTTACTTTCCAAGTTATCCAGTAGGACTTTTCATAGCAATGAAATGAAGCTTGGCTAACTCAGGGACTGCAAGCAAACAATCCTATAGGGAGAGAGGTGCTGTCTCTTCCATCCTTCTATATCTGGGGGTGAGAGTGGGAAGTAGGGGAAATATCTGGCAGCAAATTGAATCCATGATTTGCGAAGAGTTATTTGGCTAATAAAAGAGGATGTTGTTACACGAAGTCAAACTTTCCATCAGTATGTGCTTTAAGTCCTTTTCACTGTCATCAAGCAAGCTTGTATCATCTGCATATTATAAGTGATCTCTATTAAAGCAAATTGAAGGTAGCATTGCATCTTCAACAAATGCGACGAACTTTTAAAAATTAATTTTTGAGCTGTTTTTGGAATAAAGAATATTTTTAATTGTTTTTTTTATTTCAAATATACAGTGGGTTTATTCTTTCTTTGAAAGGGCACATGCCATTTTCCCAAGTGTTTTACTTCTGTCTTTAACAACAGTTTTGTTCTTGTTTAAAATACTTTCAAGCGTTCTTTTGCAGCAGATTCACCCAGTGTAGTGCATCATTTGATTTATTGACTGCTGCTTCCATGAGCATTGATTGTAGATAAATGAAATCCTCGACAATTTCAATCTTTTCTCCATTTATCATGATGTCGTCTATTGGTTCAGTTGAGAGAATTTGTTTTCTTTTTGTTTATTTACATTGAGTTGTAATTCATCCTGAAGACTGAAGTCTTTGATCTCATCAGTATGTGCTTTAAAAGTCCTTTTCACTTTCATCAAGCAAGGTTGTATCATCTGCATATTACAGGCTGTTAATGAGCTTTCTTTGAACCCTGATACTGCATTTTTCTTCATATAATTCAATTTCTTGGATTATTTACTTGGCATACAGATTGACTAAAATGAAAGAACACAACCCGGTCATACACCTTTCCTGGGTTTAAAACTTGTTCTGTTGGAACAACTGTCTCGTGGTCTACGTACAGGTTCTACCTGAGCATAATGAAGTGTTCTGGAATCCCCAGTCTTTGAAATATCATCTATCCACGTTTGTTGTGATCCACAGAAATGAATGCCTTCACATAGTTAATAAAACATAAGTGACTTGCTTTCTGGTAGTCTCTGCTTTTAGCCAAGACCCAGCTGATATCAGCAATGATGTTCTTCATTCCATATCCCTTTCGGAGTTTGGCTTCAGTTTTAGGCAGCTCCCTGTTTATATATACTGTTGCAACTGTTTTTGAATTATTTTTAGGAAAATTTTACTTACATGTGTTATATTAATGATATTGTTTGATAATTTTTCACTCTGGAGACTCACCTTTCCTTGCAATGGACATAAATATGGATCTCTTTCAATTGACTGGCCAAGTAGCTGTCTTTCAAATTTCTTGGCATAGACTACTAAATGCTGCTAGTGCTGCCTCAGTTTGTTGACACCTTTCAATTGGTATTCTATTTCCGGAAGCTTGTTTTTGTAAATGCCTCCAGTGCGATTTGGACTTCTTCCTTCAATGTCTGATTATATAATTAGGGTAACTCGATGGTTATTATCCAAACCTGAACATTTTTGGAGAGTAAAATGATGATATTAATAATTCCAAGGAGTCGGTGGTTAATTGCAAGGCTGCTAACTTAATGGTAAACAGTTCTAACCTCCTAGTTTCTCTATGGGAAGAAGACACGTTGATCTGTTGTTGTAAAGATTACAGCCTCGGTAACTATATGGGGGCAGTTCTACTCTGTCCTATAGGGTCATTAGGAGTCAGAAATAGCTTGAGTGCACACAACAACAAAATTCATAATTACACTAGAACATGTGGCATAAACTGGGACTGTCCTAAGGAAATCAGGATGAATGAACCTATTTGTTGTTATTAACTGCTGTCGAGTTGATCCTGACTTCACAGCAACCATGTATAGGGTTTCCGAGGCTGTATATCTTTGCGGGAGCAGAAAGCCTCATTTTACTCCTGTGGGATCGAACTGCCAACCTTGTGATAAGTTCAGGGCTTATCCTATGGAGACACCGCGTTCCATAAAATGGTAAAAATGTCCTGACTGAGTTCTTATGTTTTCTCAGTAACTACTGAGACAGCCTTTCGTTTTACTCATTCTCTCCAAGTAACAAAGGTCTGTGACATGACATTTACTTCCTGCCTGGGGTTCACTGAGCACAATAAATTCATCACCACACCTGTTCCTTACATTCAGGGAATGACAAGCAGAGAGAAAAGCCAGAGGTCCACACCACTGTTTGTGTGTGCAGGTGCGCTCTCACCATGGAGAGTAAGCACCTTCAGTTTTGTTTACTATGGGAAGGAAAATGAAAAAGAGAGCCAATAACCAAATGCCTTTCAAAGAAAACATTTTGTGAGCCTATGTGTAGCAGAGATAAGAACTAAGACATTGTTCAAAGAGCCTCAAATAGCTTCTTCAGTTTTTAAATATTTTTTTTTACTGTGTTTTATGTAAAAGTTTACGCAGCAACTTGACTTCCCATTTAGCAATTTTTATTTTATTTTACAAATTGTTCTAAGATATTAGTTACAGTTTTTACAAGGTGTCAGCATTCTCATTCTTTCCATCATGTTTATTCTATTTTGGTTGATCTAACTTCACTTCTCCCCTTGCCTTCTCATCTTTGTTTTTGGGTAAGTGTTGACCATTCGGTCTCATATAGTTAACTGTGTGAGGGAGAACATTACTCATGGGTGATACTGTTTACTTTATAAGCCTATCTATTATTTGTCTGAAAAGGTGCCCTCCAGAAATAGCTTCAGTTCAAAGTTCAAAGTGTGTCTTAAGCCGATAGTCAAAGGTGTTCCTCCAGTCTCTATCAGTTCAGGAGTTCTGGCCTTCTTTAGGAATTTGAATTTTGTTCTACATTTTTCTCCCATTGTATCTGGGACCTTCTATTGTGTTCTGGTCTGAACAGTCTGTAGCCAGGCACCATCTATTTCTGCTCTCAAATTAGAAGATGAAGGAGCTCTGGTAGCGTAGTGGTTACAAATTGGGCTGCGAACCACAAGGTCAGCAGTTTGAAACTACCAGCTGTTCTGTGGGAGAAAGATGAGGCTTTCTGCTCCCATAAAGATTTACAGCCTCGGAAACCCTGTACAGGGTTGCCATGAGTCGGAACCGACTCCACGGCACATAACAACAACAACAACATGGTTCGTGTGGAGTCCTGGTGTGGTGCTATAGGGTAATGCACTGGACTGCAAGGCTGGTTTGAACCATAAAGTTGGCAGTTCAAACTCACCAGCTTCAGAAACCCTATACAGGGTTGCTGTGAGTCAGAACTGACTCCATGTCACTTAACAACAACAACAACAACAATGGTTCACGTGCAATATTAATCCTATGGATTTGTTTGTTCTTTGAGCCTTTGATTTCCTTTGTTCTCTTTAGAGAGCAATAGCTGTATCTTAGAAGGCTGCTCACGAACTTTTAAGAGCCCAAATGTTACTGGAGTGTAACATATTAACTTTCTAATGTAAAACATTATCTTTATGGATTGTTGTTGTTGTTGTTAAATGCCATCGAGTGGATTCCGACCCATAGCGACCCTGTATAGGGTATCCAAGGAGCAGCTGGTGAGCTTGAACTGCGGACTTTGTGGTTCAAATGACTTTGCAGTGTGATGCATTAGCTGACAGTGCCACACCAGGACTCATCTTTATGAATTAGGATATGGCAATTGACTAAGTTGTCCCATGAGACTTTGGCCCAAAGACTTATAACCAAGTAAACTAATCTTGAGAGTTGTTTGGATATGTCGACAGAATCTCTGTAACCCTGCCTCCTATGTGCTTTGTTATATGCAGAGATATAGCTGCAGAACACACAAACATGTATATGCCTTCAATACACTTATACTTACACGTGCATTTACTCACATATGCCTTCTTATGCACATATATGCGTATATATCTACCTACCTAGAATGGCTTCTTGAAAAACAGATTTTAAAAATAAAAAGAAATGTAAGTCTGATTTGCTCTGTCAACTTTGACCCAATTAACAATAATTTTTTTAATTCAATATAAATAAACAAAGCTACAAACGTATTATTGTGTATCATCTGCTATATTCTTCTCAGATGGTCTAAGCTTCTGCATGTGTTGGTAATGCAAACTAGAAAGAATTCATTTTTTTAAAATCTATTTTATATCCTCCCTTATGGAACCATAATTCATTCCACATGTACTTCATACTTGACATTTACCTACTAAAAGTTTCTTCCAAGACATTCCTCTTTATGTCTAAGAGCAGGGACAGCAAGAAACGTAGAAACAAGATAACAAAATTCTGAATTTTGGGTTCATGAGCCATGGATTTACGTACTGGTTTCAGTCTACTATATCTAATGGTACAACTTTGAAGAAATATTGTAAATTTGTACATTCGGCCTATTCTTTTTGAAGAAAAGCAGAGCGAAGACGCTGGAATGAAATGTTCTGCTAGTCTGGCAGCTTTTGTGGGTAGGAAATAAGTCTGTTTTGTGCACTGTTTTGGCTCCAGCTTCCGGCTTGATAGTTGACATGCAGTTGGGTTCATTTTCAATGAAGTTAGTTGGCAATTAGATAAACTAATGAATTGATTAGTTATGAATAACTTGCTTAGTTATGAATGAAGTCAAGTAACTGTAGAACATTAAAGAGGGTTAATAAAGAATCAGGTAGTTGTTAGTATGTAATGGAGCACCAATCTCTCTTGATAGCAGTATAGTTCACTGTATGATGGGTTTGACTTTTTTTTTCTGTTTTCCAAGTTACAGCAGTTGTCCTCACTTCTCATAGTGTGATGGTACAATTATGATTTGCCATTGTCCCTTTAGTCATTAATTCATTCTACAACTATCTACTGAATACTAACTAGGAGTCAGACTCTACCAGTAGAAGGGAACACAATGAAGACCATGAAAAACATGTTCCCAGTTTGGACTAAGGTTTTATCTTTTAAAGAAAAACATCATGATTTAGATAAGGTACTCTGAATACAAAGAACTTTGAAAGTTTGATTGCTCTAACACATAAGAGATTCTAGTTTATGATGAACAAGCCTTCTGACAGAATCCTAATTTAACATGTGGGAAAATCAACTGAAGGATAAAACTGTTTACACAGAAAATCAAAGAGTTTAAGAAGAGATAGAGTAATTATTGAATTCTTTTATTAGGTAAAAAAATCTATCCAGAGAGTTAAAAATCTCAAGGTAGATTTTTCTTGGCCACATTATCTATTTGGACTAGCTACATGGTCTTAAATTAATGAGATAATTGAAGATTCTTCTACTCTATTATAATTATTCACTTCATGCAAGGTAGCTTTATTGCTAGGATTTATAACAACAAATGCACCAATTAATCCAAACCATTTTTTTTTGTCTTTTAATTGTGCTTTGGATTAAAGTTTACAAAGCAAATTAGTTTTCCATTCAACAATGTGTACACATTTTGTTTCATATCATTATTTGCGATCCCCTCAATCTGACAACACTCTTTCCATTTTCTCTCTGAGTTCCTATTTCTATTCATCCTTCTTTCCTGCTTCTTCCTGCCTTCTGAGTTTTGCTTTTGGGAAAATTCTGCCCTTTTGGTCTTATATGATTAATTCTACAGAAAAATATGTTCCTTACAGTGTTATTGTTCACTGTACAGACCTGTTTATTTAGTTGAAAGGTGATCCCCTGGAATAAGCTTGATTTTAGGTTTGAAGGATGTCTAAGGTTCACAGTCTTGGGGGATTCCATTAGTTTCTACTAAACCAGTAAGTCTGGTCTTTTTTACAACTTTGTTATTTGATCTACATTTTTCTCCCACTCTGTCCAGAACCTTCTATTGTGATCCTGATCAGAGTGGTCAATAGTGGTAGCCAGAGACCATCTAGATCTTCTGGTCTTAGGATAGTGGAGAAGCTGATGCATGTGGTGCATTAGTCCTTTGGACCAATTGTCTCCTTGAGTTTTTGATTTTCTTCACTGTTTTTTGCTATGGATGGGAAGAGACCATATAGATGGCTGCTTCCAAGTTTTTAAGAACCACTTGCTACTCACCAAAGTAGTATGTAGAACATTATCTTTTTGTGGACTATGTTTTGTCAATTGACTTATTTGTCCCCAGACCAAACCCAAAATTTGTCTTGCGGTATGTCCTATTAACAAATTTCAGAGCAGTTGTACATTTAATTTTTTATAAAATAAAAATTTAAGGGTTCAATATGAGAGGTCAAGAGAGAGGAACATTGGAATAGTTCTTCTCTTCCCCTACCTTGATAAGGTACTTCACTTCTCAGGTTAGTTCATTTCTTGGGGTAGCCTTTCCCATCCAGAAAGCCAGGGTCTGGTAACTCACATATAATCCTAGAACACTGTCATACTATATGTTGTTATTGTTATTAAATGCTGTCGAGTCGGTTCCAACTCATAACAACCCTGTATAGGGTTTCCAAGGAGCAGCTGGTGAGTTTAAACTGCTTAGCTTACGGTTCAAATTGACCTTGAGGTTGAGTGCATATCCTATGGTGCCACACAGTAGTTGCTTATTTAATTTCCTTCCTACCCCATTAAACTACAGGATCAAACCTGTGTTGTTTATTGATGTATACCTAGTGTCTGACACAGTGTCTTAAATGTCAATATATATTCATGAGCTAGGTGGTTATGCTTATATCCAAAGTTAACCACAGTCTTTTCTAAGTATTGGGAGTTTAATTTTTTTTTTGCAATTATTTCACATACATTGACTATTGTCATGAGAGTTATCAGTATATATGTTGCATATATGTTTGTTGAAATAAAGAATAAAGAATTTTAGGATTCTTACTATAACAAAAAACATGGAATATCAGATTTTCCCCTGTGGTGATATTTTCTTATAGATCATAAATCTTCTAGAAAGTATATATTAAATTAATTAGAGGTCAAAGACATAAGGTACAGCTATTTAGAAATACATTTGTGGAAAGGGGGGGGTGTCATGAACAACTGTGGAGGTTGTGCACTGAACGCACACAAGAAGCACTATTCACACTATGAGTTGTATGTTTCACAACCTGACAAATTCTTCACGGTGGCCTGAGTAGAAGTAAAAAGGAAGGTTATTAGTTTTCTTCAGACTGTCTCTTGATGGTGAGGGATGACTTTTGTTATAATCTTGAATTCCAGTTCATATAATTATTACTTTTAAGCAGTTGGCAATCCATTGCTTATCGTATAGAGCCAACCAGGACTTCAGTTTATTTAGTAGATCTATTTTCCTTTCAAATCTGGAAAGCATATTAAAGACCATGCACCTAGGGATGCCAAGGACATTTTATCCTTACTCACGTGACACTTGCATGGAGGATTACCTTGGTTGATTACTGATGAATGACATGGACACGCAAGGAAGAAGTGGTAGTCATTCGCTTGCTTTCCTTCTCTGAGCGAGATGTTGTTGTTGTATGCTGTTGAGTTGGTTCTGATTCATAGCAACCCTGTGAAGTGTTTCCAAGAGCAGCTGGTGGGTTTGAACTGCCTACCTTGTGCCTATCCTACAGAGCTACACCGGGGCTCTCTTTGAGCTAGTAGTCCCTGTATTTTTTGGATAAGAAAATGAAGGCCCCAAAAAGCAAAGCACCTTGCTCAAGGTTAACATCTGTGCTGGGACAGAAGTCAGATTTCTTTATTTCTAGCTTGGGTCCCTTCCGTCACACCTGGTTTCGACAGTCCTTACAGAGATAAATTATAGCTTTCAACTTTAACTCTTTTCAAGGTTAATTTTCTGCCCTGGGTCACAAGCACAAATAAATCTAGGCATGCCATGTGAGAACTTAGGAAATATTTTTCAACTATATAGAACTAATGATAAAATGTTGAGAAAAGTGCAACCCTTCCCCCAAAAAATATGAGTAGGAGGAGAAAAAGGAATTCTGAATAAGAAAACAGAAATATCTTCACTGTCATTACAAGTCATATTAGTCTTTCATCACACATATGGTGGCAGAATAATTGCAAAGGCTTTTTTCTCAGTGAGACTAGCAGAAGATTGGAATTTATTAAACATTTAATAATGTCTTAGAGGCAATAGTGATTCATTGGTGGTTTGATTTCCTGTCAATGCACCTCCTGCCCAGTCCTCAGATATCTGTCAGTGGAAGCTTGTGTGGGTGTATGATGCTGAATAGGTTTTAATGGAACTTCCAGACTATGATGGACAAATAGGAAAGACCTGAAGATCTGTTTCTCAAAATCAGCTGATGAAAACACTATGAATTACAATGATGCAATCCACACAGGGTGGCATCTCTGTTTTCTGGGTGGCAATTGCCAAAAACTTGGGGTTGCAAGGACCCTTCCAGCAAGCTTCTTTTATTACCCTCCCCCATTTTTTTCTTTTACTTTTTTTTTTATAGTGAACTGCAGGAGCTCTGGTAGCATAGTGGTTATGAGTTGGGCTGCTTAACCTCAAGGTCAGCCGTTCGAAACTACCAGCTAGTCCGCAGGAGAAAGATGAGGGTTTCTGCTTATAGTCTCGGAAACCCTACGCAGGGTTGGTATGCAATCCACACAGGGTGGCATCACAGGGATGACACAGGACAGGGCAGCATGCTATTCCTTTGTGAATGAGCTCACTGTGAGCCAAGGGCCAACTTGATGGCAACTAATAACAAATATCCTAGTTGTGCTAGACACTGAGGATACAGTAGCAAAAGAACAGACATGCCCCTGTCTTTGTGGCTGATACATTTTAGTGAAGAATTCAGGCACTGAACAAGGATGTGATCAGTAGTCCAATGGACAAATTGACCGTGTAGATATCAGTCTCAATGACTCAACACCAAAAGAACTACCTGGCTACCACTCACTACCAACTACCCTGAAAGGGATCACGTTAGAGGGTCCTGCATAGTGTGGGAGAAAATGTAGAACAAAACTCAAAATTATTTAATTTAAAAAAAAAAAAAAAAAAAAGAGGTTTCCTGGTCAGAAAGAGACTAGAGGGACCTCTTCATCATCCTTCTGATCTGGAGCCCTATGGTTCCCTGTCCAGCAACCACAACGCTAGTGAGGTACAAACACCACAGAATGGTCAACGATTCAAGATCAAGAGGGCAGTATTTATCCAAGGCCAATGGTGAGAAGGGTTGGGAAACAAGGAGGACTGGAAACAAGATACACAGGGAGGAAGTGTGATACGTGAGGCTATTATGTTGAGGAATTGAAATCCTTGAGATGAAATCAAGTTTATGAATTGTGTAATGTAAAAACTGATGATCTGCTCTGTAAATCTTCACTCAGTTCACTATGGTAGTGTGCCCTGGAGTTGGTTCTGACTCATAGGGACACTGCATAGGGTTTCCAAAGCTGTAAATCTTTACAGGAGCAGAAATCCTCCTCTTTCTCTGGTGGAACAGCTGGTAGTTTCAAACTGCTAACCTTGAGGTTAAGCAGCCAGACTCGTAACTACTACACTACCAGAGCTCCTTTAGTTCACTATAAAAAGATAAAAGGAAAAAATAGGGGGGTATAAGAAGCTTACTGAAAAGGTCCTCATAACCCCAAGTTTTGGGTGATTGCCACCCAGGAAACAGATCACTGAGATTAGCTTATCACAACATTATGTAGCCATTCTTTATTCAAATTGTTGTTGTTAGGTGCCATTGAGTCGGTAATGACTCATAGTGACCCTACAACACAACAGAACAAAACACTGCTCAGTCCTGGGCCAACCTCACAATTGTTGCCACAGTTGAGTCCACTGATGTGCTGCCACTTGGCCAATCCATCTCACTGGGGGTCTTCCTCTTTTTCTCTGACCGTCCCCCTTACCAAACATGATATCCTTCTCCAGCGACTGGTTCCTCCTGACAATATGTCCAAAGTATGACAGACGAAGCTTGGTCATCCTGATCTCCAAGGAGCACTCTGGCTGCACTTCTTCCAACACAGATCTGTTGGTTCTATGGGCATCCCATGGCACTTTAAATATTCTCCTCTAACACCATAACTCAAAAGCTTCAATTCTTCTATGGTCTTCCTTATTCACTGTCCAGTTTTCGCATGCATATGAGGTTAGTCCTCAAGCTGACATCTTTGCTCTTCAACACTTTAAAAAGGTCTTGTGCAGCAGATTTGCCTAATGCAATATGTCGTTTGATTCCTTGACTGCTGCTTCTATGAGTGTTGATAGTTAGTTGATCCAAGAAGAATGAAATCCTTGACAACATCAGTCTTTTCTCTGTTGATAAGAACGTTGTTTATTGGTCCAGTGGTGAGGAGTTATAAACACTGGATTATTATGGAAAACTTAGGAGCTTTATGTTAATAAACTGTCATTTTTAAATTGTTGTTTTTAAGTGCCATCGAGTTGGTTCCAACTTATAGTGACCATATATAGGGTTTCCAAGAAGCAGCTGGTGGGTTTGAACTGCCGACCTTGTGGTTCGAAGTCCAGTGCTGATCCTACAGCACCACACCAGGAATCCAGCATTTAAAAACAAGTGAATACAGATAGAGAAGATTAATTCAAACTGAGTAATAATAACTACTTGCATCTCAATATACACTTGTTGCCAAGTGACATCTAGTTGGTTTTGAGTCATAGTGATGCTGGAGAAGGGTCTGGTGGGTCTGAACCTCCGACCTTGCAGTTAGCAGGGCAGTGCTTATCCTACAATGCCACTCCAGAAGTCCACGGTTGTTGTTGATAAGTGCCGTCGAGTCAATTCCTACCATACCACTAGTTATATATAAAACAACAACAAAACAACCCAAACTCAAAAACCAAACCCTGATGTGGAGCTTATTCTAATTGATGGCCTATATGGTGGTGGTGTGCCTGCCATGGAGTCGGTTCCCACTCATAGTGATCCTGTAGGGGGTTTCCGAGACTATAATACTTTGGTAGTGGTGGTGATGTGCTATGGAATTGGTTACAACCCATAGTGACCCTATACAGGGTTTCTGAGGCTGTAAATCTTTATGGGAGCAGAAAGTCTCATCTTTCTCCAGCAGAACAGAGCTGGTAGTTTTGAACTTCTGACCTTGAGGTTATTAGCCTGACTCATAACCACTAGGCTATCAGGGCTCTTTGCCAACCCTATATAAATACCCTTAAATCAATACTTCTTTTGCTGTTGAAAAGATGCTTATCACTCTCACTTGATACTATTTCACTTGCAAATCAGTTTCAGCATACCTGGTAATCAGGACTCATTATATTTTATTCTCTTAGAAAGTCGAAAGTATTTATCTTCCACTTCAATTTCAAAGGAAAGTAAAACACCATTCGTTTGGAGATTTTATAGGGGACTTTACATGTGCTTTTATAAACAGAAATGATTTATGACTATCTAAAGGTATGTTTCTGAATCTCTCACTTAATCTGGAAACCCAGCTGAGTTTCTACATTTCTCTAAAGTCAGGTGTAGCAAAAGGAGCTGCTCTTGATTAGCCAAGAGACACTGCTGTTCATCCACCAACTTATATTTGACTCAAGGTTGGGGAATTGCGAAATAACTTAAAAGCAGTACTTGCAGATGAAAATTGCTGTGAGGAGTTTGTATTCTGAAAAGTAGGTGGAAATGGAGCCATTTTTATAATGCCATAAAACTTAGAAATCCTTCTTGTCAAACTGCACAATGGTATTTGCACACTTTTTACATCTTAAGGAGCAAGACAAATAAGTATAAAAGGGCTGTTGGCATAAATCAGAACACTTATCAAAATGCTGAGTCTGAAAAATTGTAAAATGATTTTAATTTCCAAAATTATTTCTCAACAGAAAGAAGTAAGAGAGCTATCAGTTCGTGATATTAAAATCAAAAACCTTGACCTTTGGAGAGTGGGAAATGAGATGGGCAGGATCCTATCAATTCTGACAATATCGCTTAGAATTTTTTACTCTGGTTCAACTTGAAATGATAAATTTATTTAACAAGTATTAATTGTGCACCTGGACTCCTAGTGTGGCGCTGCAGGATAAGAAATGTCGATAGTTCAAACCCATCAAATGCTCCTTAGAAACCCTATATACAGTTGTTGTGAGTCGGAACTGACTCTATGACACTTTAACAACAACCAAAACCAACAAACCAACCACAACTATTGGTGCTGAATTGATTCCAACTGAAAGCAAGCCTATAGAATAGAGAACTGTCCCATAAGTTTTCTGAGCTGTAACTTTTACAGAAGCTGACTGTCATATTTTTCTCTTGCAGAGCAGCTAGCAGGTTCGGTTAGCGGCTGAGTGCTTAAGCAGTGCATCACTAGGACCTCTTCCACTTTCCTTTACAGTAGTAGCATTAATCACACATTGTTACTGCGCCTTTAAAATGGAGTTAATGAGACTGAGCAAGTTAACTTCTTTTTATTTAACTTTAATAATTTAAATAAAAATCTGGAAACGGATACTTGGTTTAATTACTGACAAAATACAGTATGATTGGAACAATGTGGATATGTGAATCTACTTTTCAAAACTGTAAGCTTTATGAAATTTAAACAGATCAAGTGTTTTCAGTGAATTTGGCATCTGAATGAAGACAGATTGTAATTATAAAATACACATCAGATTTTGAAGACTTAAAATGAAAAACAGTGAAAAAATGTCATCAATACTTTTTTCATTGATTACATATTAAAGTAACATAGTGAATATGTTAGATTAAATCAAATATTTTAATGAGATTAATTTTATCTGTTTAATTTTATTATTGAAAATATGGTTACTAGGAACTTTAAGTCCTGATGTGGCACTGTGGGCTAAGCACTGGACTGCTAACTGAAAGGTCGGTGGTTCAAACACACCAGCCGCTCCTCAGAAACCCTTTATAGGGTTGCTATGAGTCGGAACCAACTCAATGGCACTTCACAACACAGAACAGGAACTTTGAGATGACATATATAGCTCACAGTTGTTTCTGTTGGACAATATTATTCTAGTCATTGCACTGAGAATGAGAACTACAAAGCTGAGCATCCATGTAAGGATGATACACAATGATGTTAAACCCACTGCTACAATAGAGAGAGAACAGAGGGATTTCAGGACATTATAGGAACATGAGCCCAGGTACGGTGCTGTAGAATAAGCATTGGACTGGTAACTGCAAGGTTTGTGATTCAAACCCACCAAGCACTCTTGGAAAACCTATACAGGGTCACTGTGAATCAGAACTGAATCGACGGTACACAACAACAATAACAATAGAAACATAGATGAGTAACAATGAATCAGACTGAGGTCAAAGGGGGCCTTCTGAAAGAAGGGATGATTGAGTTGATTCTTGAAGCTTAAATAGAAGTTAGATAATGAAAAGGGAAGAGAGAATGAAGCATAGGATGATATTGGGAGGAATAGTATAATTCAATTATTAACATAGTAGGACTACTCAAGCTGCACCACTTATAAACTGTAGGACCTCAAGCAAGTGACTTACAGCCTGTGACTGCTTCTTCCTCTATGAAATGGGATATGAACACTGTGAAGCTCATAAAGTGACTGTGAGAACTGAATGAGTTCCCATATAAGTGCCACTCTGAATTGGGTCCAATGCTATATCAGTGTTTGTGGTTTTTTTTTTTGTTTTTTGTTTTTTTATGAATTAGAAAAGGAGATAGTTCTCTTATGATTGGAATAAAGATTTTGCGTGATAGTTTGGGGGGCAATGGGGCTATGGAGGTGGCCTTGCCCTTGTACATTCTACTGAGAAGTTTGACCTTTCACCCTGTAAAGGAAAATTCAGGCATAAGGGTAGCAAAAATCTCTGGTAGCACAGTGGTTATGAATTGGGCTGCGAACCACAAGGTCAACAGTTCGATACTACCAGCTGCTCAGTGGGAGAAAGATGAGGCGTTCTGCTCCCGTAAAGATTTACAGCCTCAGAAACCCTCTTCAGGGTCGCTATGGGTCGGAACCGACTCGACGGCACTTAACAACAACAAGGCTCTAGGTACACCTGACTCTGATATTTTCAGTAGCTTCATATGCATATGAAAGTTGAACAATGAATAAGGAAGATCTTAGAAGAGTGATGCATTTGAGCTTTGGTGTTGCAGAAGAACACTGAAAGTACCATGGGCTGACAGAAGAACAAACAAATCTGTTTTGGAATAAGTACAGCCAGAATGCTCCTTAGAAAAAAGGTGGTGAGATTTCATCTCTCATACTTTGGGCATATTATCAGGAGGGACAAGTTTCTGGGGAAGGGCCCAGTGAACATGAGGAAGACCTCTAACAAGATGGATTAGCACAGTGGCAGCAGCAGTGAGCTCAAGAGTAGCAATTGGGAGGGAGGACGGCAAAGGCCCCAGGCAGTATTTTATTTTGTTATGCAAAATGTCACAATGAGTTGGAACCATCTTGATGGCACCTAACAACAACAGGGCTCTAGGGGACCACGCTAGGCTGCTAACTAAAAGATTAGAGGCTTGAGTCTATCTATAAGTGCCTTATAAGAAAGGCCTGGTGTTCTAATTCTTAAAAAGTCTGTCATTGAAAACCCTATCGATCGAAGTTTTTTTGTTTTGTTTTTAAAGAGGAGTGGAGTAACCTTGGGTGCTGTCAATGATTACTGTGCTTGTTTGCTAACTGAAAAGTTGGCAGCTCAAATCCACTGAGAGGTGCCTCAGAAGTCAGGCCTGGTGAATTCCTTCTGAAAAACCTTGGAGTACAGTTTCACTTTGATATGCATGGCGTTGCCATTAGTTGGGATGGATTCAATGGCAGCTGGTTCGTGGATTGACCAAGGCTCTATCCAGCTAAGAGAAGAGGCTGATGCAGGGGCAGGGTGAATGGAATGATAGGGCACTAATAATGTGGCAGGAAACCTTTCTTTGCTTCTTTGAGGTGCCCAGTTAGACTTCATCTCCCAGTCTCAGCTGCTCTGTCAGGCCAAGAACAAAGTTCTAATGAGTGAAAAAGAAGTACGAAAGAAGTGGGCCCTGTCTCATACATGTCCCTCCAGCTCTTTCCCTTTCTGGCTGGTTGCATGTATTGAGAAGGTAAATTTTGACCAGGCATTGAAGTGGAAGAGCTTTAGAAACCTGGATTCTTGCAATCCCTTCTTTCTCATACACACCCAACACCAACTAACATGGAATCACCTTGGAAAAGGTACATGAGAAAGTAAGAAAAAAACAACAAAAACAAAATTTCTACTTTGTTTAAGCCACTTTACAGTCATACATCTGGAGGAATGTTTGATAACCTATCCTTACTAATATAGATAGGGAAAGCTTTTAAAGAGCTAAAAGCATTTTTATGAGGTAAAATGATTTGATGACTGATAAGGAAGTAATGAAGAAAACTGTCACCAAATTCTTTGAATAGCACATTCTCGAATGTTATCTTGAATGCAAATATAAACAGTGAACCAACTAGTATTTTTGTGTGTGCCTGACCTTGTCAGAGTATCTTTTAGGTCACTAATGAAGAATAGTATGGCTGGGACAAGGACTAGCAATTTAGTTAGGCTAAAGGAATTAAGCCAATACCTAAACTTAGCAGACAAGAAGTCAAGTTTAAAAGAAATTGGGAATTGTGGGTGACCTCCCTAAAAGTCTAGACAAGGAGAGGAAATAAGAGAGAAGTCAGCTGGTTAAAGTGGTAAAAGTTACCTAGATTCTAAAATTCTAGACAAGCATATATTGGAGTTCCAGATGAAAGGGGGTTGGCAAGAGTGGCTCTGAAATGCCTACACTGCTGAAAATTGGATTCTGATTCCAAAGCAACAGCATTTTAAATAAATACTCCTGCTGGGTGACTAGACAAGGGCTTTCAGAAGGATGGTCAGGGCCTGGTGTCTCTTCATCACTACAAATCTATGATTCTAGGTGTGGCTTGCTCTTAGCATGGAGAAACAGCAGAGCCTTCTGTGGCTTCTGAGCTCTTTCTTGCTCTAAGGAATGGACCAAAGGATGCACTTTCTAGGGGGTTTGCAAAATATGGTGACTTTATGAAATCAAATCCATGACCAAAGTTAAAGGTGATGATTAGACCCTACCTTCCCCAAACCCACCCAGCATCAGCCCAGAAACCTTCAGCCTGAATCCCAATCCCCTCTGATGCCAGAACCTAGCCCGACCAGCCAGAAAATGCAGCAGTAGCTTACTCAGATCAGCATGGGAGACGTGTGGGATCCATTTTGCTGCTACCATTCTGATAACTGATGTGAGTGCTACACTTCATCATGATTACTATAATTCCTTCTGCCTTTGGGACTTTCTTCTGACACTTGTTTCAGCTTAAGAACAATATTTCTCTCTACTGGATTTCGCAAACCATTTTCTTTCTGTTGTTTCTTCACTGGAGTGATACATTTTCCTCATCACACTTTTTGAAAATATGTTGTGAAGAAAATAAGTAATCCCCCAACAACTGTGAGCTAACTGCAGTAATTATTCTTTCCTATGTCTTAAAAAAGAAAATATTCCAAGGGGGGAAAAATGGCAAATTTCATAGATGTGAAAATGGACATTTATGATTTCTGACAAAGCTTTGTCAGCTCCTGTCTGCTCTGCACTTAACCAGCACAGATACTGAAGACCTGGAGCCTGGAAGTTTAAGTCAACGACAGAGTGTATCACTCACACTGTATCATTTACCATGTCCCAGGTACTGTCCTAAATGTAGCTAATGTAGTCACCCTTTTCATTGTCATGTGAACCCTCTGAGGTTGGTAGTATTCTTTTCTCCATTTTAGATGTGAATAAACAGAGATATAGAGAGGGCTCACCCAACTACTTAGTGGCAGAGTCTGAAATGGCAAGTTATTATCATTCTTTGCCTGCTTTAGATTCTTCACAATTACTGTTCCTGATGTAATTGTTGTTGTTGTTGTTATTGTTAAGTGCCATCGAGTCAGTTCTGACCCATAACGACCCTATATAGGGTTTCTGAGGAGTGACTGGTAAGCTTGAACTGCTGACCCTGCTGCATCTAAATTTGGGCCAATAAAAACAACCAGCCATATATGAGAAGATTTACAGATGGATTCCTGCATTAGACTATTTTCCTGAATCTATACAATTAAAAACAGCATCTACAGCACTATCAGCAAGCATTTCTTGAGCATATACTTAGCAGTTTCATCCAGGTAACCAGTGGGCATGAACTGAGTTGCTTTGGGTACAGCCTCTCCCATCAGCTCCCGATATCTTTGGCTGCTCTAGTGATGCTTTGTCAATTTTCTCTCCATAGGTATCTCCTTAGAAGCAAGGATAGCATCTCATGAACTTTGGACATATTAACAGGAAGGACCAATTCCCAGTTTGGACATATTATCAAGAAGGACCATTATGCTGGGTGAAGTAGAGGGTCAGCAAAAAGCAGAAGACCTCCAACAAGAGGGATAGACACAGTAGCTGCAACAATGGGCTCAAGTATGGCAACGGTTGTGAAGATGGTACAGGAGCCAGGCAGTGTTTCCTGCTACTGTACCTAGGGTGGCTTTGAGTTGGGAGCCAAACTGACAGCATTGAACAACAGTAACAAGGAGCTGAAGCCTACTTGCTATGCAGGGATTACTTCTTTTCTGGAAAAATCCTACCCAGTTCTTCCCAACCAAGATATTGAGTGACACCTTCCTCTACTTTTACCAAATCTCATCCTTTACTTACTCATATGTTTTTTATTAAACTTAAGTTTACTATATTCTCTTGGCCATTGAGAAAAATTGCTTTTGGGGATGGTTGTCCATTCCCTTGAGGACTTGCTATACCAATGTCCAGGACAGTCTCTTTAATCTTCTTTTCTCTAGAGTCAACTTGGGTCACACATCACCTACTAACAGAATATCCCCTAGTTACACTATAGGCTACAAAATGCTTTCAGACAGGTTTTATTTACTTCATATCTCTACCATGCTTAATGTACAGAGGACAGAAAAAAATCTATAATACATGTTTGCTAAATGAATAAATGAATATTGAAAGATACCAATCTTTTCCTATCTTGGTCAAAAATAATGAAATAACCGACATTTCTAGTTCAAATAAAACATACCAGTTTTAGTGGAGGATCTGACAAAAATCATTTTACACTGCACATTATAATTTTAGAGTCAAAATTTCCATCACATATCTGGAATTCATATATTCCAAGATATTGGAGTTGTACTAGTGCAGTATGAGATGAAGGGGATTTGAAGAACCTAATAAAAAGAAGAACATTACAATCTGGTTAACATAACCTAACCCTGGGAAGATTAATAGCTTTCAATTCATAAAAAGACTAAAGTCTACAATTTGATATATACATGAACTTATTAAAAATGAAAGCTGATTATAATGAAATGCGATTACCATGCAAAGATTAGCATGATGCATAGAATAGACAAACCAACAATGTGGCAAATGTTGGAACAGACCCCTTTAAATGGAAGCCTATAAGGCTGTTTTTTCTGTTTGTTTTTTTCCCCTCTTCACTTCTGAAATGATCAAATCACACAATGGTTGGAGACATAATTAAGAATTATGTACTAAAAATTCTGCAACAGAAGGTAATTAATATCTATTTTAGGAGGATTAGAGTTTTAATGAATCTGATGTGACTCTGATGAGAAATGCTCAATGTCGCCCTCTACACTCAGCCGTCTGTTTAGCTAAACACACGGCAGAGAAAGGGTCTCTGTAAGCAGAAGTAAAGCACCCATGACCATTGGTGCAGCACACTTGGGAGACTGGGCGTGAACCAGGGAATTTCTGGAACTGAACTGGAAGTCTCCCGTTCTGTAAATTTTTATAGCAATGAGTCATTTTCAGACTTGGAATTTTTCATCCCTTAAAAAATTTTTTAAGTTATGAAACCTTTTATTTATTTTTTTCATGAAACCCTACTCAGAAGTACAATACATGAAAGAGATAAAATATAAAAGTGATGAAGTGGGGGCTCAGGAGCTTTGAACAGAGCCCTGTGTAACCTCTCTTGCCACCCACCCCCTCTAGCCTTTGAGCCACCAGTTGTGTTTCTAGAGTGCCTTGAAACACCGTTTGAAAATCATCAGATCTGGAGCAATCCATTTACTTTTCAGTTGAGGTCACAGAGACTCCAGAAGTTAAGGGACATTGGAAACATTGTGCAGAGAAGTAAACTGGCAGAGAGGGAAGAAACCAGAAGGTGTCTACACGGCCCCAGGTCTTGACACTTTTGACTGCATTTTCAATCCCTTACCCCATTGTGGTACTCAATGGTCCATGGATTGGTGCCAGAGACACCAACTGAGACATTGTTAGAAACACAGAGTCTCAAGTTTCACCAACAACCAAAAATCAAACCAGTAGCACGGAGTCAGTTTCCACTCATAGTGACCCTGTAGGACAGAGTAAAACTGTTTCTTAGCGTTGTTGTTGTGAAGTGACATTGAGTGAGTTAGAACTCAGAGTGACCCTGTATAGGATTCCCCAGAAGTGACTGGTGGCATTTGCTGTGGTTAAATGCCATTGAGAGATGATTCTGACTCATTGTAACCTTTTGTAGGGTTTCTGAGGAGCAGATAGGGGATTTGAACTGCAGACCTTCAGGTTCGCAGTCCATTATGCTGCACCAGGAATCTAACCTTGAAGTTAGAAAGGTGTTAATCCAGGGCTTATCCTACAGCACCACACCAGGACTCCTAGGTTTACCACAAACTTACAGAAAATAGTGAGGCGGCTGGTGGGTTTAAACCTCCGACCTTTCAATTAGCAGCCCAGTGCTTAACGCACTGGACCACCAGGATGCCTAGCTTTACTACAGACGTTCAGGAAATAGAGTATCTGCAACAGGGTTCAGAAATATGCATTTTAGCAAGCTCTTTCAATGATTCTTGTTGTTGTTGTTGTTAAGTGCTGTCAAGTTGATTCCGACCCATAGC